>NC_136432.1:241913107-242340607 GCF_052849685.1 Lactuca virosa
CTTGACACCATATGGGTAATCGTAGACAGATTGACCAAATCAGCACACTTCCTACCGATAAAAGAAACCGACAAGATGGAGAAGCTGACTAGAACGTACATCAGAGAGATTGTACGACTCCATGGTGTGCCGATATCCATTATCTCCGATAGAGATAGTAGATTTACCTCACGGTTTTGGCAATCTCTACAAAAATCATTGGGAACTAGGCTTGACATGAGTACGGCCTACCACCCACAAACCGACGGACAGAGCGAACGAACCACTCAAACGTTGGAAGACATGTTAAGAGCTTGTGTGATAGACTTCGGTAAAGCATGGGATACCCATCTACCGCTTATCGAATTCTCCTACAATAACAGCTATCATACTAGCATCAAAGTCGCTCCATTCGAAGCTCTTTACGGTCGCAAATGCAGATCACCCCTGTGTTGGGCTGAGGTGGGGGATACACAGCTAGCTAGAGGGCAAGTCTCTAATAGCACCCTCACTGGCCCTGAAATCATAAGGGAAACCACAGAAAAGATCGTTCAAATTCGAGAAAGACTGAAAGCGTCTCGCGATCGGCAAAAGAGTTACGCAGACAAACGACGCAAACCCTTGGAATTCCAGGTGGGTGATCGTGTACTACTAAAAGTTTCCCCTTGGAAAGGAATGATACGATTCGGCAAACGCGGGAAACTAAATCCAAGGTACATCGGGCCATTCGAAATCCTTGCTAGGATTGAGCCAGTAGCATACAAACTTCGATTACCTCAGGAACTCGACAAAGTACATCCCACATTTCACGTATCGAACCTAAAGAAGTGTTTGTCTGATGAGACACTCGTAATACCACTCGACGAAATCGAAGTTAACGAAAATCTCCACTTCGTGGAGGAACCAGTCGAAATCATGGATCGGGAAATCAAACGAACGAAACAAAGTTGTATTCCCATCGTGAAGGTCCGTTGGAACGCTAAACGAGGACCCGAATTCACCTGGGAACGCGAGGATCAGATGAAACAAAAGTATCCACATCTCTTCCCAAACTCTTGAAATCCCAGTCAAAATGAAAATTTCGGGACGAAATTCCTTCTAACGGGGGGATGATGTGACAACCGTCAAATTTCGGTCAAGTCAAAGTCAAACAAAGTCAACAAGTCAAACCGGTCAACTCCAATAACCCTTGTATGTTAGGGTTTACGTTATGTAATCACTATACAATTAGCTATTTTAATGAGAAATCATCATTTGGAAAGTTCATGTGTTTGATTTTCCTTAGCCTTAACAGTGCTAAACAACGAACCAAAGCGATAAAACACTATTGCACAATCATCGGGATTGTGTACGACACTAAAACACGGTTTAACGGGGTTTACGAACCTTGCGTTGTGAAGCCGGACACTCAAATTAATCACAAACGAAACCTCTCTAAATCGTTTTCACTCTATCTCTTTTTATTTGAAATCTCTCCCAAATCTCTCTCAAAAGTTACTTTAAATTTTTGTAATCATTTGGGTCATATCGACCCTTAACTGGGTCAAAAATCGCTTGAAACGGGGTAAAAACGGGTAAAATAGTCTTAAGGACCTGGAACTGAAGCTTCAGGACCGAAGCCTCTCATCCGAGGCCTCGGATCCGAAGCCTCTCATCAGGACCGAAGCTGAAGCCTCTCAGGAGACCGAATCCGAAGCCCTCGGACAGCAGCCTCGCATGCGAGGGTCCGAAGTCTCGGCCCCATCCGAGAGGTCTCGCAGACGGCCCCTTTTTACCGGTTTTTCGACTACGACTTCGTTTTAACTCCGTCTTTCATTATTTTAACGTGGGATTTTCACCCAAAACTTTATTTTATAAACTAAGGCCCCAAAATATATAAATCTCCAGGGTTTTATAAAAATATATTAAAAGAATTAGTGGTTGAACTAATTATTGAGGGAATATTTGCTTTTCCTTAATTTATGGCAAAAGCAAACCACCACCACCTCACTCTATGATCAGCCACTCCTTCCCACTACCCCTTGTCTCCTTAGTGGACTTTTACACCTAATCTCCAGCTCTTCCCACATTCTAAGAGCTGGAGGATTGATCCTCTCTCCTCATTCTCCATAAAGTTCTTTCATTCTACACTTAGCAACCAAAGGACACTCTCCAAAATTCTCTCATCTTTTCTCTCAACTTGAAGAACTTCAAGGCTTTCTTCAGGGATTTCTTTCTTCAATTAGTAAGTATCTTCATCATTCATATAATTATTACACTCCATTCTACTCAAATCATTGATATCTTACACAAATTCCATCTTATTCGATGTTAGATTCTCGAATCATCAAGACATCTTCTTAGTGTCCTTGGGTTGAACACTTCCTCTCTCTCACTTTAATCTACTAAAACCACATAGGGTGAGTTCAGACCCCTACATTTACATGTTTTTCTTAAGTTTTAAGGGGGGAATACAAGTAAAATCATCAAGAACACAATTAAACTTTTTCTATCAGATTACATCAGAAAAGATGAACTTCAATCACGGACTGTTTTGGTCAACTTAAATATTTTAGTTTTCAAAACTGTTCCAGATGCAAGTAGTTCAAACTCTTAGCTTTAAAATGGCTACTTGCACATCTCCATATGAGTTTTCTACAATTTATGGTGATTTTTACAAAACTGACTGTCATTTCAGAGGCAAACCCGGACCAGTCTGTGATTATGAACATTTTCACCTCTGTTAGAGATCACTAAAAATCATGATAAAATTTACGAACAAACTAGACTCATATTCCAAACTCTCAGAATTTGCGGATTTGGATTTAGAGCTTTGATGATTTTTCTATAAATTTTCTAAGAACAGTAACAGAAACTGTATTCAACGAAAAGTTGTTGTCAATTTCATTTCACCTTGTAACATGTTGAGCAAGGTGTATATCTTTATGTGATTATATGTTATTGCAATATATGACATTTCATCTTAATATTTAGACACACATCAGTTTACAAATGGATTTGGACATATAAAATATAAAGAATAACAAGTGATTATAATCAAAGTACAACCGATACATTCAAACATTTAATAAACTATTTTGAATATAGTTTGCATACATTACTACGTACTACCCTTGGTTGATAAACTATAATAGGTATAGTTTATGATACATTACATAACACATACATTTAAAAAGGGTACATTTATACAAAGGATATTTTCATTAAGCAAGGTACGGCCATACGGTACCAAGTTTTCATAACACGTAATTCCGTTAATGACTTTGTGAGACATTTACTTCAAACTACCATTAAGTCCTGTATTGTAACCAGAGTCTCCTTGAGGGAGAGCGTGATAGTTGTGTATAGATCTATATTGGGTTTGACAAACCCACACCTAAACTGCATGCAACAGTTACACCGATAGGCCTGGGGTGACAAATGTCATAACATTTCCGACGCCCGAAGAACGTCGTTTTAGGCAACCTTGGTCATAGCATGGTTATAATAAACTCACACAAAGTATTAATAAATATTGGAATTTACGGGAACTTCATTAAAATTAAACGAGTTTATGTCGATTTAAACTTACATTATTTATTATAAGTAAGAAAAGTTACTTATACATTTCGGTCTTTGAATTTAAGACTACATATACATTTTAAGGAAAATATTGGATTTTCTAAAACAAATACTACTTTTACAAACGAAAGGCTTTTAATAATATCAAACAAAAGCTTATGAACTCACCAACCTTTGTGTTGACACTTTTCCAAACAACTTGTATTCTCAGGAAATCATTAAACAGGTAACCAAGTGCTTTTGAGGATGGGACGCTAAGGCGTCTACTATTTCATATTTTGTCAACATATTGTAATTGATTCGTAAACATGTAATTCATATAATGATGTAACTTTTTCAATTATATATATGTTGGTTGTGTTTGCTTGAATTACTATTACAATTGTTGTTATGATACTATACATGAAGTCCTCCACCCCCGGACGTTTCCGCCATCCTTGGTTTGGGGGTGTGACACAGGATTACCTCCGCAACGTCAAGTCGAGTTCAGAATCGACTTAGTTCCAGGGGCTACCCTAGTAGCCAAATCGCCCTATCGTCTAGCACCAGCTGAGATGCAGGAACTGTCCGGTCAACTTAACGAACTGCTCAGCAAGGGCTTTATAAGACCAAGCTTCTCACCCTGGGGAGCTCCAGTCTTGTTCGTCAAGAAGAAGGACGGATCGTTTCGTATGTGCATCGACTACAGGGAGCTTAACAAACTAACCGTCAAGAATCGTTACCCTCTGCCTCGCATTGACGATTTGTTTGACCAACTTCAAGGGGAGAACTTCTTTTCGAAAATCGAACTAAGATTCGGGTATCACCAGTTACGAGTGTTAGGGGAGGATGTTCCGAAGACAGCCTTCCGAACTCGTTATGGACACTACAAATTCGTAGTGATGCCGTTCGGATTAACCAACGTGCCCGCAGTATTCATGGATTTAATGAATAGGGTGTGTCGTCCTTACTTGGATCAGTTCGTCATCGTCTTCATCGATGACATACTTATCTACTCTCGTAATAAGGAGGAGCATAGTCAACATCTTCGACAAGTCTTGGAAACGCTACGATCGGAGAAGCTCTATGCGAAGTTCTCGAAATGCGAATTTTGGATCCGAAGAGTAGAATTCTTAGGGCACGTGGTTAGCAAAGAAGGAATACACGTGGACCCTTCCAAAATCAAAGCCATTGAGAACTGGTTAGCACCGAAGACGCCTACAGAAATTCGTCAATCTCTAGGCCTCGCTGGCTACTATCGTAGGTTCATTCAGAACTTCTCTCGAATTGCGAAACCTCTTACGACTTTGACCCAGAAGGGCGTGGCCTTTGACTGGGAAGAGAAGCAAGAGAAAGCGTTCCAAACGCTGAAATGAGCCTTATGCACCGCACCGATACTATCCCTCCCAAAAGGAATAGAAGACTTCGTGGTCTACTGCGATGCATCCAATCAAGGGCTCGGATGTGTTCTAATGCAACGAGGTAAGGTCATCGCCTATGCCTCAAGACAGCTGAAGACACACGAGGTCAACTACACAACACATGATCTTGAGTTAGGAGCGGTTGTGTTTTCTCTGACGATCTGGAGACGAAGGTAAAAATTTCTTTAATGTGTCAATTTAATTGTATAATCGAGTTAAATGTTCATTTATATTTGTATAATGGATTTCATATGTACTTATTGTTGTACTCTATAATTTTCGACAAAAAAATTGAAGATGTTCAGGTCAAAGTCAATGTACACTCAAATTTATCCAAACTGCCATGTGATTCTGATTCTGACAATCTTGAAACAATAGACTTATGTGTTAACTTCTGTTCATGCAAATCATCTGTTTTCAAATAAATAAGCATTTAAGGTTTGTTTCTGTGACAACCCGTTATTTCTTTTAGTAAAACTCTAAACTACAAGTGTGTTTATCTAACATATATGCAAGATGATGGAGAAACCATGTGGAAATAAGGGATATAAACTTCATACTTAACATAAAATCACACTAGAATAAGTCAAACATACACCAATTCAAAGTTTAGCGGCTATACTTGTGTTAATTCAAAGTTTAATCAACAAAACACTTCTTAAATGGAGTTTACGGCCCAAAACGTGAACTACCTTGGAGTTCACGGTCCAACCATGAACAAATAATGGGGTTCACGGTCCAATCTTGAAGGGGTGATGTAGTTTACAGTCAAAGTGGAAAAGAAACATGTGCTCACGGTTCAATTCAACCGTAAACACCCCCTTAATGGGCTAACTTTTAATTCAAGTCCAATAAGCCACCCGTAAACGCCTTAGGCCCAATCTCTTTTCAACCGTAAACACCTCCTATATATAGGTGCTTACACTCTAGAACAATTCATTTCACTCACTTCCAACCTTGAACAAACTCAAAATTTTCTCAATCTTCAAGTGTTTACGGTCCCATTCCTTCAAATCTTCAAACAATCCACCAAGAACATTCATATGCACCTTCAAATCTTCATGTGACCTTCAAATCTTCATAATTCCATATCATCCAACCGTAAACCCTCAAGCATCCAACCGAAAACCCATTTTTCTACCATAAACCCATTTTTCCAACTTTCCAATTTAACCCCCACATATCTCCACTTTATTTGTAAGTCCCCTCACACTTAATTAATTATTTAACACGTCAATTAAATTAATATGATTATTAATTTAAGTGCGACGTCAAATATAATTATTTTAGGGCAACGTTATTAGCACGTACGCATTCGAGGTGAGTTCGTACCCTTACGTTTTCAATATTTTTCAATGTTTTTAGGGGGGGGGGGGGGGAATACAAGTACAACACAATTAAATTTGCGTAAACATTCAAATGATTTCACACGTCTTCAACGATTTCAACAGTTACAAATAATTTCAAATGACGATAAACTATTTTAAACAGTTGCAACCATCATTCTTACAATAACATACTTTTATATATAAATAATGTTATTTATATATACACGAGTTCAATATTTTAATCCTTTGTAATATGCCGAGCAAAGGAAAACATTTTAGAATAATCACATCCCAACGGATCATTTTTATAAACTATAATAGGTATAGTTTATGGAACAATTACATTATCAATGCATGAAACATTGATACAATGCGAAGAAACATATAAACTATAATATGTATAGTTTATGGATCATGTGAACAAATAGTCGTTTAAATTCAAAGGATTGATTTTATTCTACACTTACTCGTCCGTATAGCATTTTATGAGTGAACATTCTTCGCGTACTTATCTAAGTACTAACAAAAGTCCTGAGATTATAACCAGAGTCTCCTGGAGGGAGAACATGAGTTTGTGTATAGATCTATACGGGACTGACAATCCCGCACCCTGACTCTTAGCTACATTCATTGGGGTGACAAAGTCATTTCGATTCCGACGCCTGAAGAACGTCGTTCAGGCAATTCAATGGTCAAGTATGGTTATAATAATTCATAATTTTGGTACTAAATAAAACGATTAATGTATGAATGGTAAACAACTTCACTTAGTTTTATTATAAATAAAACTACAACAATGTAATAAACTACAACAAGGCATTTTTACGAACAACTGGTGTTACCAGGGAATTACAAAGGGAGAATTTGATATATACCCTTATTAAACAGCTAAATATCGTATTTGCCCAGCATAAACTCTAAATATCATATTTGTCCTTTTTAATGTTTTAAAATATCAAATTTGCCCAAATCTATTTTTTTAATAGTTTTTATTATTTAATAATAACTTTTTATAGTTTTAAATCATCATAATTGAAAAAAAACACAAAATGGACAATAATACCCCTACTTTTTAAATTGCAGGTTATATTGTAGATTAATAACATGATCATATTTTACCTGTGACCTTCTTCCTCATGATCATCGGTATGTCATCCTCCTTTCCCTGTCACACCCGTCTTCTTGCAAATAACTATTCACACCATGTAATTGTAATTCGCCCCTATTCCTATTTGTCCTCTCTCCATCTCAGTTCATGCTTTTGATCAATTTTTACCAAGCTAATAAGCATAGAGTAATTATGTTTATTGAAATTTATGTTTTCGTTTAATCATAAACCCCTTGAATCTTGAATGTTGCAAGCAAGTATATCTATACCGAGAATCTTGAAATTATCTGGTAATCCTTTTGATCAATTTTTACCAATCTAATAAGCATCAGGTAATTATTTTTATTGAAATTTATGGCTGGGTTTGAATTTGATCATAATCTCCTGGAATATTGAATGCTGCAAGCAAGTATAGCCATACTGAGAATCTTGAAACTATCTATTATGCTTGATCATAATCTCCTGTTTCTAATTTCTTTCTAGCATGTTCATACGTTTATTAAAGTTCCATTAACACGTGTCTGTAACATAAATCCCCATATTCATTAATCATGTGGTTGTGTGAAAACCAAACCATTTATCTGTGTGCATCTATCCGTATGCAAATTCTGCTTGTGAGGCTATCTGTCATGGTTGAAAATGGCATATATGTTTGTTTCTTAAATAACAATGTACTTTAATCTAGCTACCAACATTGGCAGTGTACTTCTCTCTTATGCTCTTTTGATGAAATTAGGTTCAGACTGTCAATCATCCGATTCAATCACAGCCGCCTGTAAAGCACATGACAAAAAAACTTGAAATCAACATCACTGTACATTACCTGCGTTATAAATGAAAATTAGAAGTGCATAACCAAAATTAAAGCATGTGATTTGGAGTTGTAGCCTAAACGAATGGCATATATTGAAAGGGAATTGTGAAATTAATACAGGGGTTTTAACAATTCGAGGTCGCATAGGTGTTGACTCGGTTGCCAAAAAGAAGGGGATATACTGAAACGACATATTACCTTACGTTAATTAACGATTGCAAGAAGAAAGTGGTGAGAGGCAAGAAGGAAGATGGAGAGAGGTGAACGTACACCTATCTTGAGGAAGACGACAACCAAAGCAATAAAACCTCTTATGAAAGATTCCAACTATTTAGAAATGATGGGTATTATGGTCCATTTAGTTACTTTCTTTAGTTTTAATGATTTTAATATATAAAAAAGAACTATTAAATAATAAAAATTATTAAAAAATAGATTTGGACAAATTTGATATTTTAAAACATTAAGAAGGTCAAATACGATATTTAGAGTTTACGTCGGACAAATATGATATTTACCCGTTTAATAAGGGTATATACGAAATTATTCCAATTACAAATTACAGAGTCTTTATCCATATACATATGCATCATACTATCTTGAGATACAAAAACACATTTGCAGAAAATATAGGATTTTCTGGGGAAAAACACGGAAACATCTTTTACAATGAAACATCTTACAGACTTATACCTACAAACATACTTATGAACTCACCAGCTTAATGTTGATACTCTTTCAAAACCGCTTGTATTCTCAGTTAATCAGTAGACAGGTACCCCCGTAGGCTTTTGAGAAGGCAGAGCGCATAGAGTCACGTCTTTATATTTTGCTACTTTTGATGTATATAAATATGAATCAAACAGATGTATATACCTTTTATATATTCAATGTAATGGTTGTGTTTACTTTGATTACTATGATACAATTGTTGTGATACTACACATGACGTCCTCCACCCCCGAACGTTTCCGCCGTTCCGGTTTGGGGGTGTGACAGATTGGTATCAGAGCTATTGTTTATAGTGAACTAAGTATACTGAACCTTACATGGTATACAACTATAAACACTAAAGGGGCCGAAGAGCTCTGAAACTAAAAAGTATACTTTAAAATACAAGTATTTTTACAAGAGGTATAAAAGTATACATACGTACAAGAAGTTATAACATAGAAGAACTACATACAAGTATTTAGGGCGAGTCGGACACTACGGTTAAACCTAAATAGTTATGTAATCATATGTGGGGCTAATATAACCTAATCAACTATATTTGTCCGAGATATGACCAACATGTGTTTGGGAGTGACTGTGGTGTTGCGGCAAGTCTAAAACTAACCAAATCTTATACTAATGAAAACACATAGTTAAAATACTATAGGAGTATTTTATGATTCTATAACACTACATAAGTAGTACTAACCCTCACAAACAAAAAACTTACAATTCCTTGTTTATGTTAGTAATTATCATTGTAGGCCTCTATTATCGTTGTAGGATTAAGATATGTCTTGCTCGAAAATATTCGATTCATGATCATATAGGAGGCTTATCGTCATTTCCCCCCTTGTATATTTTTAGAGAAAGATGCCTCCCAAGAAGAGACCCGACAGGAAGAACAATGATCCTCCGCTGCCACCGCCTCCTGAGTTCGATCCTGCCATGTTTCAGGCGGCAGTTACAGCCACTGTGGTTGCCGTGATGGCCCAAATAATCATGGTGGTTCTAGTGGGTCAGGAAGTGGTACCCATCCCCAAAATCTTGACGGCAGTCAGGGACACCTGAAGGAGTGTTCCTATAAAGATTTCATGAATGCAAAACCTAAATCTTTCGACGACAACGGAGGAGTCATTGCCCTAACCCGGTGGTTCGAGAAGATCGAATCAATTTTCGAGATTTGCGCATGTTCTGAGGCAAGTAACGTGAAGTTTGCCGCTTGCACCTTCACTGATAGAGCATTGACTTGGTGGAATAGCCAGGTTAAATCCTCAGTAGAAAATTCCATGGGTTGGGAGAGTTTGAAGGAACTCATCCTTGCGGAGTATTGCCCGAGGGGCGAGATGCAAAAATTGGAGCACGAGCTCTGGAACCTGAAGATGAAGGGTTCCGATATTGCCACTTATACAGCTAGATTCTGCGATCTGGCTCTTCTCTGTCCGGGGATGGTCACCCCGGAAAGCAAGAAAATAGAGAGATACATTTGGGGATTGACGCCCCCAACTCAAGGAAATGACTTGGCTGCTAAACCTTCCACTTTTAACAGCGCTAAGTGTCTAGCGCAGACACTAATAGATCATGGGGTTGATCATGAAACAGTAGCAGCCGTTCCCGAACCACCAAAGGAGAGTGGCGAGAAGAAAAAGTTCTGGAACAAACGCAAGGGCAAGTCTTCGTAGGAGTCCTCCAAGAAGCAACAAACAGTGGCATTCCACGCTGCTACCGTTCCTGCTGCTATTCTCACTAGTCCAACAACTCCCAGCCGTTTTTCTGGAAACCTGCCCTTGTGCAACAAATGCAACTTCCATCACTTGGGAGTTTGCAGAGAGATGTAATGCAACAAGTGTGGAAGAAAGGGGCACACAATGCGATTCTGCAAGACACCAGCTCAACCGACCAACCAGTCTACTGAAGAGGGCGTTAGCCAAGCCTGTTATGGCTGTGGGGAAGTCGGACATTTCAAGAGAAATTGTCCCAAGGAAACAACTGCTGGCAACACGGGAAAGGTGCTAGAAATGGGCCAGGAGGAGGCAACTGTTGATCCCATCGTCGTTTCAGGTACGTTCCTCCTCGACAACTCTTATGCATGCATTCTTTTCGATTCTGGTGCGGAGAGAAGTTTTGTTAGTCATGCATTTAAGCATCTACTCAAGCATAAATCCCAACCTTTAACTGAAACATTTACCGTCGAGATGGCTAATGGAAAGAAGGAGAGCACTAACGACGTATTCATAGGCTGTACCCTTACCTTAAACGACCATTCTTTTCCAATCGACCTCATGCCAGTTTCCATAAAAAGTTTTGATGTCATCATTGGCATGGATTGGTTGAGCCCCAATTGTGCTGATATCCTCTGTTATGAAAAAGCCATTCGTCTCAATCTACCATCCGGTGAATCCCTTTTTATCTATGGTGATAAACTTAGCTCAACCCTTCGTATCATTTCGTGCATCAAAGCCCAGAAGTATCTGCGAAAGGAGTGTCATGCATTCCTAGCCCATGTCGTTAACGAGAAACAGGAAGTTAAAGACCTCGAGAGCATCCTCGAAGTCTGCAACTTTCCTGATGTTTTCCCCGAAGATCTCCCTGGAGTTCCTCCCGAGCGCCAAGTCGAGTTCCGAATCGACTTAATCCCTAGAGCTACCCACGTAGCTAAATCCCCATACTGTCTAGCGTCGGCATAAATGCAAGAGTTATCCAGCCAGCTCAATGAACTACTCAACAAGGGATTCATCAAACCAAGTTCCTCGCCTTGGGGAGCCTTGATTTTATTCGTGAAAAAGAAGGATGGATCCTTTCGGATGTGCATAGATTATCGTGAACTGAATAAGCTGACCATCAAAAACCGTTACCCTCTTCCCCGAATCGACGACCTCTTCGATCAATTCCAAGGAGCCAGCTATTTCTCAAAGATAGAACTAAGATCAAGGTACCATCAGTTGCGAGTCCATGAGAGTGATGTTCCTAAGACAACATTTCGAACTCGCTATGGTCACTACGAGTTTGTAGTAATGCCCTTTGGGCTAACCAACGCACCAGCGGTATTCATGGATCTGATGAATAGGGTGTGCCACACTTTCCTAGACAAGTTCGTGATAGTATTCATTGATGATATACTTGTCTACTCTCGAAGTGAGGAAGATCACATACAACACTTGAGGCTAGTGCTAGAAACTTTAAGGGCGGAGAAACTATATGCAAAATTCTCTAAGTGTGAATTCTGGATCAGAAAAGTAACTTTCCTCGGTCACGTGGTTAGCGAGGAAGGCATACACGTGGACCCTTCCAAAATCAAAGCGATTAAGAATTGGTCAACACCGAAGACACCCACAGAAATCCGTCAATTCTTGGATCTCGTTGGCTACTATCGCAGGTTTATCCAGAACTTCTCCAGAATTGCTAAGCCTTTAACCACCCTGACTCAGAAAGGTGTACCCTTTAGTTGGGGAGAAAAGCAAGATACTACGTTCCAAACAATGAAGCAGGCCTTATGCAGCGCACCTATCTTATCCCTGCCAGAAGGGACGGAGGACTTCATTGTCTACTGCGATGCATCCAATCAGGGTCTAGGTTGTGTGCTCATGCAGCGAGGAATGGTCATTGCATATGCGTCGAGACAGTTGAAAGCACACGAAGTCAATTACACGACTCACGATCTGGAGTTGGGAGCAGTGGTCTTCACTTTAAAGATTTGGAGACATTACCTTTACGGAACCAAGTGTACTGTCTTCGCCGACCATAAGAGCCTACATCATATCTTCGATCAGAAGGAGTTGAGCATGAGGCAACGACGATGGGTAGAGCTACTCAGTGATTATGAGTGTGTGATACGCTATCATCCCGGCAAGGCCAATATGGTAGCGGATGCCCTCAGCCGGAAAGAGTATCCAGGTCGTAGAGTGAAGGCACTAACAATGACCATCCATTCCCATCTGTCCGCTCAAATCAGAGAGGCTCAGCTGGAAGCCTTAAAACCAGAGAACATGTTGGATGAAGCCTTGAGGGGAATGGAAAAGAATCTAGAGTTCAAGGGAGACGGAGTTTACTATTTCATGAACCGGATCTGGACCCTAAAGTTCGGCGGTTACAGAGAAGTTGTTATGAGCGAAGCTCATAGAACTAAATACTCCATTCACCCAGGTTCGGATAAGATGTATCTGGATCTCAAAAAGCTATATTGGTGGCCAAACATCAAAGCAGAGATCGCTACCTTCGTGGGCAAGTGCCTGACTTGCGCCAAGGTGAAGGTGGAATATCAAAAGCCCTCAGGTTTGCTGCAACAGCCAGAAATACCTGAGTGGAAGTGGGAACGAATCACAATGGACTTCATTACCAAATTGCCCAAGACCCAGAGTGACCATGATAGTATCTGGGTAATCGTCGATAGATTGACTAAGTCTGCCCACTTCCTGCCAATTAAGGAAACATACAAAATGGAGAGACTGACCCAAATCTACCTCCAAGAGATAGTTCGACTGCATGGTGTGCCTGTGTCCATTATCTCTGATCGGGATAGCAAATTCACCTCGAGATTTTGGCAGTCTTTGTAGAAGGCTCTTGGAACTAGGCTGGATATGAGCACAACTTACCATCCACAAACCGACGTGCAGAGTGAGAGAACCATTCAAACCGTAGAAGACATGCTGAGAGAGTGCATTATTAACTTCGGTAATTCGTGGGATACCCATTTGCCATTGGTCGAGTTCTCAGACAACAACAACTATCACGCTAGCATCAAGGCTGCGCCGTTTGAAGCCCTCTATGGCTGTAAGTGCAGATCCCCTCTGTACTGGGCCGAGGTGGGTGACACGCAGTTAGCTAGAGGTCAAGTCTCAGATATCTCTCTCACTGGCCCAGAAATCATCCGAGAAACCACAGAAAAGATCATACAAATCCAAGAACGACTAAAAGCTTCAAGAGATAGACAAAAGAGCTACGCCGATAAAAGACAAAAACCTTTGGAATTCCAGGTTGGTGACCGTGTTCTATTGAAAGTCTCACCTTGGAAAGGCATGATACGCTTTGGAAAGTGTGGAAAGCTGAATCCGAGATACATAGGACCATTCGAGATCTTTGCTAGGATCGGTCCCGTAGCATACAAACTCCGTTTGCCCCAAGAGCTTAGCAACATTCATCCTGTCTTTCATTTGTCAAACCTTAAAAAGTGCTTATCCGACGAAGCCCTTGTGATTCCTTTTGATGAGATTGAGATCAACGAGAACCTAAATTTCGTGGAAGAACCAGTTGAAATCATGGATCGGGAAGTCAAACGAACAAAACAAAGTCACATACCGATAGTGAAGGTTCGCTGGAATGCCAAGCGAGGGCCTGAATTCACTTGGGAGCGAGAAGATCAGATGCAGTAGAAATACCCGCATCTTTTTACTAGTCCATGATTGCACTCGATAGAAAGAATTTCGGGACGAAATTCCCTCTAACGGGGGGATGATATGACAACCCGTTATTTCTTTTATTAAAACTCTAAACTACAAGTGTGTTTATCTAACATATATGTAAGATGATGGAGAAACCATGTGGAAATAAGGGATATAAACTTCATACTTAACATAAAATCACACTAGAATAAGTCAAACATACAACAATTCAAAGTTTAGGGTCTATACTTGTGTTAATTCAAAGTTTAATCAACAAAACACTTCTTAAATGGAGTTTACGGCCCAAAAAGTGAACTCCCTTGGAGTTCACAGTCCAACCATGAACAAATAATGGGGTTTACGGTCCAATCTTGAAGGGGTGATGTAGTTTACGGTCAAAGTGGAAAAGAAACATGTGTTCACGGTTCAATTCAACCGTAAACACCCCCTTAATGGGCTAACTTTTAATTCAAGTCCAATAAGCCATCCGTAAAGACCTTACGCCCAATCTCTTTTCAACCATAAACACCTCCTATATATATATATATATATATATATATATATATATATATATATATATATATATATATATATATATATATATATATATATATATATATATATATATATATATATGTGTGTGTTTACACTCTGGAACAATTCATTTCACTCACTTCCAACCGTGAACAAACTCAAAATCCTCTCAATCTTCAAGTGTTTACGGTCCCAGTCCTTTAAATCTTCAAACAATCCACCAAGAACATTCGTATGCACCTTCAAATCTTCATGTGGCCTTCAAATCTTCATAATTCCATATGATCCAACCGTAAACCCTCAAGCATCCAACCGAAAACCCATTTTTCCACCATCAACCCATTTTCCAACTTTCCAATTTAACCCCCACATATCTCAAATTTATTTGTAAGTCCCCTCACACTTAATTAATTATTTAACACATCAATTAAATTAATATGATTATTAATTTAAGTGCGACGTCAAATATAATTATTTTAGGGCAACGTTATTAGCACGTACACATAACCGGGAATTGTCGCTACAACTTGTTAACTTCGATTCGCGCGCATTCGAGGTGAATTCATACCCCTACGTTTTCAATATTTTTCAATGTTTTTAGGGGGGGGGGGGGGGAATACAAGTATAACAAATTAAATTTGTGTAAACATTTAAATGATTTCACACGTCGTCAACGATTTCAACAGTTACAAATAATTTCAAATGACGATAAACTATTTTAAACAGTTGCAACCATCATTCTTACAATAACATACTTTTATATATAAATAATGTTATTTATATATACACGAGTTCAATATTTTAATCCTTTGTAATATGCTGAGCAAAGGAAAACGTTTTAGAATAATCACATCCTAACGGATCATTTTTCTAAACTATAATAGGTATAGTTTATGGAACAATTACATTATCAATGCATGAAACATAGATACAATGCGAATAAACATATAAACTATAATAGGTATAGTTTATGGATCATGTGAACAAATAGTCGTTTAAATTCAAAGGATTCATTTTATTCTACACTTAATCGTCGGTATAGAATTTTATGAGTGAGCATTCTTCGCGTACTTATCTAAGTACTAACAAAAGTCCTGAGATTATAACCAGAGTCTCCTGGAGGGAGAATGTGAGTTTGTGTATAGATATATACGGGACTGATAATCCCGCACCCTAACTCTTAGCTACAGTCATTGGGGGTGACAAAGTCATTTCGATTCCGACGCCTGAAGAACGTCGTTCAGGCAATTCAATGGTCAAGTATGGTTATAATAACTCATAAATTTTGTACCAAATAAAACGATTAATGTATGAATGGTAAACAACTTCACTTCGTTTTATTATAAATAAAAATACAACAATGTAATAAACTACAACAATGCATTTTTACGAACAACTGGTGTTACCAGGGAATTACAAATTACAGAGTCTTTATCCATATACATTAGCATCATACTATCTTGAGATACAAAAACACATTTGCAGAAAATATAGGATTTTTTGGGGAAAAACATAGGAACATCTTTTACAATGAAACATCTTACAGACTTATACCTACAAACATACTTATGAACTTACTAGCTTAATGCTTGTACTCTTTCAAAACCGCTTGTATTCTCAGAAAATAAGTAGACAGGTACCCTCGCAGGCTTTTGAGAAGGCGGAGCACATAGAGTCACGTATTTTTATGTTGCTACTTTTGATGTATATAAATATGAATCAAATAGATGTATATTGTAGCACCCTGAATTTAGAAGGTCGGAAAAGAGAAGAAAACCTCAAATGAGGAAGTGACTCGTCGAGTAGATGGGTGACTCGACGAGTAGGAGTGCGATTTGGTCACGGGTTTAGTGACCTACTCGACGAGTCAGAAGACTAACTCGACGAGTTGGCCAGGTTTGGGGAAAACCCTAAATGCGGGCCTTGTACCCTATTTAAGGAACATTATAGCCTTCATCAGCCCCCTTGATACTCTCTCAAGTCCAGAACGAAAACCCTAGAGCCTCCCTTGAGTTGTGAGTCATTTTGAGAGTTTTGGAGCATTCTTGAAGCTTGGAGGAACAAGAAGAATTTTGGAGGTTCAAGGAGGAAGGAGTAGATCCAGAAGATTCACTCCATTTGCTGCTCATTTTGGTAATCAAGTTCCTTCCTTGACTTCTAGTTTGTTAGATCTCTTTATGTCCCTTTTTATGAAGTTTATGGACCAATGGTGATTTCTTGTGGGATTTAGACGTCCCCAAGCCAGATCCTTTCAGATCTAGGAGTGTCTTGAGTAGTAAAAGTATAAAGGTGGAAGCTTTATGCTATTAGAACTCCCCATGCCAAGTTTAAGGAGTTGTTTTGGCCTTTTGAGCAAAAAGGGCAATGTATGGGTGCAAAGGTAGTGTCTTTGTGTGATATCCTGACCCTAGGAGGCTAGATTTGGGTCTTGGAAGCCCTGAGCTTCTCTGAAATCGTCTGAATAGAGTTGGACATATAGAGACTCAACGAGTCACTTATGGAACTCGGCGAGTCAGCCCAGTTATTGCCCTAAAACCCTTTTGTTAAAGGGTATGAGTTAAATGGTTAGGGACTCAGCCAGTCTGGGTCCATAGTGGTCATGAAGTTCATCATACTCGACGAATTCAAAAAAAGAACTCAGCGAGTCTAAGGCAATCTCCTTAGTTTATGAAGATGGACTCGACGAGTTGTTCATACAACTCGGCGAGTCACAGCCTAGACACATTCTTATGTGGATGATGAACTCGACGAGTTCAAGGTCGAACTCGGCGAGTCAGATGAAGATGGTCCCGATTGTATGGTTGAAGGAGAACCCGTCGAGTCCTTGCTAGACTCGACGAGTGGAGTCGAGGTTGTATGGGGTTGGAGGAGTATGGACTCGACGAGTTGGTAGACCAACTCGGCGAGTCAAGTCAACTGGAGGTTAACTTTGACCGTTGACTTTGACCAAGTTTCCCTGGGTTGACTTTTGGGAATATTGTGGTCTAAATGTTATTTTGGGTATTGATAGTTCCGGAAGCCGAAGGGTCAGCGGTTCAGAAGTTGCCGGTTAGCAGTCAGAAGTGTTCAGCTAGTCTTTAGCAGTGCGAGGTGAGTCTCCTCATTGTGTGCATGGGTCTACGGCCACAATGTCGGCCCATTATGTTTATGTTTATGTTTATGTATAGGAGGAAGACCCGCGGGTTAGCCCTAGGCAATTATTGTTACATGTTCTAGGTTACGACCTGTGCCGGGCGAGGCCCGAGGAATGTAGTATGCTAAAGGTATTTGTGATTCTCGTATGTGTTAGATTTGATAGGTTCTGGACCAAGGTCCGATGTCGGGGCCACCCCGAGGAAGGTAATATGTTGAATGTTAGATTATACGTGTTGTCTTTGTGACACTTGTATGTGCCTGGTAGGGAGGTGAGTGTGGGAGAGGTCCCGTATCTCATCATAGCCAAGTATGGACGGGGTTCCATATCTCATCAGTAGCAGGACAGGGGCGAGGCCCAAGTTAGGCGAGGCCTTAGAGCAGGAGTATGGTAGAGTATGTTTAGCTATTTGTTATGCGTGATGTTTGTATGTGTTTAGCGGGCGAGGCCCAGAGACAAGCGGGGCCTAAGAGAAATAGATCTGTATACCGAGTGGGGCTCGATGCCAGGCGAGGCCTGATGCCGGACGGGGTCTGATGTCGGGCGAGGCCCGATGCGGCGGGCAGGGGCCCAGTATGTGGTCATGTGTTCAGGGTTATATATGGCATGTATGGATCAGTTGATATGTATGGTGTGTGGTAGGTTGGGGAACTCACTAAGCTTCGTGCTTACGGTTTTCAGTTTTAGTTTCAGGTACTTCCAGTAGCGGAGGGTAGAGCTCGGGATGATCGCATGGCACACACCTAAGAAGTTTAGCCTGGGATGTTTACTCTGATAAAATGAACAAGTGTTTTGAAAAGATACTCTGATTTGTTATAGAACCCTTTTAGTATGTTTGAAATGATTTAATACTGTGGTCTAAGTAATGTTTTAAAAAGAAATTTTTGGTCATGATTTTTGGGATGTTACAAGTTGGTATCAGAGCCTTGGTTTGAGGGATTCGGGCACACTCCCGGGTGTGTCGGAACTCAAACTGAGGACTTGGTATAAAAATTTTCAAAGGAGAATCATTTTTATAAAAGAGCTTAGAAAAAGAACAGAACTTCGAAAAATGAATAAGGTCTTTAAAAAGAGAAAAGGGTGTGGTGCATGAAATCAGTCGAGCTCAAGTAAGTTCTCCCAAATTACCCATACAAGTTTATGTATGATATGATTATGTGATCAGCATGCTAGATTTAGGGCTAAGGATCTAGGAGGATGCCTTATATACCTGTTATATTTGTTTGTCGAGTTGCATGCTAGTATTGGTTAGACAGTGGTAGGATAGCTTGCTTAGGTTATGCCTGATTATATGAGCTTAGCAACGCATGCTAGTACAGATTCTTGTTGTGTGATAAAATTGCTTGATTATGATGTGGTTAGTTTTTCCCGATTGTCTGAATGCTGCTTGCTTTGTGCTTGTGGGAATTCTAGTAATGTGAGCTGGCTATTAAGTGAATATGTTAAGTCACATATGCCACAAGTTGAATAATCTCAGAGTGACAAGATTTGACCCTATTGCGCAGCTCTTGTCTGAGTCCAACCGTTCTAGGGATGAGTCTTTCACTCGAAGGATTATTTGATCTCTATTGTATGTGGCTATATTCATTAGGTAGATAGTTGGCATTAATGGGAAGTCCTTCAGCAGTTGAGGACGGAATGAGTTAGATGATACCCTAGGGCAAGCCTAGGATGAGAGTAGTGCTGGGAGCAGTGTTAATAGCAGTGAAAGGGACTTGGCGTAGTCGAGGCAATTCTTGAGGAAAGTACAGATAGATGTGGAAGGTAGTAGGGGGCCATACTACTGAAAGCAGAGGATCTGTACTCGATTCAAGAGGGGCCGAGATAAAACCAGGGAACTTGTAGTATGTATGTGTGATCCCTCAGCAGTGATGTGTATTTTGATGATTGTTATGGCATGTTTTCAGCATGGCGACGTTGCGAGATAGAACAGTGGATGGATCAGGTGTCGGAGAGGGATCAGGCTCAGTTTCAGGAACCGAGCAGCTCGAGGAGCGGATGAGGGAGTTTGTATCAGCTGAGATTACACGCAGTATCCTAGACCAGACTCCTGTGATCTTTGGTACGGTCAAGGAGGGCATACTGGAGATTTTGGATGAGAGACTTGGAGCCTTCCGCAGTGAGATGATGGCCATAATGGGAGCGCGTACATTGACATTTTGGGAGTTCAGAGCTTGTGGAGCTCCAGATTACCATGGGGCTAGGGACCCCATTGCTAGCGGAAGATGGTTGGCTGATGTCGCCAACGTTTTTCGTTCTAGTCGGTGTCCCGAGGGGGACAAGGTTTGACTCGCCTCCTGTCTTCTGAAGGACCGAGCGCGTGATTGGTAGGAGGAGGTTGGTCATGCTATCGGGGATGATGCCGCGTTGGACGCGATGACATGGAGTGATTTCTCGGCCAGGTTCAAGGCCGAGTTTGCACCGGTGATTGAGGTGCAGCAGTTAGCCCAGGAGTTTCAGGATCTGCGGCAGACTACAGAGACAGTGACGAAGATCACCGCCAAGTTCAGGGAGAGAGCCCTTCTGGTTCCGCAGTATGTGGCGGACGAGGAGATGAAGAAGGCTCGGTACCACGAGATGCTGAGGAGCAATATCAGTCAGTTCGTGAGTCGGTTCAGCTGCAAGACGCTGGAAGACATGATCGCTCGGGCCAAAGAAAAAGAGATTGATCTTGAGACAGAGAAGAAGAGGAAGTTGGCAGAGGTTCAAATATCTATGGGATTGGGCAAGAGGCCCACGACATCGGATTCTAGCTTGAGAGGTCCTCAGGACCGGAGCCGCTGTGGCAAGTGCGGCAGCACGCACGAGGGTGCGTGTAGGAATGGAAACGGTGGTGATTCTGGATGCTTCATGTGCGGCCGGATTGGTCATTTTAGCAGGGATTGTACTGCTACCACCACCCAGGGATCAGACCTGATATGTTTCCATTGCAGTCATAGGGGCCACAAGAAGGCCCAGTGTCCGAGTATGCATTCTGTAGGACAGGTGATAGCACCTGCCCCTGCAACCTTGAGGATCACCGACTGCCGTCAAGGCCAGGCAGAGGCGCCTGCAGCGAGGAGCAGGGCGTATCAGTTTGTTTCAAAGGAGGTGTGAGCAGCCCGATGTGTCAGGTGTGTATCTTTCATTTCTCTATCAGCTTATGTTATGATTTTATTGTTATGGTTCTGCATCGGTAATGATAATGATATTTCGGAATATTGTGGCCTGCTTGTGATTTACTTACATGCTATCTGCATACCCTGGATTTTAAAATGATAGTTAGAGGTCATTCCTTTATAGCAGGTTACTCAGGATGCAGTAACCGTAGCATGCAAGTGTGGCACTCGGTAGTGTCTCGCTAGTTTTTGGGAAAGGTATCGTTGGGAATAGATAGGTTAGATCACCATCGGTAGTAAGCATGGGTTTTCAGCAGAGTGGTCAGGGGATGGTAGGGGGAATTGGGAATTCTTCCAAGCTGTGAGCTGTGATGAGCTAGTCAAGTCGAAGTGGGGGGAGAGCCACCCGAGTGGCTAAGGGCAGGAGTAAGTGCAAGACTGGGATGGTTTCACAGTCTTGGTGAGGAAGAAGGCAGCTCAAGTGGCTGTTTGGATTTAGGAGCATGTAAGTTGGGAGTTTGGGAAAATTTCAAACCTTGATTTCGTGTATTCGCGATTAGTTGATCTTTGGATCGGGGAACCAGGTTGGAGAGCTTCCTGCAAGATGCGAGTTTAGTCAGGATATAAGACTGCGGGATAGCCACAACATTCCCTAGCAGCGAGTTAGTGAGAGAAGTGTTGTAAGGCTGCGGGTAAGCCGTAGCATTCGTTAGCAGCCTAGTTAGAGGAGTGTGGGCGGGGGCCCGTATCTCCTAGTTAGAGGAGTGTCGGCGGGGGCCCGTATCTCATAGTTAGAGGAGTGTCAGCGGGGGCCCGTATCTCCTAGTTAGCGGAGTGTGCGCAGGGGCTCGTATCTCCTAGTTAGCGGAGTGTGGACAGGGGCCCGTATCTCCGGATTAGCATGATAAGAATCAAGAGGGATAACAAGATGAGATTAGAGGAGGATTGGGACTCCCTAGCCCTGGATAGGTGAGACCGGTAGGAGAGGACGCTCCGAAGTATAGTTTGGGTGAGACCCGTGGGCGAGGCCCGTGTTCTTATGGCAGTAGGTGGGACCTGGTAGAGACCTTAGGGTAAGGTAAGGGATTGAGAATCCCAGCTCTTCTAGAGCCATAGTGGCTAGGCTGGAAGGACAGTTCAGGTAGTCGCAATATCCTCATAAGTCGTTGAAAGCGGCTGAGGGTTGTTCTTGCGTGCGGTGATCGGTGGGGGGCCGGTGTTTCGGGTAATGGTAGATCAGTTGGGACCAGGGTGGTCTCGGTTCATCCGAAAGGCGGATGGGAGTCGGCAGGACTTCAGACAGGAATGATGATAAGGTATTTGGTGCAGAAAGCAGTGAGATGATCGGGTGATGCTAAGTTGCTCACCGTGAAATCAAATAATCTCGGAGTGAATGATTTGGCTCTGTGATGCAACTCTCGTCTGAGCCTCAACCGTAGCCGAGAGGGACCTACTACTCGAATGATGGTCTGAATTCACGCGAGGGGTGGAGTTTTCAGTATTGGAGCATCGTATGAGGGGTTATTTCGTGAGTACTGGTGTGATGGCCGACACTGGGAGTGGCCAGGATTGTGGTTTCAGCAAAAGATTTGTTCTTGATGGGGATCGGAAAGATTGTTGCTTATAGGAAGTTGCCTCGGAAGGGCCAGTGTCAATGCAAGGAAAAGGGATGAACCCCTTGTGTATCAGTGTAAGTGCACTGGGAGTACCGGTAGGGCTACCAGTTGGGTAAAGGTGTTGCACTCGAAGGTAGTAGTGATCAGATTATTCTGATGGTGACGTTTTCAAGATTGGATCGGGTAGACGAAGTGTGTACCTAGTGGTAAGTGGATTGTAAGGAAGTGGACCGTGGCGGACTTCGAGGACGAAGTCTAGTTTAAGTGGGGGAGAGTTGTAACACCCTGAATTTAGAAGGTAGGAAAAGAGAAGAAATCATAAAATGAGGAAGTGACTCATCGAGTAGATGGGTGACTCGACGAGTAAGAGCGCGATTTGGTCACGGGTTTAGTGACCTACTCGACGAGTCAGAAGACTGACTCGGCAAGTTGGCCAGGTTTGGGCAAAACCCTAAATGCGGGCCTTGTACCCTATTTAAGGAACATTATAGCCTTCATCAGCCCCCTTGATACTCTCTCAAGTCCAGAACGAAAACCCTAGAGCCTCCCTTGAGTTGTGAGTCATTTTGAGAGTTTTGGAGCATTCTTAAAGCTTGGAGGAACAAGAAGAAGGTTGAAGGTTCAAGGAGGAAGGAGTAGATCCAGAAGATTCACTCCATTTGCTGCTCATTTTGGTAATCAAGTTCCTTCCTTGACTTCTAGTTTGTTAGATCTCTTTATGTCCCTTTTTATGAAGTTTATGGACCAAGGGTGATTTCTTGTGGGATTTGGACGTCCCCAAGCCAGATCCTTTCAGATCTAGGAGTGTCTTGAGTATTAAAAGCATAAAGGTGGAAACTTTATGCTATTAGAACTCCCCATGCCAAGTTTAAGGAGTTGTTTTGGCCTTTTGAGCAAAAAGGGTCATGTATGGGTGCAAAGGTAGTGGATTTGTGTGATATCCTGAGCCTAGACATGGAAATTCATAAAGGTGGAAACTTTATGTCTTAGAATGATGTTGTGGGACTAGATCTAAGTTTTATACGAAAGGACTTAAGAGATTAAGCTCTTAATAGAAAAGTGCCTTTTGGTCGAGTACGCCGGGCGTACCTTCGGGTATGTTGTGCGTACTCGTATGGGGTCCCAATTCTGCATGATGAGTACGCCATACGTACGAGCTGTGTACGTTGGGCGTACTCAACTTGAAGTTGACTTGTTGGCTTTGACATCCGTTGACCATTGACTTTTGACCAAGGGTCGAACTTGAGGGTGTTGGGTTATTAATTAAGATTTTATCTGGTTTTGGTATTAGTGGATTCGCGGGTGCAAGCAGTGTAGAAATGGAATCGTGTCGTAGTGTCTCAGGGTTTTTTGATTCAGGTGAGTCTTCTCCCGGTGCTCATGAGTCGAAGGCACAAATGTCGGTTCACTAAATTATGTATGTAGGATGCTAGTTGACTTTGTGAATCTTTCATGTTTGTATGAGTCTGTGTGGTAGAATAGTTGTATTTGTGATGACCAGCTGAGCCTAACTTTATTATTTTGTTATGTTGTTTATATGTGAATAAGACTACTGATAGTCTCCAGGGTTGCTGATAACCCACCGGGCGTACTGTTAGCCCATTAGGACTGCTGATAGTCCCCAGGGTTGCTGATAACTCATATCTGTTTATTTGTGTTGTCTTATGTGTGGTATTTTGGGTAACTCACTAAGCTTTGTGCTTACAATTTGTGGTTTACATGTGTCAGGTTGTTTATATTAAAGGAAGGGCACGACTCGATTGCATCTCATCAATGGGGGACTTGTGTACTTGATAGCTTTTAAATGTTTTTAAGATCTTGCAGTTATGAATTAAATAAATGCCTAAAGTTTTAATAAAAAAAAATTGGGTTAAAATTTGGGGCGTTACAAGTTGGTATCAGATCCTTGGTTTGAGGGATTCAGGCATACTCTCGGGTGTTCTTGAAATCGAACTGAGGATTTGGTAAAATTTTCTAAATAAATTGATTTTCTAAGAAAGTTTTTAAAATAAAAGGGGTGCAATGCATGCAATCAGTCGAGCTCAAGTAAGTATTTCCCAAAATACCCATGCATGTTATATGATTGATGATTGATGTGAGTATATGAGGATTGCATGCTAGATTAGGGCTAAGGATTTTCTCAGTGTTGCATGGTAGGATGCCTGATTAGGAGAGATACCTTTATGCCTGTTGTGTGAGATGGTAGTGATGCATGGTAGTGATTAGAGATCTTCAGGAGCTTCTGAGGTAGGAATGCCTGTTTATGTGATGCTTTTAGTGCTAGATGCTTGAATGTTGCTTGCTTTGTGCTTTGTAGGACTCATATTGATGTAAGTTAGCTATCAGATGAATGTTAAGTTACGTGCAGTGAGGGTTAAATAATCTTAGAGTGGTTGACTTGGCCTTATTATGCAGCTCTTGTTTGAGTCTAATTGTTGTAGGGTTGAGTCTTTTAGTCGAAGGATTAACTAAGCTTTGTTGCATGTAGTTGTATTCGTGAAGTAGTTAATTGACATTACTAGAGGTCCTTCGGCAGTTGATGACATGGTGAGGTGGTAATGCTAGGAGATCCTAGGAAGGGATTTAGTGCGAGTGGTGCGCTGTTTAGCAGATTTTGGGAGGATATCAATATGAGGAAGTGACTTAGAGGATTCGGAATGTCTTTAAGTTGTTGGTTCTTTATCTGGGAGATTATATTGTGTTGTCTTATACATTCCCAAAGTCAGGGATGATATGTATCTGCTTGAGTTGGTTTGAGTGGGATTTTTTAGAAACGCCAGTTGGTGATAGTTCGAACCCAAGTGGGGGAGAACTGGGCATGCTATTTGAAAGATCATCGATCTGTTTGAGTTCACGGTTTGAAAAGAATGGGTTATAGAGATTTGTGGTCCGGATATGCGAGGCTTCGGTTCAAGATGTGGTCAAGACGGGGTGTAAAGCAAGTTAAGCTTTGTTGTATGAGCTCATGAATACACAAGTTGTTTTCACAGCAGGAAGTTGTTGGTCAGGGAGCTTGTTGTAGTAAGTGGTTCTTTCGGCTTCGCTGATGCTTAGTTCATGAACTGTTTGGGTCGCTCGGGTTGAACATCGATGTTTGAAGGATTCGTCAGCAGGGTATAGATTGCTACCTTTAGTCTAAGATAAGCAGTGGATGCTCTGTCAATCAACTTCAGGATTGGGTATATGATGTCCTGCATGAGTTTAGTTCAGCGGAAAACTTTGGATTATCGGGTTGTTATCTGCGCATTTTCGATCGTTGGTTGTCCTCGTTTATCGTCAATGGGTGGGGATGCTTCAAAGGTTTTGAGCTATATAATTGAAGGTCAATGATTGTGACAATCAATCATCATGTTCTATTATGGTATATCATGGATTTTGGGTACATTGCCCTGAATTGTTGGATTGTGGAATTATGGTCTATAGCAAACTCGAGTTTGTTTTGGAAGTAGGAAGAACATTAAAAAGATTATCTATCTGTTCCAATTGTGGTCTTTTGGGTTCCTTGTCATCAGTTGAGATTGTAGAAGGATGTGGAATTGTATCAAGGGAAGGTACTTTGGGATACGACAATCTTGGTCGAGAATAGTAGAGTGCTTCATCTGGTTTGGAGTGTGAGAAACCGATATCATTTGATCATGGGATCTTAGTCTAGTAAGCTCAATGTGGCGGTGTTTGGGTAGGAAGATTATGGGATGTCTACGTAATCCAATGATTATGAATTTATCAGATTGTAGATGAATCCAAGTGAGGGATGGTCAATTGGGGCTAGGGGTGTAAACGAGCCGAGCCGTGCCCGAGCCTAACCAAGCTCAAGCTCGGCTCGTTTAATTTTGAAGAAGCTCGAGCTCGAGCTCGAGCTCGATTCGAGCCTTAAAATGAAGCTCGAGCTCGGCTCGTGAACAATTTAGTGAGCTCGCGAGCCTATATATATATATATATATATATATATATATATATATATATATAGACACACACAGACACACACACACACACACACACACATATATATATATATATATATATATATATATATATATATATATATATATATATATATACATATATATATATATATGTATACATATAGGCTCGTTTAGGCTCATTTAGGCTCACGAGCCCACTAACTGAAGCTCGGCTCAAGCTCATTTAATAAACTAGCCTCATATTTAGGCTCGAGTTCGCCTCGGGCTCGTTTAATTCGATCTCGAGTCGAGCTTTTAACGAGTCGATCCCGAGTAGCTCGGCTTACTTACACCCCTAATTGGGGATACTAGGAATAGTTCCAAGTGCGGGCCACTTTAGAATTTGTGCCCATGTTAGAGTTTTGGATTGGTATATCGGGAGGGAGCGCCAGGTTTCCTTAAGGTTGGGAAGAATCCAAGATAGGTCGGGATTGTGAGCGTGGAGCAGACTACCGTTTGGCCAGCGGGGCCTTGAACGGATAATCGGGTGGTGCAGGTAAGATATGGTTTGATTAAGAATTAACTTAGAAGGCCAGTAAACTAAAGAGCCAGTTCTGGTTGTGAGGGGGTTCAGAGTTAAGCTATAAATAGTGTTCTTTGGTCAGTGATGAGCATCAGAGTAAATGATATTGATTCATGGTTAGGTTCAGGTCGAGGGTTGCGTTAGGACCTTTATGTCTGTTCTTGTCTAATGAAGGCTTTGGGGTCTGAAGCACGACCCGAACACCTGATGGAGTCCGGTAGGCAGGGTTTTGAATCGTAGTGTTTTTGGTTAGTGTGTAGATGTGGGAGTGATGTAAGACTGTGAACCAGTCGTAGCATTCACCCTGTTAGTGTGTGGTTGTGAATGTGATGTAAGACTGTGGAGAAGTCATAGCATTCACCAGGTTAGTGTAAGACTGCGGAGTAGTTGTGAATGTGATGTAAGACTGTGGAGTAGCCGTAGCATTCACTACGTTAATGTGTTGTTGTGAATGTGATGTAAGATTGTGAAGCAGTCGTGGTATTCACCCGATTAGTGTGCGGTTGTGGAAGTGTTATAAGATTGCAGAGAAGCCGTAGCATTCACTAGGTTTGTAGGTGGTGGTAACAGTGACGAAAGTCTATGACTTGGCTCGTGGCATTTTCTAGGATGTTTTAGATCATCACCCGATTGGGTTGGGGCCAATATGATGTGAGAACTCGGTTCGGCTGTAGCCATCGCTGGGGTTAAGCGGACTTGGTGATCGTCGAGCATTTGTTGGTTGAGTTATCCTTAATTGGGAGTGAATGACTGATGGATTCGTGTTGGCGGATAGACCATGACCACCTGTACCTATTTAGTTTTTGAGTCTAGAGCTGATTTTTTATGAGGATTTTTCAAAACCATATATTTTAGCCACTCAACTTATTTGTGTTCACTTTTAGATAATGAGCTATCCAAAAACAATATTGTGGTAATGTAAGCCGGTATGGGTCATCCTCAGTTAAGGGACCAAAATGAGAGGATTTCGGAAAGATTTCTATTTAAGTATGGACAAAATAAGTTTAATGAATAAAAGTAGAGTATTTTGAAAAGTTATTTACTTAAAAGTGGATTAAAATACGTTAGAGTGGCTAAACACAGCAAGAAAAAAGTTAATTAGTGGCGACAAAAGTCGCTAGTAAAGAGTAAAAAAGTCGTCGGTAAAGATAATAGTGGCGACACGTCGCCGGTAAAAACTCGTCGCTACTACTCTGTTGCTATTGGTCAAAATGTTACCGGTAAAGACAATTGTCGCTGCTAATGCTCCTGTCGCGGGTAATACTTCTTGTCACTGCCAATGTTGATGTCGTCGGTAATAACATTTTTCATTTTTTTAATCAAAGATTTGGGTATAAAAAACCGATACATAACGATATTAAATATAGAAAAAAAAATTACATAACAACATCCGATTAAATACCAAATACTATTATAAATAATTTCATACCAAAATAAACAACCCAAGTTTTACAATTTTAACAAGTAGCAAAGTGTGACAACAAATGTAACATACAAAACAAAACTTAATTATCCGACGAACCATCATCTCCGTTCCCATCGTTTCCTCCTTGATTATTCCCCGATTGTGTGACAACCCGAAAGATTTGGATCAAGCAAAGTCTAAATTGTAACCACGTGCAAGTGAATTCACCATGTAACTTTGTTGCAATAAAATTTTAAAAGCCTAAGGGGCATCATTTGTGGGATTGAATATACATATATGCATGTACTTATATACACTTTGAAAACCATAAGGGGCATTGTTATTATAAGTTAACATATATATATATATATATATATATATATATATATATATATATATATATATATATATATATACCTTAAGAAACGATGTCGTAATAACATTGAAAAGTCAACAAACAATAAACAAAATTACATTAAGAAAATATCCCCTAAGACCGAAATCAACACCAAACAAAGCACCTAGGCCGAAATCTCAATGTGAAAAGGATGTAGGACCGAAAACACCCATAGTGGGTGATACCAAAACCGAAAACACCCCCATGGACCACAATAAGGCCGAAAACTACTTGTGTGAGGGAGTTAGGACCGAAATCTCAAAGGGAATGAGGAGATTTTGGTCATGCATGGCCGAAAACACCACCTTCCTAAGCTGATTTCAGTAGGATTTAAGATGATAAGGTAGTTAACTTTTGTGATAAGATGCTTCATCATTTTCCCATGCAAATTATTAACCACCAGTATCCTAAGCATTACACAACAGATTTCCAATTAAACATCCTATCCTAGTACTTCTTCCATTAAATTCGAATTCACCCTCCCAAAACTCCACCATTTCCATCCTCACTTACTGATTAACATCATTTGCTCTCAAATAACCAAGTCCAACTTACAAGTTCAAAGTTCTTCAAGTGTATTCTTAGATTTGGTAAGTATTCCTTCAAATCAAGTGTATTTATACACTTTTATGTTAGTTTTATTATATTGATCCACATATTATTATGTGTTAAACTCTTAGGATAACATTCTTGCCAAGAAAGTTCAACCACCACCTTCAAGTGTTAGGCTTGGAAACCTTCACACCATCTTCTCAAATAACCCACAAACCACTCAAGATGAGTTCATACCCCCACATTTTCAAGCTTTTTCATGTTTGAGGGGGGGGGGGGGAATACAAGTAAAACTATGTTTATCACACCAATATTTACATGTTTTCATCTTTATGTTAAATATATGGTTAATACTAGTTTTTGTACATTTATTTGTGATATATATTGGTTTGAATTGCAAAACTAACAAAAGAAACATAACCTATGTTATAAAATCATAAGAAAATTTACGATTTGTAAAACTACATGGTTTTTGGAAACTTTTACTAAACGATAGTTTTTCTACCAAAAATGGTTACATTATAGTCATTTGCTAATTTGGTGGGTTTCAACCCAAAAATATCATGTTTTGATTTCATATTTTGACGCTAGATAAGATAACAACTTTATATTTATATAATAAAGTATATAAATAGTCTCAACAAACACTCAAAATAAACTATAATTAGTATAGTTTGGAAGTCACAAACCACACTTTCATTTCAGAAGAACCATATAATTATTCAAAGGTATAATTATTTCATTTTACAGGAAAAAGGAGTCATAGTTCCCGAGAATCTGTTGATGCTCCTGTGAGACGTTCCTTCACCGTACCTACCTAGTGTACACCTTAAGTCCTGCATTATAATCAGAGTCTCCTTGAGGGAGAGTGAGATAGTTGTGTATAGATCTGTATGGGATTGACAACCCCACACCTCAGCTGTTCGCTACAGTTAGACCGGCAAGTCTAGGGTGACAAAAGTCTACCAGCTCCGACGCCTGAAGAACGTCGTTCAGGCATATCATTTATATTAAGCATGGTTATAATAACTCACATAGGGATTGACAAAACGATTTGGTTTACGGAGTAACTTACACTTCATTAGTTTATAAAAAGATATAACCACATACTATTTTTCAGTACAACAATACTTGTACATTTTTGTTCTTAGGGTTTAAGACTACAGTTCACATTTAAGAAAATATTGGATTTTCTGGAAACATACATTATCATTTTACAAGGAAAGATACAAAAGAAATACATACACCTACAACTTATATCTAAGAAAATATTGGATTTTTCGGAAACATACATTATCATTTTACAAGGAAAGATACAAAAGAAATACATACATCTACAACTCATATGAAAGAAAATATTGGATTTTCTGGAAACATACATTATCATTTTACAAGGAAAGATACAAAAGAAATGCATACATCTACAGCTCATATCTAAGAAAATATTGGATTTGTTGGAAGCTTACATTATCATTTTACAAGGAAAAGATACAAAGAAAATACCTACACTTATAGTTCATACTAAAGAAAATATCGGATTTTCTAGAAGTATACAAAATCATTTTACACGAAAACGTTACAAATCCTTATCACACAAAATGCTTATGAACTCACCAACTTAATTGTTGACACTTTTCCAAATCACTTGTATTCTTAGGAAACCAGTAGACATGTACTCAACCTTCTTGAGAGTCGGCGTCGTCGTTTCATGTTTTCTACTTTTCAGTTATTTGTATTCAACTTTTGAACAAACAGAGATTTGTAAACAATGTAATAATTGAAATCTCAATGTATGAATATTTGTGTTGCTATGTTTCTTTTATATTCAATTGTTATGGTACTGTACATGAAGTCACTCCATCCGCCCCCAAACGTTTCCGCCGTTCTGGTTTGGGGGTGTGACGGATTGGTATCAGAGCAATGTTTATAGTGAACTAGTATATCAAACCATACAAAAATATACAAGTATAAATACAATGGGGCTAAAACACTCTGACTACAACTATACTTTTAAAAATATAATAATGTTTTCAATAAAGTATAAATACATAAAAGTTAAGGCAGTATCATAACGAGAGCATAATAAAAGTAGTATGATGAGTTGAAAACTACGGGTAGGCCTTGGGATATGTAATTAGACCTTAAATAAATATAGCCTGATCAACTATATTTATCCGAGGTGTAACTAGCATATGCTGGGAAATAGTCGTAGTGAACGACGAGTCTACACTTACCAACACTAAGATATCCATAATCAAACGCAACATTTAAAATACTATAAGAGTATTTTAAGATACCATAGAACCACACACTTAAACCCTCTATGTATTTATCATACCCCTATTCTCGCACAGACAACATGGCCGAATTTCACCATGAAGACCCCCACTACCCTGCCATGGTAGTAACCGGATGGATCGAGGAAGAGCCAGAAAAGGTTCATGAGGAGAACCCAGAAGTAGTCCTGAAGAATACCAAGAGACGTATTATGAGGAGGAGTATTCGAATGAAGAGTCAGACGAGGGGGGAGGCACTGGAGAGATCATTAGTGAACCTTACCCTATTGAGGGCAGGCAAGAGACCCTTTCACCTCCTTCCTCCCAGGTACGTAAGCACCCAATAGGGGTCCTCTTGGGATAAACATTCCTAGTAAGAAAATATTGCCCATGCAAGGGCAAGCTTCGTTGCTGACATCCACCTTGTCCAAGATGCACCTCCACAAGGGGAAACCCAGCTACATGCCTAGGCTAGAGGAGACGGCCTACGATCCACATTAGGCATACACCCACTACACCATACTCTGATCCCCAACACCCTCACAAATCAAGCACTACCTCAAATTGTACCACAAGTGGCCCGTATAGACACCCAGGTTCAAGCTCTCCATAATGAGGTAATGGAGATGGGAGGCGCAGCCCGGAATGCGACAATGTGAATTTGACACCTCCGCGAAGAACAAGAACACCATTCAGGAGCGATACTGAACCAGCAAGCAGAGCAGGAGGACCTTACAGACCGTCTACACTCCTTCGAGGAGGAAGTGGCCACCATGAGACAACAGATCCTTACAGCTGAGGCTAGGGCAACCTTAGCAGAACAGAGAGCGAAGGAGGCCACTCGCGAAATGAGTGAAATGGTTGGGCACCTTGTGCGCCATTTTGGCATATGATAGACTAGTATAGCCAAGTGAGTTAGTGACTACACTACTCACACTATGTCTTAGGTTTATTACATCTTTCATCACAACTACTAGTAGTAAATCAAGAGAGGTACGCCCTCCAAGACCCCTGTAACCCGAAGCAACTTAATGTATTAACGGTTATGTTTTATTTTGATAACTTAACGTTCGTACAATACCTACTAATTGCCACCATAAGTACATTTTGATGAGGTGATCAAAAAATTTGGGAATCATACAACAAAACATGTAATATATATATATATATATATATATATATATATATATATATATATATATATATATATATATATATATATATATATATATATATATATATATATATATATATATATATATATATGGATGAGATACAACTAGAAACGCCCATAGTTACTTATGAACTCGTTTCATATTATACGATAGAATCATGTCGCAACACAGAAGTAGCCAGCATGCCCGCGAAACACCCATTCTACAAATGGACCTCACTACATTTCAGGCCACTGTAACAGCAGCCGTGACAACCGTCATGGTACAACTTAGCGCTAATAACGCAAACGGAAACGGGAGCGGTGCCAACAGTACCAACCCCGGTGGAAACCAAGGACACCAGCAGGTGTGTTCCTGCAAGGACACCCCAAATCAAAAACCTAAGAACTCCCGCGACAAAGGAGAGGCACTACCCAAGAAACGAAAGTTTTGGAACAAGAAAGGGGGTCGTTCGACTCAGGTACCTGCCAAAAAACAACAAACTATGGCGGTCCATACCACCACTGTACCTACTGCCTCAGTTCCGACAAGACCATATGCTGGAAACCTGCCAAAGTGCGACAAGTGCAAATTTCATCACTATGGATCCTGCCGAGAATTGCATTGCAACCATTACAATAAAAAGGGGCATACCACTCATTCCTGTTGGGTGCTAGCTCAAGAGACCACCCCGGCCACCAATACTAAAATGGGACAGGCATGCTACAAATGTGGAGCGGTGGGGCATTTCAAGAGGGAATGCCCAAAGACTAAAAGCAAAAAGGTCAGCGGCGTCGGAGGATCTCCAACCGTGGGACATGAGGGAGCTACAGGGAACCCCGTTGTGATTTCCGGTATGTTTCCTCCACAAATAACTCATATGCATGCATACACTACAATGGGAATGAGGAGAGGAGACTCGTGAGTCTCGAGATATAAATGCATACTCAAATAAAAACCTCAAACATTCACGAAAATATTCCCGGTAAAAAGGACTAAGAGAAGAACTAAAACCACCAACAATACATACCTACGATGCGCTCTAACTCTAAACGAACATTTCTTCTAAAATCAACCTAATATCAGTAACAGTAGGAAACTCCGACGCGACCATTTACATGTTTTAGATAAGCCCTTGCCGAACCCATATCATACGTTACGAGAGACCGTTCCACTTAACTTAGTAAATAATGAAACTCGTGCCATCTATAACAACAAACCCGACACAAACCTCTGAACCGTTCCATGTATCCAGGCTCAGGAGTACCTATGCAAGGAGTACCACGCTCTTTCTTAGCCCACAATAGAAATAGGGAACAGGAAGCAAAGGACATCAAGGATATTCTAGAGGTTTATAACCTCCCCGATGTGTTCCTAGAAGATCTTTCGGAAATATCACCCATGTGCCAAGTTGAGTTCGGAATCGACTCGACTATTCGAACCGTTCCCGTAGCCAAATCCCCAATACCACTTAGCACCGACCTAAATACAGGAATTGCGCAGTCAATGGAACTATCTAACGAGTAAAGAAGATATCGGGCCAAGCCTCTCACCTCAGAGGATGCCAGTGTGGCTCGTGAAGAAGAAGGGTGAATTGTCCATAGGACCATTGACTACCAAGAGCCAAAAAAACCCATCATCAAAGGTCAATATCCCCTATCCCGAACCGACGATCCATTCAACCAACTTCAAGGAACGAGCCAAAGTCGGCATACCACAAACTCAGAATTCCGTAGGAAGAAATTCCCGAGACAACCTAAGATTTATAAGGCCAAATGCACCGCACGCAACCTTAACCTTGGTGACAATAATGTTCGCCTTAAGGTCTAGAGACACTACCTTTAGGGCATCAAATACACAATCTTCATTATCTATGACCATCCATTCACATCCGCCCCAAAGATCGAAGAGACGCAAGCTCGAAGCCTTGAAACCCTATAGGACGTAAATGCAGACCACCCCTGAACTAGGCTGAAGTGGGTGACACACAGTTAGCAAGAGGGCAAGTAACCGACAACACCATCACAGAACCTGAAATCAGCAAAGAGACAACCGAAAGGATCGCTCAAATTCGAGAATGAATAAAGGCATCCAGGAATCGACAAAAAAGCTACGCGGATAAACGACGGAAACCCTTGGAATTCCAAGTCGATGACCGCGTAATGTTAAAGGTCTCACCTGGAGAGGAATGATACGCTTTGGGAAGCGTGGAAAAATAAATCTGAGGTAGATTGGACCATTCGAGATCCTCGCCATGATTGGTCCAGTAGCCTATAGACTTCGGTTATCACAAGAACTCAGCAACATACATCTCACATTCCACGTGTACAACCCTAAGAAGTGTCTAACCGCCGAAACTCTTGTAGTCCCACTCGACGAAATCTAGGTAAACATGAACCTACACCCCAAAGAGGAACATGTGGGGATCATGGACGGGGAAATCAAAAGAACGAAACAAAGTCAAATACAATTAGCGAAGGCCTGCTGGGACACCAAGCGAGGGCTTGAAATTCACCTAGGAGCGGAAAGACCAAATGAAACAGAGATACCTACAACTTTTCCTCCAAATTGCAAGAACCCGTACAAGATGCTAATTTTGGGACGAAATTCCCTCTAATAGGGGGATGATGTGACAACCCAAAAGATTTGGATCAAGCAAAGTCTAAATTGTAACCACGTGCAACTGAATTCACAATGTAACTTTGTTGCAATAAAATTTTAGAAGCCTAAGGGTTATCATTTGTGGGATTGAATATACATATATGAATATACCTATATACACTTTCAAAACCATAAGGGCATTGTTATTATAAGTTAACATATATATATATATATATATATATACACACACACACACACACACACCTTAAGAAACCATGTCGTAATAACATTGACAAGTCAACAAACTATAAACAAAATCACATTAACAAAATACCCCCTAAGACCGAAATCAACACCAAACAAAGAACCTAGGCCAAAATCACAATTTGAAAAGGATGTGGGACCGAAAACACCCTTATTGCGTGATACCAAAAACCGAAAACACCCCCATGGACCACAATAAGGCCGAAAACTACTTGTGTGATGGAGTTAGGACCGAAATCAAAGGGAATGAGGAGATTTCGGTCATGCATGGCTGAAAACACCACCTTCCTATGGTGATTTCAATAGGATTTAAGAGGATAAGGTAGTTGACTTTTGTGATAAGATGCTTCATCATTTTCCCATGCAAAGTATTAACCACCAGTATCCGAAGCATTACACAACAAATTTCCAAGTAAACATCCTATCCTAGTACTTCTTCCATTAAAGTCGAATTCACCCTCCCCAAACTCCACCATTTCCATCCTCACTTACTGATTAACATCATTTGCTCTCAAATAACCAAGTCCAACTTTCAAGTTCAAAGATCTTCAAGTCTATTCTTAGATTTGGTAAGTATTCCTTCAAATCAAGTGTATTTATACATTTTTATGTTAATTTTATTATATTTACCCACATATTATTATGTGTTAAACTCTCATGATAGCATTCTTGCCAAGAAAGTTCAACCACCACCTTCAAGTGTTAGGCTTGAAAACCTTCACACCATCTTCTCAAATAACCCACAAAACCACTCAAGGTGAGTTCATACCCCCACATTTTCAAGCTTTTTCATGTTTTAGGGGGGGGGGGGATACAAATAAAACTATGTTTACCACACCAATATTTACATGTTTTCATCTTTATGTTAAATATATGGTTAATACTAGTTTTTTGTACATTTATTTGTGATAGATATTGGTTTGAATTGCAAAACTAACAAAACAAACATAACCTATGTGATATAATCATAAGAATATTTACGATTTGTAACACTACATGCTTTTCGGAAACTTTTACTAAAAGATAGTTTTTCTAGCAAAAATGGTTACATTATAGTCATTTGCTAATTTGGTGGGTTTCAACCCAAAAATATCATGTTTTGATTTCATATTTTGACACTAGATAAGATAACAACTTTATATTTATATAATAAAGTATATAAATAGTCTTAACAAACACTCAAGATAACTATAATTGGTATAGTTTGGAAGTCACAAACCAAACTTTCATTTTAGAAGAACCATATAATTATTCAAAGGTATAATTATTTCATTTTACAAGAAAAAGGAGTCATAGTTCCCGAGAATCTATTGATGCTCTTGTGAGACGTTCCTTCACCGTACCTACCTAGTGTACACCTTAAGTCATGCATTATAATTAGAGTTTCCTTGAGGGAGAGCGAGATAGTTGTGTATAGATCTATACGGGATTGAGAACCCCATACCTCAGCTGTTCGTTATAGTTAGACCAGCTCCGACGCCTGAAGAATGTCGTTCAGGCATATCAGTCATATTAAGCATGGTTATAATAACTCACATAGGGATTGACAAAACGATTTGGTTTACGGAGTAACTTACACTTCATTAGTTTATAAAAAAGATATAACTACATACTATTTTTCAGTACAACAATACTTATACATTTTTGGTCTTAGGGTTTAAGACTACAGTTCACATTTAAGAAAATATTGGATTTTCTAGAAACATACATTATCATTTTACAAGGAAAGATACAAAAGAAATACATACATCTACAACTCATATCTAAGAAAATATTTGATTTTCCGGAAACATACATTATCATTTTACAAGGAAAGATACAAAAGAAATACATACATCTACAACTCATATCTAAAAAAATATTGGATTTTCTGGAAATATACATTATCATTTTACAAGGAAAGATACAAAAGAAATGCATACATCTACAGCTTATATCTAAGAAAATATTGGATTTGTTGGAAACTTACATTATCATTTTACAAGGAAAAGATACAAAGAAAATACCTACACTTATAGTTCATGCTAAAGAAAATATCGGATTTTCTAGAAGTATACAAAATCATTTTACACGAAAACGTTACAAATATTTCTCACACAAAATGCTTATGAACTCACCAACTTAATTGTTGACACTTTTCCAAATCACTTGTATTCTCAGGAAACTAGTAGCCAGGTACTCAACCATTCTTGAGGGTCGGCGTCGTCGTTTCATGTTTTCTACTTTTCAGTTATTTGTATTCAACTTTTGAACAAACAGAGATTTGTAAACAATGTAATACTTGAAATCTCAGTGTATGAGTATTTGTGTTGCTATGTTTCATTTGCATTCAGTTGTTATGATACTGTACATGAAGTCACTCCATCCGCCCCCAGACGTTTTCGTCATTCTGGTTTGGGGGTGTGACAGATTGCAAAAACGCATAAAGTTCCTCCCTACATGCGGGATCGTTGAGCATTGCCCGGATATTTTCCAACTTCTGTTGCCGGTATTGGTTTTGTGCGTTCCACGAGTACCCAAGTCATTGGATTAGAAATACGATCAAACGGATCTAGATGAGGGCAGATTAGTTGGGACCGGGGTGGTCTCGGTTCGTCCGGAGAGCAGATCAGAGACAGCAAAATCTTCGGACAGGGACATCACTAAGGGGATCCGTGAGTAGAAGTAGTTAGTTGACTGAAGGGTGCTAGGCCACGAACAGCAGGATTAAATAATCTTAGAGTGAGTGATCTGACTCTGTTGCGCAGCTCTCGTCTGAGTCTAACCGTTGCAGGGATGAGTCTACTACTCGAAGGATTATCTGATCCATTCGCTGGGATGGGCGCTCAGCACTAAAGTATAGTAGTAAGGAGTATTCAATGTGTATCGGCAGTAGTGACCAGCACTGGGAGTGGCTGGAGTGATGAATATCGTGAAGGATATGTCCTTCACGGTGATAGAGGATGTGAACCTCTAGGATGTCCAGCATAAGTACTCGAGGAGTACCGGGAGGATTGTCAGTTGAGTAAGTTGCGTTCTCAGTATTGACGGGTTAGAACGCACTCGAGGGTATTATCTGCAGGGACTAGTTTAGCCGTAATGACCAGGAGGAAGGTCAATGGAAGTGGTTAGCATGAGGTAGATTCATTAGGCAGGAAGGTTGAAAGCAGATTGCAGGACAGTTGGCCGTAGCGGACTTCGAGGACGAAGTCTAGTTTAAGTGGGGGAGAGTTGTAACACCCAGAATCAGAAAGACCAAGAAAGGAAAGGAAACCCTAAGTCAAAGGGGTCAACTCGTCGAGTCTAGGGAAGAACTCGACGAATCGGGGCGGGTTCCGGGCTAAAAGATTAAGTGACCGACTCGGCGAGTCGGCGAGTGGACTCGGCGAGTCTGGTCTGGGTTTGGAAACCCTAATTTCGGGACTTGGTACCCTATTTAAGCAGCTTATTCTCTTCCCTAGGGCTCATTTGCGGCCCCTATTGTACAGAACTCGAAACCCTAGCCACCTAACTCCATTGTTGAGCTAGTTCTTGCCTTGAGAGTGAATTGAAGCTTGGAGAAGGAAGAAGGACCTTGGTGATGCAAGAAGAAGCTATAGATCCAAAGTTGGGGTAGCATTTCAGACCATTTAGAGGTAAAAAGCTTATACCTTGACTGTTAATCATCTAGATCCCCTTTCTAGCATAGATTTTGGCACATTTGGACCATTTCCAAGGTCAATCCGAACATTGAGCCATTGAGGACGAAAAGGACTTAAGATCTAAGCATTTCTGAGCTTTAGAAGCTCTGAGGGGGCAGCTTTACCCAGCCATGGCTTCATTTCATGACCTAAACCTTCATTTTAGTTTGGATTTAGATTTTTAGCTTCATAGCACCTTGCATGCACGTAAAGTTAGCAACTTTACGTACAATGCTAGCATTAGAGGTCGAGATCTATGGGTTGAACGTGTTGCAATGGACTGTAATCGACAGAATAGGGATGTCACAAGGTGGACTCGGCGAGTCGGGTCACAAACCCAAACCCTTCTATTTTTGATTCGGATTAGTGAGTGGAGTTAGTAAAGGATTCAACCATACTGGGTCCGTAATGGACATGAAGATCATAGTACTCGATGAGTTCGAAGAGGAACTCGGCGAGTCCAAGACAATCTTCTTAGTTAGGAAGATGAACTCGACGAGTTGTTCATACAACTCGGTGAGTCATGGCCTAGGTATTCATACGATGATGATGAACTCGACGAGTTCAGGGATGAACTCGGCGAGTCGGTTGAAGATAGTCCCGAAGTCTTAGATGAAGGAGAACTCGTCGAGTTCTCGCTAGACTCGACGAGTGGAGTCGGGGTTGTTTTGGGATTTGAGGAGCATGGACTCGGCAAGTTGGTAGAACAACTCGACGAGTCGAGTCAACTGGAAGGTTGACTTTGACCAGGACTTTGACCTTGAGAAGGACTTTGACCAGAGTTGACTTAGTTGACTTCTTGAGGACAGTTAGGCTAAGTGTTACTATTATTTGGTATTGGTAGCTCGGGGAGCTAGAGCAGCAGCAGTTCGGAGAGTTGTTGGATAGCAGCCAGAGGGTTATCAGTAGTTTCAGCAGTACAAGGTGCGTCTCCTCACTGTGTGCATGGGTCTACGGCCACAATGCCGGCCCATTATGTTTATGCTTATGGTTATGTGTAGTAGGAAGACCCGGGGGTTAGCCCTAGGCACTTATTGTGATTTGTTCGGGTTTAGATCCGTTACCGGGGTTAGCCCGATGCAGTTTATATGTTCCGGACTTCGGTCCGATGATGGGTGGTACCCGAGGCAGTAGTGGATGTATAGCTATACTTGTTGTCTTTGTGATACTTGTATGTGCCTGGTAGGGAGGTGAGTCGGGCGAGGTCCCGTATCTCATCACTAGCCGAGTATGGACGGGGTTTCGTATCTCATTAGTAGCAGAGCAGGGGCGAGGCCCGTGTTAGGAGGGATGTGAGTGTGGGCGGGGGCCCGTATCTCACTATCAACAGGAGCATGGATGGGGTTCCATGGCTCACCAGTAGCAGGACAGGGGCGGGGCCCAAGATAGGCGAGGCCTTACATCAGTAGTACAGTAGAGTATGTTTAGCTTTATGATATGTGTTATGTTATATGCTTGTATTTGTTAGTAACGGGCGAGGCCCAGAGACAGGCGGGGCCTAAGAGAACAGATTTGTATACCGAGCGGGGCTCGATGCCAGGCGGGGCCTGATGCCGGGCGGGGCCCGATGCAGTGGGCGGGGCCCAAGTTAGTCTGGACTACGGTCCGATGCCTGGCAGGGCCCGATGCAGTGGGCGATGCCCAGTATGTGGTATGTGGTAGGTTGGGGAACTCACTAAGCTTCGTGATTATGGTTTTCAGTTTTGGTTTCAGGTACTTCCGGTAGCGGAGGGAAGAGCTCGGGGTGATCGCATGGCACACACACACATCAAAGATGTTTAGCCTGGGATGTTTACTCTGATAAAATGAACAAGTGTTTTGAAAAGATACTATGATTTATTATATAACCCTTTTTGTATGTTGAAATGATTTGATACTATGATTTAGTAATGTTTTAAAAAGAAATTTTTGGTCAAGATTTTTGGGATGTTACAAGTTGGTATCAGGGCCTTGGTTTAAGGGATTCGGGCACGCTCTCGGGTGTGTCTGGACTCAAACTGAGGAATTGGTATGAAATTTTTCAAAAGGAAAATCATTTTTGGAAAAAGAGCTTTGAGAAAAGAAAGGAATTTCTATAAAAAGAAAAGAGTTTTGAAAAAGGAGAAAAGAGGTGTGGTGCATGCAATCAGCCGAGCTCAAGTAAGTACCCCAAAATACCCATACAAGTTATGTTATGATATGCTTATTAGAAATGCATGCTAGATTAGGACTAAGGATCTAGGAGGATGCTTTATGTCCCTGTTATATGTGTATGGGCCTTATGAATTGCATGCTAGTACAGATTCCTGATTAGAGGATGGAACAGCTTGAGTGTATTATGTGGTTAGCTTTCCCAATGCCCGAATGCTGCTTGCTTTGTGCTATTAGGAGTTTTAGTTATCTCTGATTAACTAGTAAACGAATATGTTAAGTTACATATTGCAAGGACTAAATAATTTCAGAAGGTTAGGTCTAGCCCTATTTCGCAGCTCTTGTCTAAGTCCAACCGTTGTAGGGTAGGACCTCTCATTCGAAGAATTATCTAGTCTAAGCAATATGTAATGGTATTCGCGAGTTAGTTAAGGGGAGATAACAAGGACTTCTTATGCAGCTGATGGCAGATAGTGAGTTGGAGGTTACCCTAGGGCAAGCCTAGGATGAGAGTAGTGCTGGGAGCAGTGTTAGTAATAGTGAAAGGGACTTGGTGTAGTCAAGGCAATTCTTGAGGAAGGTACGGATAGATGTGGAAGGTAGTAGGGGCCCATACTACTAAAAGCAGAGGATCTGTACTCGATTCAAGAAGGGCTGAGATGAAACCGGGGAAACTTGTAGTGTGAGTGTGATCCCTCGGTAGAGATGTGTATGTTAATGATAGTTATGTTGTGTTGCAGAATGGTGACACTACGGGGTAGACTAGTTGGCGGATCAGACGCCAGAGAGGGATGAGGCTCGGGTTCAGGGACCGAGCAGCTCGAGGAGCGGATGAGGGAGTTTGTATCAGCCGAGGTTACGCGCAACATTCTAGATCAGACTCCTGTGATCTTTGGCACGATCAAGGAGGGCATACTGGAGATATTAGATGAGAGGATGGGAGCTTTCCGCACAGAGATGGTGGCTATGATAGGAGCGCGTACTTTGACATTCCGAGAGTTTAGAGCTTGTGGCGCACCAGATTACCATGGGGCTAGGGACCCCATCGCTAGCAGCAGGTGGTTGGCCGATGTTGCCAATGCCTTTCGTACGAGTCGATGTCCTGAGGGGGACAAGGTCCGACTTGCCTCCTGTCTTCTGAAGGACAGAGCGCGAGATTGGTGGGAGGAGGTTGGACACGCCATCGGAGATGATGCCACGTTGGACGCGATAACGTGGACTGATTTCTCAGCTAGGTTCAGGGCCGAGTTTGCACCAGTGATCGAGGTGCAGCAGCTAGCACGAGAGTTTCAGGATTTGAAGCAGACGACTGAGACTGTGGCGGAGATCACCGCCAAGTTCAGAGAGAGAGACCTTCTCGTGCCGCAGTATGTGGCGGACGAGGAGATGAAGAAGGCTCGGTATCACGAGATGCTGAGATGTGACATCAGGCAGTTTGTGAGCAGGTCCAGCTGCAAGACACTGGAGGACATGATTGCTCGTGCCAGGGAGAGAGAGATTGATTTAGAGTTAGAGAGGAAGAGGAAACCGGATGAGATACAGGTAGCCATAGGTTCAGGCAAGAGACCCAAGGGGTCAGACTCGAGATCGAGGGATTTCCAGAGTCGCAGCCGATGCGGGAAGTGTGGTAGGACACACGAGGGTGCATGCAGGAGTGGCAGTGGTGGGGATTCAGGTTGCTTCAAGTGCGGCCGGACTGGCCATTTTAGCAGAGATTGTACTGATACCATCGCTCAGGGATCAGACCTGATATGTTTCCATTGCGATCAGCAGGGCCACAAGAAGGCCCAGTGCTCGAGTTTGCTTTCAGTAGGACAGGTGATAGCACCTGCTCATGCGACATTGAGGATCACCGACAGTCTGCAAGGCCGGGCAGAGGCGCCTACGACACGGAGCAGCGCGTACCAGTTGGTTTCAGATGACATGCGAGCAGCCCTGGATGTGGCAGGTGCGTATCCTTTAGTTGCTTGACAGTTTTATTTATGATTTAATTGCTATGGTACTGCATCGGTATTAGTGATTGTACTTTGGATTCTGTTTCCTGCTTATGATTGAGTTATATGCCATCTGCATACCATGGGTTTTAGAGTGGTAGTCCGTAGTTGTACCCTTTTAGAGCAGGTTACTCAGGATGCGGTCGCTGTAGCAAGCGTGAAAATGGGACTCTAGAAGTATTTCGCCAGCTTTCAAGGACGGTGACGTCATGGTATTAGTTAGCTTTGGGGTACTGGCGGCGGTAAAGCTCAGCTTTTAGCAAAACGATTATGGAATGGTAGGAAGGATTGGGAATCCTTCCCAGACAGAAAACTGCAAGGAGCTAGTTGAGTCAAAGTGGGGGAGAGCCCTCAAAGTATTCAGGATCAGAAGTAAGTAAGGAGTTGGAATGAGTTCGCAACTCTATTGAGCAGGGTGATAGTCCGAGTGGCTGTTCGGATGAGAAACGCGTGAGTTGGGAGTTTAGGAAACTTCCCAGTGTTGGGTGCGTGTAATAGCGATCGGTAGATGATTGGTTTGGGAAACCAGGTTGAAGATATTCTCGGTAGGACGTGATTTTAGCCAGGATATAAGACTATGGGACAGCCGTAGCATTCACCAGCAGGTAGACAGTACGGGAAGTATAGTGAGGCTACGGGATGACCATAGTAATCACGTTAGACGATAGTTGGTTCGGAAAACCAGATTTGAGGATCGCCGGCAGGACTCGAGTGAGTCAAGATGTAGATTGAGTGAATGTCCGACATGGGATGCTTTCGGATTAGTAGTCAGTGTAGAGTTAGCATGGGGAGTGTGGTAAGACTGCGGGATAGCCGCATTATTTGTTAGTAGCCAGTTAGAGGAGTGTAGGCGAGGGCCCGTATCTCCTAGTTAGCAGAGTGTGGGCGAGGCCCGTATCTCCTAGTTGGTGTGGTCAGGATCAGGTAGACATAGTTCGTTGAGATTTAGTATGGAGGCAGGCCTGCATATCCCTAGATAGGTGAGACCTGAGGGAGAGGCTACTCCAAGATACAGTTGGGAGAGACCCGTGGGCGAGGCCCGTATATTAGTAGCAGTACAGGTGAAACTGGAGGGAGAGACTGCTCTAGATCTAGTTTTGGTGAGACCCATGAGATTTTCGCAGCACAGGTGGAACCTGGTAGAGACTTTAGAGTCAAGATAGGGGATCAAGGATCCCAGGCATTAGAGAGCCAGGGTGGCAAGGTAGACAGAGCAGTTGTAGTTAGCCGAAGTTTTCTTCGGGAGTCGCTGAGAGCGACTGAGAAATGGAGTTTAACTTTAGTAACCGGTAGGAGTCCGGTGGTCAAGATGAGGGCAGATTAGTTGGGACCGGGGTGGTCTCGGTTCGTCCGGAGAGCAGATCAGAGACAGCAAAATCTTCGGACAGGGACATCACTAAGGGGATTCGTGAGTAGAAGTAGTTAGTTGACTGAAGGGTGCTAGGCCACTAACAACAGGATTAAATAATCTCAGAGTGAGTGATCTGACTCTGTTGCGCAGCTCTCGTCTGAGTCTAACCGTTGCAGGGATGAGTCTACTACTCGAAGGATTATCTGATCCATTCGCTGGGATGGGCGCTCAGCACTAAAGTATAGTAGTAAGGAGTATTCAATGTGTATCGGCAGTAGTGACCAGCACTGGGAGTGGCTGGAGTGATGAATATCGTGAAGGATATGTCCTTCATGGTGATAGAGGATGTGAACCTCTAGGATGTCCAGCATAAGTACTCGAGGAGTACCGGGAGGATTGTCAGTTGAGTAAGTTGCGTTCTCAGTATTGACGGGTTAGAACGCACTCAAGGGTATTATCTGCAGGGACTAGTTTAGCCATAATGACCAGGAGGAAGGTCAATGGAAGTGGTCAGCAGGAGGTAGATTCATTAGGCAGGAAGGTTGAAAGCAGATTGCAGGACAGTTGGCCGTAGCGGACTTCGAGGACGAAGTCTAGTTTAAGTGGGGGAGAGTTGTAACACCCAGAATCAGAAAGACCAAGAAAGGAAAGGAAACCCTAAGTCAAAGGGGTCAACTCGTCGAGTCTAGGGAAGAACTCGACGAGTCGGGGCGGGTTCCGGACCAAAAGATTAAGTGACCGACTCGGCGAGTCTGGTCTGGGTTTGGAAACCCTAATTTCGGGACTTGGTACCCTATTTAAGCATCTTATTCTCTTCCCTAGGGCTCATTTGCGGCCCCTATTGTACAGAACTCGAAACCCTAGCCACCCAACTCCATTGTTGAGCTAGTTCTTGCCTTGAGAGTGAATTGAAGCTTGGAGAAGGAAGAAGGACCTTGGTGGTGCAAAAAGAAGCTTTAGATCCAGAGTTGGGGTAGCATTTCAGACCATTTAGAGGTAAAAAACTTATACCTTGACTGTTAATCATCTAGATCCCCTTTCTAGCATAGATTTTGTCACATTTGGACCATTTCCAAGGTCAATCCGAACATTGAGCCATTGAGGACGAAAAGGACTTAAGATCTAAGCATTTCTGAGCTTTAAAAGATCTGAGGGGGCAGCTTTACCCAGCCATAGCTTCATTTCATGACCTAGACCTTCATTTTAGTTTGGATTAAGTGTTTTAGCTTCATAGCACCTTGCATGCACGTAAAGTTAGCAACTTTACATGCAATGCTAGCATTAGAGGTCCAGATCTATGGGTTGAACGTGTTGCAATGGACTGTAATCGACAGAATAGAGATGTCACAAGGTGGACTCGGCGAGTCGGGTCGCAAACCCAAACCCTTCTGTTTTTGATTCGGATCAGTGAGTGAAGTTAGTAAAGGATTCAACCAGACTGGGTCCGTAATGGACATGAAGATCATAGTACTCGACGAGTTCGAAGGGGAACTCGGCGAGTCCAAGACAATCTTCTTAGTTAGGAAGATGAACTCGACGAGTTGCTCATACAACTCGGCGAGTCATGGCCTAGGTATTCATACGATGATGATGAACTCGACGAGTTCAGGGATGAACTCGGCGAGTCGGTTGAAGATAGTCCCGAAGTGTTAGATGAAGGAGAACTTGTCGAGTTCTCGCTAGACTAGACGAGTGGAGTCGGGGTTGTTTTGGGATTTAAGGAGCATGGACTCGGCGAGTTGGTAGAACAACTCGACGAGTCGAGTCAACTGGAAGGTTGACTTTGACCAGGACTTTGACCTCGAGAAGGACTTTGACCAGAGTTGACTTAGTTGACTTCATGAGGACAGTTAGGCTAAGTGTTACTATTATTTGGTATTGGTAGCTCGGGGAGCTAGAGCAGCAGCAGTTCGGAGAGTTGTTGGATAGCAGCCAGAGGGTTATCAGCAGTTTCAGCAGTACGAGGTGAGTCTCCTCACTGTGTGCATGGGTCTACGGCCACAATGCCGGCCCATTATGTTTATGCTTATGGTTATGTGTAGTAGGAAGACCCAGGGGTTAGCCCTAGGCACTTATTGTGATTTGTTCGGGTTTAGATCCGTTACCGGGGTTAGCCCGATGCAGTTTATATGTTCCGGACTTCGGTCCGATGACGGGTGGGACCCGAGGCAGTAGTGGATGTGTAGCTATACTTGTTGTCTTTGTGATACTTGTATGTGCCTGGTAGGGAGGTGAGTCGGGCGAGGTCCTGTATCTCATCACTAGCCGAGTATGGACGCAGTTCCGTATCTCATTAGTAGCAGAGCAGGGGTGAGGCCCGAGTTAGGAGGGAGGTGAGTGTGGGCGGGGGCCCGTATCTCACTATCAGCAGGAGCGTGGATGGGGTTTCATGGCTCACCAGTAGCAGGACAGGGGTGGGGCCCAAGATAGGCGAGGCCTTACATCAGTAGTACAGTAGAGTATGTTTAGCTTTATGATATGTGTTATGTTATATGCTTGTATTTGTTAGTAGCGGGCGAGGCCCAGAGACAGGCGGGGACTAAGAGAACAAATATGTAGACCAAGTGGGGCTCGATGCTACGCGGGGCCTAATGTCGGGCAGGGCCCGATGCAGTGGGCGGGGCCCAAGTTAGTCTGCACTACGGTCCAATGCCGGGCAGGGCCCGATGCAGTGGGCGAGGCCCAGTATGTGGTATGTGGTAGGTTGGGGAACTCACTAAGCTGCGTGCTTACGGTTTTCAGTTTTGGTTTCAGGTACTTCTGGTAGCGGAGGGAAGAGCTCGGGGTGATCGCATGGCACACACACAGAGCAAAGATGTTTAGCCTGGGATGTTTACTCTGATAAAATGAACAAGTGTTTTGAAAAGATACTCTGATTTATTATATAACCGTTTTTGTATGTTGAAATGATTTGATACTATGATTTAGTAATGTTTTAAAAAGAAATTTTTGGTCAAGATTTTTGGGATGTTACATGATATGTCGCCGCTATTGGTGTCGTTACAAATGGCTGTATTTCCTTGTAGTGAAAATGGACAAACATATAGTTCGTTGGTCATTTTTTAATTTTTTCCAAAAAAATATTATTGTTTTGGCTTCATGTCTAACTACCTCATATCCTATCTATATGCAAGAGTAACAAAAGTAGCAACCTTTCAAAGCTAAGTTATTCATCGTATATAAAGCCGCTTATAAATAGTAAAATATCAACTAAAATTTATTCGTCGAAAAGAAACTACTTGCCAAAGAGAACTATTAGTCGCTGCCGCTTAGCGTGGGTCGACACCTAGTGTCTATATATATATATATATATATATATATATATATATATATATATATATATATATATATATATATATATATATATATATATATATATATATATATATATATATATATATATATATATATATATATATATATATATATAGGAGGGTTCAATTGAGAAAAAAAAAAGGTTGAGAATTGGGGAATCATTCTCAGCCACTCATTTATTTTTGCCGCAAAAACCTCCGTCGTACCATCGGAAATGGGAAAGGAATAGGCACGTATTTTCCAACAAAACATGTTTCCTTAAACTATGCTAATCATTACCTTAATTATACAAAAAGATAGTTTTTTCAATTTTTTTTAATTTTTAAGAATTTATTTTTATCGAAAAATAATTTTAAATATATCAAAATTCATGATTTTTTATTCTCTACAAATAGACATCCATATTGATATAGTTTTAAGGTAAAATAAATTTTTTTTTTATTTTCAGCTATCGTTATTCATAAGTGAATAAAAATGCATCAAGTTTTTATTACAGTACATTCGTTATTCACTTATGAATAAAAAGTATGATTAATTTTTTTTACAATTTAAGTATCATTCATATATGAATATAACATATAATAAACATAGTATATTCATATTTAAATATTAGACGATGCATTCACTTGTGAATATTAACATAATATATTCACTTGTGAATATTAGATGGTATATTCAGTTATGAATATTAAATGATATTTTCATATGTGAATATTACATAGTATTACATGGTATATCACATGTGAATATTACATAGTATATTCACTTGTGAAAATTAGATGATATATTCACTTATGAATATTACACAGTATATTCACATATGAATATTAGAAGGTATTTTCACAAATATATATAATTTTTATATGTTATTCACATATGAATAACATACAAACTTGCATATTTGTTTTGTGTTTTTAATAATCATATACTGATTCAGGTGAGAAAACATATTCATATGTGAATATAACGTGGTAATTTAGTTTATGCATTTCATCAAACAGTTGGAGTGCATACAAGTTAACTATTTTAAAAATGTTAAAAACATGATTCTTCCTATTCAAGTTATCAATTCCAAATCATCATATACTTCTGATTTCGACTTCAGATGCGACATCCTATGTCTGATCGATTTCTCATTTTGATTTTGATTTCCGAAAATCCGATTGGGAACCTGTGAGTACCGATTCCGAGTCCTTCAATGTCGACTGTGACTGCGAGTCCAGAACTCCGATTCCAATTTCATGAACAGCGAAGAAATTCTGATTCCAACTGAGTTCGTTTGCGAATCTGGGTAATTCCAGTTCCAAATTTGTTATGAAGTTTAACAAATGCTTGCAAGCTACGAACATTCGGAGTATTCAACAAAGAAATCGATGAATTTGGGTTGTGAATCTGTCTTGAACGGCGAACCTCCCAGCCACGAATATCGATGATTGATTAACACTGGATGACATTGATGATGGTTTAATTGTAGAAATCTGGATGACTGTTGAAGGTTGGAGGAGAAATTTTGATGATGAACGAACTGTTATCGAATTCTCTATAGTTACGTATTTGAGATTGAAGGTTATTAATATATTTACAAGTTTGTCACCGTATCTTTTTATGCTTAAATTAAATGAGTGGCTGAGAATGTTTTCCCATTCTCAACCTTTTTTTCTTTTCTCAATTGAACTTACATATATATATATCTCTCTCTCTCTCTCTCTCTATATATATATATATATATATATATATATATATATATATATATATAACTTTATAACAATATTATATTAATAAAAATATAAATAATTAAATAAATACTATCAATTAATAAAAATACTAGAATAATAAATACAATATATTAAAACAAATAACAACCTATATAATACATAATAATATATAGATAATAAAGACAACAATGGACATGATAAAATAATAATAAAAATGAAAAGGAAAAACCATAATAACGTTTTTGTCATTTGCAATTGATATAATAGGAATAGTTTCTTTGTGATTAAGTGTATATTTGTATATTTGACAACGATTTTCTTTTGTTTTGAATTTTTTATTTTTAAAAAAGCTTTGATAAAAAAATATATTTGACTGAGCTTATTGTTATGTTTAACAAAATTAATAGGAAGCTGGAAGTTAAAATTTGAAAGACACAGGATAAAAAATGATAGCTAGAATCTATAACCTTTTTTTTATAAAATCATATATGTTTTAAAGGGTTCAAAATAATATAAAATAAAAACGCTTAAAATAAAATCATAAAGCTACTTGAGGAGACTTTGGAATAAAAAATTTTAAGCTTGTATTTGTGAAGGATCTTTTTCTTTAATCTAAAGTATTTTTCATCTTAAAAATCTAAAAAACAGCACCTATATATATTATTTTAAATGTTTTGTCATATTAGGTGGTGTTTTGGTGTCAAAGTACAGTGTGTACTTGCTTGTTTCTTTCTCCCGGTCTTTTTTCTATTTTGTAATGATAAGTCAAATATTTTTTCTATTTTTTTTGCTTTTATTTTCGGATAAATTTAAGATTTTGATACTCTTTATATTTAACAAAATTAATTTTTTTTTATTAAATTTATCATCATCTAAAAAATGAAAGCAGAATGAATAACAAAAATAAATATAAAAATATTTAATTTCTTTTTTGCAATATAAAGATATTAAAAAAAACCTATATAACTTTTAGAACTAATAACTTAGAGCTCACATAATTTTGTCAAACATATCATAAATGCTAAGCTAAGTTTGTTAAGGTACATATTTTTATTAATAATAGCTTTTACTAAGTCTAAAATCGTAAGGTTGGATGTCTCAAAAAATCCAAATATAATGAACTAGTCTTTTGGGGAAATATATCAAGATGTTCTTGGCATAATATTAAATTAACATGATACGATATAAGATGAACTTTCATCTTTTGTAAAAGATATTAAATAGATAAATTCAACAATTCAAATATTTGTTTGTATACTTCAGCTACGTGGATGACTGATGTGCTCTCCTGAGCAATAATTAACAAAAATCCAGCTAACTTCCTCTATACGAATATATTTCTTATTTCGTTATAAGAAACGAAAACGAGGAAACGTATGAACAATAATAAAATAGAAAACCAATCAAATAAGTTTCTAATCATTAATCAATACCAAACGCTACCGCATTTTTGGTGAAGTAAATTATGTCAGCATGTGAAAATATGAAAAACGTTTGTTTGTGATTATATCTTATTAAATTGTAAGATGATAACGTGTTCACACGTAGGATCTGACTGTGATCGATCACTATCCACAGTGGACAGCTCTCATCTTTCTTCTATAAATCATTGAGCTTTTTCATCAAGTTAACGATATATCGATCAGGGTAACTACTACTTACTATTAATCCCAGTATCAAAACCATTTTTGCTTTTTGGTTCAAAGTCAAAATTAATGGCGACGCATATTGTTAATGGCGGAAAGGAGATTATAGAGGAGGAAGAGAAGGCATTAATCGCTTCATCATCTTCATTGAAGCAGATGCCTTTCTTATCACTCAATCACGTCTCCTTTATCTGCAAATCTGTTCGTAGATCCGTCAAGTTTTACAGCGATGTTCTGGGATTCGTTCTTATCAGACGTCCTTCCTCCTTCGACTTCGAAGGCGCTTGGTGAGTGTCTCTTCTCTTCCATTTCTAATACATTTAAGTGGATTAATTGCTATGAGCCCACGACAATTCATACATAGTCAGAATCTACTAATTAGAACATGCCATTCATGCTAAATGTTCTATAAAAATCCTAGAATGCTAAAATATTTTTGATGATAAAGGTTGTTCAGCAATGGGATTGGAATACATTTGTTAGAAGTTGAGAGGACTCCAACAAAAACAGGAGCTATCAATCCAAAAGACAACCATATTTCGTTTCAGTGTACAGATATGGATCTCATAATCAAGAAACTTGAACGATTGGGTATCAAGTATGTGACAGCGGTGGTGAAAGAAGGTGGTGTAGAGGTGAACCAGTTATTCTTCCATGATCCAGATGGTTACATGATTGAGATCTGCAACTGCCATGTTCTTCCTGTGCTTCCGATCACCTCATTCCCCCTCAAAAAGCTCCCAGCAGCTCCACAGATCGACAATGGCGGATCCTCCTTCTATGGTACTTTCAAATTTCTCACCATAAACACTTCTTTACTATTTGATATATAATTTGTTTATACAAGAAAACCTAGTTTGTATATAACATTTTGATATCCGCAAATTGTTGAAAATGCAGAGAATATGAGCTCCGAGAATTACTATTGTGGAGAAGATGAAGTGTTGATGATGGACAATTTTTTGGTAGACATGATGGGTATCTCCTTTTAAGATCATACAAAAGAAAATTAAATAGAGTGAGCTGGATTCAGGAAGATTTTTTTGTATCATTTGCTATATTTTTCATTAAAAGGAGAGTTATTAATCTGTGTACGTAATTGTATAAAAGTAGTGGAAGAAGAAACAAAACCCCTTTGTGAAAATTCCCTTTGTTTTCTTCGAATCCAATATGTAATATGTTAATGTAATTGTTGATTCTTTAATACAAATAAAATTAAGCTCCAATACTATTGAGCTTTATTTAGTAAGCTATTTAAGTCATCACCACTATCGAAATGCTATGTTTTTTTTTTTTTTTTTTTTTTTTTTTTCTTTTTTTTTTTTTGTTGTTGTTGTTGTTTGTTTGTGTGGAATGTGTTATATATTTTAGACAAAACTTAAAAAACGGTTACTATGGTTTTCGGAAATCTGAAGTTTAGTCTTTAATTTTAAAAAACGTTACAGATGATCCCTATGGTTTCAAAACGTTTAACAAATGGTCATTCTCGCTAACTCCGTCAGTTTTTGGCCGTTAAGTGAAGGTATTTCTGTCATTTCACTACCAGAAGACCATTTATGAAGTCTCTCTCTCTCTCTCTCTCTCTCTCTCTCTCTCTCTCTCTCTCTCTCCTAATTGGAAAATTGAGGAAAATTGACCCGTACATCCACCCGACCCGTTTACCCCATTCCATTTTATCTTCATAGAAACAGGTCACGACCTTAATTGCTTCTCCAATGGCTGCTCGATCAATAGGTTTGCGTTCGACTGCAAGAGACCCTGAAGGTCTACCATGGCTGCCTTTTCCTCGTAATTCATGAATCAATCTTCCTTCAAATTCAAAAACAACAATCGAGTCGATCAAATAGGTGGAATCTCCGAAGCGTTCTGGAATCAAGGCTTGTTTCAGTTCATCATCTTCTTCGTTGTTGTTCCGATAATGTACAATAGGCAAGATCATCACAGCATCGCCATCAGATTTTTTCTTCTTCATTCTTCTCAATGAAAACTTGATCTTCTTCCCACCGAACCATCCATGATGTTCAGTGGCACGAGGTGGGCTAAAACCGTAAAGCGCAATTCGCCGGAAAATACAACCAGATGCTCGAAACAGGCGACCTTATCAACCAGATAATCAACTGCTAAAATTGAAAGGATGGTGTTTGTATTGACGAGAGGTGGTTCTTTCTCTACATCTGCAGTTGAAACGAAGATATCAATCCCAGGTAGATCGGAGAGTCCTTTAGGGTTGTTCTTGGTGGGTTTGAATCTTTCTTTGAGCACATAGAGATCTTTGGATCTGGTAACTGGGCAGAGCTTCAGAAGTTAGTCAAGAAGCCATGAGAGAACTATGGATCTAAACCTATAAATTGTTGAGGTATTTTGATAGATTCAGATTCCCCTAATTTGTTCTTGACCTTCAAATATCGGTCCGGTCCCCCATGGTGATTTTTCTTGATTTTCAATGATTTATGTAACTTTTTTTTTTATCTCCTGCAGTGTCGATTTGGGGAAATTGATCATTGACTTTCTCATTTGTTCTTCTGCTTCGCTTTAGTAATGTTTACTTCAGTAATCCCTCCATCGATACCCTCATATCGATCATACCATGGAGCATGAACAATCACAAACAGCCATGGTGTTTTACTCTAGTTAACCTTCTTTACACTAGACTCTAACCATCGAATTGGTCAGATCCATATCCAAAATCGGTATAGGAACCCAACATGACGACGTGGACGCCTGAAACCTCAAACGAGGCATAACTTAGACATAGATTCGCTCTCATAAAACGGCATATGCCACCTAGAATTGTAGGCGGTGAACATAGTAGGGTGGATGGTCGTAATTCTCACAAATCTCCAGGAAGCAAAAACACATAGTAATTTGATTGTGAGATGTGTTCGAGTGTTGATTTCGTCCATACAGTTTGTCCTAGATCACCTGCACGCGTTTAAACTTTAAACAATAAATTCCCACTTCTTCAGATCATATACTAACAAAATAATGTTGGAAATTTGTAACCTGGAACAACAAATTTGATTGGAAATTGAGTAGGAGGAGTCTGGAAAGAGTATTCAGGGGTTGAACCCGGGGCGATAGAGAGAGAGATAAAGAGAGAGAGAGAGAGAGAGAGAGAGAGAGAGATAGATAGAGAGAGAGAGAGAGGGACCTTTAATAATAAATAACTATGTAAAATTTTTTTTAAATAAGGCAAAACTTCATAAATGGTCCCTCTACTAGTGAAATGACAGAAATGCCCTTCATTTAACGGCCAAAAACTAATGGAGTTAGCGAGAAGGACCATTTGTTAAAATTTTTGAAACCACAGGGACCGTCTGTGAGGTTTTTTGAAATTAGGGACTAAACTTCAGATTTTTGAAAACCACAGGGACCATTTTGAAGTTTTGTTTATATTTTATTAACTAGGTTATAGCATCTGTACTATACAGTTGACAACTTAAAATAACATAAATAATTCATAATAATAAGTTACTTGTTATAAAAGGATAAATAACAAAACTCAAATTTATGTAGATAAATAAATATTAATTAAGAACCTATAATGGAAGTAACATGATGTTTTTTTTCATAAAAATGAATGTATTATCATATTTTGTTTCAAAATTTAAACTAACATACTATTTTATGCTTAAATTTAAAGTAGCATATTATAGTTGGGTTAAAAATAAAAATATGATCATATTTTCGCTTAAATATAAAAGTAACATGCTAATGTTGGTTTAAAAATAAAAATAGTATGTTATTTTTGTCGTAAAATGAAAGTGACATTCATATTTTGCCATAAAAATGAAAGTATCATGCTAATTTCGCTTAAAAATAATAATATAATGCTATGTTTCACTACAAGAATTTCGACCTACGACCACACTTTTTAAAATTAGCTTTACTGTAACATCCCAATGATGAGGTATTTTCAACTTCAACCCTAAGTATGTAAGAATATTACATTTTGACCCTTGGGCTTGGAAATGATTGCAAGAATGGCCCATAGTGGCATTTTGGTGATTTTAGGCAAAGGGGTAGTACGTTGGGCGTACGTGTGTACGGTAGGCGTATTGGGGTGGACCCTAATACGCTGTCCGTACACCGCATACGCTGGGCGTACGTGAGAAATCATCAAACCCTAATTTTTAAGGTTTGGTCCATATATAAGCATCATTATCTCTCATTTCTCATTTCCTCACCAGCCTCCATCTGAGAGAAACGACTCCAAGCAAACCCTAAGTGAGTATAGTGCATATTGAGTTATCTTTGTGTCCTTGTGATATTCTTGAAGGAGAAGACGGTGGTGAGAAGAACTTGGAGATTGGAAGCAACTTGGATCTGAGATTATCTCCTTCTATCAACCTCCAGGAGGTAAAAGGTTCATAACTTGATCACCCTATTTTGTAGATCTAACCATTTCTTCACTTAGAACACTTTTGGTCCCAAATATGGTGATTCTTGAGCATAGCATGATCTTAACCACATAAGTCATCCTTTCAGACCTTATGAGGGGTCTTGAGTCATAAAAATGTGGTCTTGATGCTTAACTTTCCTCCGTGCATTCTGTAGAAGGTCTTAAGGCATTAAGATGTTAAGATTTTGTGTATTAAGCACTTAATGGACATGCAAAGTCATAAAGTTGGAAACTTTATGACTCTTAGTGGTATTTTATCCTTGAATCTGTAGTTGGACGTATTAAGTCGAAGGATTAAGTTGTTAATCGGTTAAGAAGAGAACTTTTGCGTACGTTGGACGTACCAAATGGTATGGTGCGCGTATGCAGATTTGGTGTCGACGTCTCGGACAGCTAGTACGCCCCATGTACATCCGAAGTACGCCCCGTGTAGGAGCCCTGAGTTGTCCCGGCTGGGTTGACTCAGTTGACTTGTTTATTTTGACCAGTTTTGACCAAGGTTATTTTGGGGAAATATTATTAATTAAGAATGGGAAATGTTTTGAAATTTAGGATTTGGGTTAAGCCGGTTGTTGGAGTTGGGAGTTATTCAGACTGCGTTCAGACTGTGAGGTGAGTTTTCCTCACTGTACTTACGGGTCGAAGGCACCAAGGACGGCCCGTTGGATTCATATCCTAGTTACCATATGTTGCTATGTTGTAGTGATCTGTTAGATCTTTATCCTAGTATATAGGATGTTGTTATGTTGGTTATATGATAGATTGGTAGATCTGTATGATTACATGTACATGCTGGTTATGTGTTTATGTTTATTTGTTGCATATTTCGACATGTTGGTTTGGGTTGAGGCGGTCATGCTTTGTGATGTAGGCCAAGACACCCGGGGACGACCAGATAGGCTGTAGGCCCTGCGAGGCGGTTTGGATAGGCTGTAGGCCCTACAAGGTGGTCCAGTCAGGTCAACTGCTCGTGGAGTGGTCCAGATGGGCTGTAAGCCCTATGAGGCGGTTCATTCAGGCTGGCTGCTCATGTTTGCATGCTTGCTTGTTTTGTGGTGTGTTGGTGCTTTCGGGGAACTCACTAAGCTTTGGCTTACAGTTTAGTTCGTGGTTTCAGGTACTTCTGAGGATCGTGGAAAGGAGAAGGCGTGATCGTACACAAGTTCCAATTTTTATGTCTGCAGATCTTGGGAAAACTTTGATTTGAAATACTAGTTTTGAAACAAGGATTTGTTTGTAAACAATTTTTAATGCATGGTTGGTTTTAAAAATTTTAAATTTATTGTGATTTTTGGAAGTGCTACAAGTTTGTATCAGAGTCTTGGTTTGAGAGAACTGGATGAACCTTCGTGTGAATCCAGACTTAAAATAGGAAACTGCAAAAGATTTTAACTGGTTTTTAAAATTGTTTTCAAAAGTAACCAAGGAAGGATGCGATGTGTACGATTAGCCAGAGCAAGAAAGTATACCCCAAGTTACCTACGCTATTATTTGATACTATGTTTATGGTAGAACAACATGCTAGTGGTAGGCTAGGGATAATCAGGAATTGCATGATAGATTTTTCTGATATATGATGAGTGATAGCCTAGGGTATTTCTGTATGAAATTGACATCATTACTGTAGTTGCTTAGTGTATGCATCATAGTTGTACATAACTAAGATCTTATAGCCTGACAATGTTTGGTTTGGGCTTATTTCTTGTTCCTTGTTTGGTTGTGGACTTAGGGAAGAATCGGGTATTCGAATGTCCATAGGATCCAACGTTATGTATGATTAGCATACACGAGTACTGCAGGGTTGGTGGAAGTTTCATGGATGGGTTTGTGTGTGAGAAACCAGTTAGTGAGGAATGTCTAGCCTTTCTCTTGGAAGACAGAGTATGATGTATGTGTATTCTAGCATGTGATGTTAGGGTTGCTGTGATGATCTTCTATGAAAAATACAGGTAGGTGCGGAAGGTAGTATGGGCCCGTACTACTGGAAGCATAGGACCCGTACGCGTAGCAGGGAAGTCACAACCCCCATGGTTTCGTTATTTGGAATTGCTCCCATGATATGAATTGTGCTTATTCTGATGGTTTCTGGTTTATTTCAGTATGGTGTTCATGAGGGGATCTGGATCAGGAGCAGGAGTGAGTGGCCACGATAGGCCAGGGCTGACTGAGGATCAGGTCAGGGTGTCACACCCCCGAACCAGGCGGCGGAAACGTCTGGGGGCTCGTGTGACTTAAATTGAAATATCATCACAATGAATATACATGAAACTAAACACATACATCACCAACATTACATAGTACAACTGTTATTGTTCACATCCAATACATTGTATAAATATTACATATTCATAACGTGAATTGTTTGAGAGTCACAAAAACATAATATTCTAGCACACTTGATGATTTTTCTTCAGCTTATCTGTTACCTGAGAATACAAGTTATTTTGAAAACAATCAACATATATAATGTTGGCGAGTTCATAAGCATGTTTGATATAAAAAAAATAGTTTGTAAAATCTAGAAAATCCGATATTTTCTGTAACAAAAATTGTTTACGAAAAAGGTGTGATGATCCACAAGTATACGTGTATATGATTTCAAAACATGTAAAAGTGAAATGCCTTTCATAATTGTTCCTTGTATCATAGTTATTGTAAGTAGGAGTGAAAAATGTCGTTCCCCGGAAAACCCGATGTTTTCCGATTTAAATAGTATGATAGTTTTGTATTATTGTATAATTACTTTGCATTGTCGCAGCGTATGAATATGATTTCCCATGATTACTTAGATGGTAATGGATCTCTATGTGAGTCGTTATAACCATGCATAATAATGACTAATTCGTTTGTCTTGGCATTTTATCGAATGCCGGTTTTGAATTAAGATTTTGTCACCCTAGACTGGCCGAGTCTAACTGTAGCGAACAGCTCAGGTGTGGGGGAGTCACCCCCGTATAGATATATACACAAACTCTCACTCTCCCTCCAGGAGACTCTGATTATAACTACAGACTACGAGCGACACTTATTGGTGCCACCCGTTATTTCTCACTAAATCCAAATGAAATTGAATAACATTGTTTTACAAACCGATTTATGTTTATGTGAATATAAGGTAAGCCTAACAGACAAAGAAAAGAGGAAAACGGAGGCCCACTAACTTTGTATGTTATTACAGGTTGTCGAGTATGCTACGGACACGTTATAACCCATTAAGCATATGATGAATGTTTAGGACCATATTGTGACAACCCGAAAATTTTTATAATTTTTTCCTGGTAAAGCTCAGGCATCCAACTCGACTGAGTGTCAAACTCATTTCTGCTATCATTTAGCCTTGTTTAGAGTCCATTTAAAGGTCAAAAGGCCAGTACATTCAAGCATTGAACATATGAATGGATCGCGTACACTTCTAGCATCAAAACCGGGCCTTACACTCCAACACAAGGAGTGTACGACCGCACTCATGGGTGTGCGGCCGCACACCCCTCTTCTGGCAGCACACTCACATGTACAAAGGGTATAATCAGCCTCCTTTAATCCCCTTTCACCCTCCCAAGCTTAGAACTCGATTTTGCTCTCAACTACCATCCGATTTTCAGCCTAAATCTTCAAGAATGTAAGTGTTCTTCCTTTGGTTTGTTGTTAATATTCATAAACTAGTTACAACCTTTGATTTCATCCATTTGAAATCGTGTTTTGGCTAGATCTTCAAATCTTCATCCATTTCACCAAGAACACCAAGAACACACACTTGTTCTTGGCGATTTTGGACCTTCTCGAGCTTCCGGGTCGTAAGTACTCTTTCGTTAAGCTTAGAACTTGTTAAGAACACTTGTTTAAAGCCTTGAAACTGCCCAGAACTCAAGAACATATGGTGTGTGCGGCCGCACACACAGTTGTGGCCGTACACCCCTCAAACCCCTCAAAACACCCTTCAAACACCCCTAAAGGCTTCCATATTGTAAGTACCATTCCATAAGCTTGTTACTTACTAGATATGAGCCTTAGAAAACGTCCAAACCATGTTCATCAAGGAGTGTGCGGCCGCACACACTCCATGTGGCCGTACACCCCTTTGTTTAGTGCTTTAGGGCCTCCAAAGTGCCTTTCTAGCTTCAACACTTGATGAGCATCGGTCCTACAAGCCTCCCTACCATTTGGAAAACGTTTTGTGCACTCTTTACCATGAGTGTGCGGCCGCACACTCTCCTGGCCGCACACTCCTCAAAGTGGCCGTACACCCCCTTAGTTTGAATCGCATGTGATTCCAACACTTGGTCAAAGTGTTTCCTAGTCCCGTGAGGTGTTTCCTTGCATTTGGTTGCTTCCAAGCACTATATTTATGTCAATATATGTCATTTAGGACTTGTTGTATCTCGGGACTTCATTCGTGGAACTTCTCATCCTTACACGCATACCCGTTTGAATCACCCACATCAGGTGAGTTCATACCCCGTAATGAATCTTTTAACTGTTTTAAATGTTTTAAGGGGAGGGATACAAGTTGAACAGAATGATAATTGTGTTAATGTTTGTTATAAACATCTTTCAAAATGTTACTTATGTCATTTATAAGTTGTCAAAACATTTCAAAAACTCTTTTAAAGTTATGATTACTTTATAGTTATACAAAACTCTGTTTTTAAAGTACAAACATAACTTAGTAGATAAACGAGTCTTTTCAATAACAGTCCAAGTAGAACATTAGTAAACTATAATAGGTATAGTTTAGGAGAATGCTATTCATTACTTCTAGTACAATGAAGCATACAAAGAGTCAGTTCATACATGAGTCAAACATACAGTGAAGAGAAACAAACAATACCATACAGAACATACAGTGAAGAGAATTAAACAATACCATACAGAGAGAACACACAATTATGAGAAACAAACAGAACGTACAACATACAGTACAAAACAAACAAGTTAGGTTGCTATAGCATGAGAACACACACACAGGATCTAATTATACCAATTGATCACTAACTCATTGTTTTAAACAAAAGGTGATAGTTATATTGGATATACATGATCATATAACCTTAATGTGAATTACACGGCTTGCAAGAATTTGCAGAGGTCGCGTTTGGTTCCCTTAATCTCTTGACAGGGAGAGCGTTTAGTAGGGGTTCTAGCCTTCATATTATGACCGTAATAAAACGAACATGTTTTTAGGTCATCAGTACATCCGCATGTCATTATAAACGACAACTGTGTACTTACATTTCGCATTACTTTCATAAAGTGACAGTACCACTTGAAAGACAAATGCAAACTATTTTCGAGTTAAGATAGTTATAAACTAGGGAAAACTTACATTTTTACAAACGACAAACAGAACAGTCGAGTCTAACACATAACAGTAGATGCCTTGGTAGAAGGCTACGTTTAATAGAAAGGACCATAATGCTAAACTTATGATTTCTTAATGTATACATCAAAGGATATATATATATATATATATATACATATATATATATATATATATATATATATATATATATATATATATATATATATATATATATATACCAATAGGATCCGACAGGTAATAGGATGTGTGCTCTCCGCTTCATTTCCTGTTCCTTGTTTGGTTGTGGGCTTGGAACGAATTCACCCAGTCTATTTTCTATTCGATTCTAGATATATATATGCTTAGTATAGATTAAGACATCATAAGGGTACCAGGTATGGGTCAAGTCATAAGACACAGAGCCAATGTACAGTTTTCTAGTACAAAACATACTTTCCAAATCAGAACTTTTGGTATACAAAACTAGAAACTTAATCAGTAAAGGGTTTAATCCATTTTATTAAACTAGTAAAACTTAAAGGACCTTAGGTGGTTAATTCTATAATACCTTAGTTTATACACCAATGTTATATATAATTAATATCCGATAGGTAGTTGGATGTGTGCTTTCCGCCTTATTTCCTGTTCCTTGTTTGGTTGTGGGCTTAGGGCAGATTCACACAGTTAACTATCTGTACGATATTATGTAACGCCCGTGTTTCTAGGCTAGGCATTAATATTGACATAATGGTCTAGGTTAACCTTTTTAACTCATTTTGAAGAAATGAAAAAGGAATTATGTGAATTCTATGTGTTTTATGTGTTTTATGCTTAATTACTAGGAGTTAATTAATTAAGAATAAAAATGAGCGTCAAAAATTAAATTTTAGATAAAGCCGATATCTATTAAGAAACTTGTAGTGGGCGTGACAAGGATTACAGATATATAAAGAATGCCGAAATCCGAGTTATAACGAAGAAGTTATGACATGTCGAAGTTTCGCGATAAACCGGCACGGTGCCGAATGTCGTAAAAAGTGAGTTTTTGATAAACTACTTTTTAGCCTTAGTGATCTAAATGAAACTCGTAGTATTCGTTAAACCGAGAAGTTCGATAAAAAGAACGCCCAAATCTGACTTCGTATGAGGAAGTTATGATTTTTCGAAGTTTCAGCTTAGCAGTAGACAGCTAAAAACTCGAATTTTAGATCGAGTGATTTTTAGCCGACACGACCTAAACGAGAATCGAAGGTCTCGTCATTAGTAGCACAACGGTAAAAAGTTTGACGAAAACGGACGTCGGATGAAGAAGTTATGAATTTTTAACGGATTACCTGTCCCGGTCTGTTAAAAATAATAATATAAAAATTAAAGTCAAAATTAGCCGACGAAGTCTAAACGGAAGTTGTAGAGCGTAATTTTACCTACGAGTGCATATAAAGAACGTCAAAAATGGAGCTTGTATGCGAAAGTTATGGATTTTAGAAGTTTTGGCGCGAAAATCGAGAAAATTCGCATAGTCACGTTTTTGCCACGTCACCTTCGCTGAAAGAGTGCTACGTGTCCGAAATTGGGTAAAACATGGGTAGATGAAATAATGGGTGTGTGATGATAGGTGAGTTGGATAAAGGAGATGATCAGTAATATTGATGATGAGTTGAGGGTGAGTGGTGAAATTTGAGAGAATCACTTACCCAAAATGTTGGCCCCCGTCATTCAGCAGAGTAGGGATGACAACCATGGACTATTCTAGATGGTCTGTGGAACACTAGCAGGCCCGCAACCTGTAGGTGTAATGAACTATATGTTCATTTGATGTACTCTAAAAACCCATTGACATGTATTGCAGGGGGGGAATACCTGTAAATAATACTGTCGATAAATGAGACTTAGTGCCTGTTGTATAAACCCTGGTGATGGTGTGACCTTGTGCCTATTCCTTAGGATGAATCCTTAGGAAGGAGTGATAGTTTAATCTTAGGGTAAACCCTTAATAAATTAATAAGATAATGGGGTTGGGGTAATTTGGTTGATTGATTTATGTTTAAGTACAGTAAATTCATTTATTGTGGGTTGAAAACCCTATATGCTCACCAGGCTTCCAAGCCTGACCCACTCAGCTTTTTATATATTACAGGTAGTGGACCCCGAGCATAGTCGGATGATGATGATGAGTGATTTTTGGATTATAGGCCAGTAGTTATAAATAACTGTTGTAAGGCTTATAATGTCTTGTTTATGCTTTTGATCTGTATCGGAACATGACATCCCGAGGTTTTGATATAAAAGGAAATTATATATTTCTTAAAGAAAGGTTTTGACAAACTTTTATCATGTTTTGTTTTGGGGACCAATTCCACAACATCTTTTAAAAAGATTTTTCTGATTTTATTTTAAAAAGCATAAATTAAATCGGTCTTTTCTGGCCGAGAAATTAGGGGATGTCACATATTAGATTATATATAACTAGTATAAACTAAGTGATTATAGAAGGAACTACTGTGGTTATCATTTTATAATAAGAAATAAGGGTTTTCTTAAAGGATCTTTTCATCAAATATAAAGGAACTATTACAGTTAACTCCGTGAGCACCGAGTGAATACGCAGGGGTTATATACAACGATGATCTAACAACCAATGAGATGTGTGTCTTCCGCCTCATTTCCTGTTCCTTGTTTGGTTGTGGGCTTAGGGCAGATACACACAACCGATTGTTTGTTTACTATGGGTTTTATATAAATTGTATCCATTTAATACGCATAGAAAGGACTGTTGAGTCATTTTTACTTATCTTTCGTTAAAGCAGGAAATATAGGATTTTCTGGGGGAACAGACAAACTTTTCTAAACAGAACTTACAACAACTACATTTTCAACAACATTTTACAACTTACTCACATCACTGAAATCTTATGAACTCACCAGCTTAATTGCTGATCAACTCTTTCAAATAACTTGTATTCTCAGGAGCCTATTAGACAGGTACTCGTGCTGGGAATTCAGAAGATGGAGCGTTATAGCTTCAAGTCTTGTTTTGTTATTTGTTATGAATTCTATGTTTTGTGAACACACACATTGTAAACACTTTCTTTCTAAAATGAAATGGTTGTTCATTACTTGCTTACTGTATACATATCTTGTGATACTAAACATGACGTCCTCCACCCCCGAACGATTCCGCCGTTCCGGTTTGGGGTGTGACACATATTAGCAATGCAAATGGGCCACTAAGGCCCAATAGCATGTCGAAGCTAATAAAGGCCCGTCGGGCATGTAATTGGGTCACTGAGGCCCAATATACATGTTTTGTTTATATCGGGCCCAATAATCGATATTGGACCCAATCCTTGAATGGTTTATCTGTTTTGTCGTTAAATTACAGTATAGGATTTAGAATACACTTAGTGTTTACTTTTTGACATTAAAATACTCAGTGTTGTTTATAACGATATTTTTAGTTTTTATAAAAATACCATTTTTAAACCTTCTTGTTGTAAAATTTTATATCTTTAATCAAATTCTTTTAGAATTTACATATTTAGCTCAAAATGTTTATTTGATCATTTCAATCCCTTTTTCATATAAAATTTACATTTTCAGGTCTTAATGGTACAAAATGAGACTTTTAGTCCTTTTTGATGAAAAATGACATTTTAGTCCATTAGATTATTTAACTTAGCATTTTCAGCCCAAATAAGATCTTAAATTTATAATTTCAGCCCAAAATACCACTTTTGACGTTTTCAGCCCTTGTTTGCTAAAAATTTACATTTTTGGCCCAAAATCTATAAACTTTGTATTATTAGTCCAATTTAGCGAAAAAGTCATTTTTAGCCCTTGAACTTAATTCATTCACGTATTTGACTTTGTACTTTGATAACTTTACAATTTTAGTCCCAAACTTCCATATTTTCGCAAATTTGGGCTAAAAAACCGTTGGGGCCCAAATATAAGCCCAATAAGCAAAAAGTTATGTTTTTGGTCCTTTGAGAAGTTTTATTTCCATAAAAGTCATATTTTATATAGATATATACCATATTATCCATGTAAAATCGAAAATGTCATCTTTTAACCAAATCTTTGTTATTTTTGCAAAAATGACACCTATGATAATCTTGGCCTTGTTTTTCACCCTTTAAACATAAAGATTCTTAGATCTTTGAAATATGTTGTTTATTTTGTTATTGTTCATGTATCCTTCACACTTTAGCCATAGATTTCGAGATATAGCAAGTAATATCATATTTTTACAACACAAACCAAAGAAATCACATATAACAAGCATACACACATATATCAACACATAATACTTGTATTCTCCCCCAAAAACAAGTAAAAACCGAAAACAAGGGGGTATGAACTCACCTTGCTTAGTTGTTCTCGGTTTTGAAGTAGAAATGGAAGAAGATGGTGTTGTTTTTGGCCCTAACAAGCTCCTTGAGGGACTTTCGAACTTCGATGGGCTCTAGTGAATTAGATCATGAAATAAAGCTATGTAAGAAGGAGTTTTAGTATTAAGATGGAAGTAGATGTTTGTGTTTGATAACAACTTACCAAAGGTTGAAGAAAACTTGACGAAGATCCTTAAAAACTCAAGCAAAATTTGAGATCTCTTGATAGAAGATGGAGGATGATCTTAAATGTGGTTTGGAGAAGATTTGAAAATATATATATATATGTGTGTGTGTGTGTGTGATCTTCGACCGAGGATAAGAAGAACAGAGGAGAGAAGGAGTGAAAGGATAGGTGCATGGGGAAGTGTAAGTCTTGCATGGAGACATGATGGGCAATATGGATGTGGCACCTCCTAAGTCCACTCTTATCAAAATTCTTTTTCCCTTTTTTTTTGTTAGTTGATGTTGGGCCGAGTTGGGCTTAATAAATGAAACATGGATTAATTTGGCCCACCTCTAGCCTTGGTTCGAAATCATGAGGTTCATAGAGGAGGTTTTCGGCCCATTGGGTTTCTTTGGATGGTTCACGACTCATTTAGCTTGAGAGAATGGGTTTTATGGCCCATTAAAGCTAATTAGGTTAGTCATGGCCCAATAAGGCTTATTGGAGTAGTTTATTCCATTTTAGGCCCAATATGACCCAAAATGTTAAATCTCATGAAGGTGGGTTGAATTAGAGCCTAATTAAGAGTTCTAAGCCCAAACTAGTCAAATTGGAGACTTATTGGTCCATTAGGCCCAATAAGAAAATCCTAGTCCATATTGGACTTAAACCGGGATTTTTAGGGTTTCCAATCTTTTGTTGACTATTTGAAGTGTTTGTATAGAGTGTTTGATGGAATTTTGGTGTCATTGAATGAACATCATCCTGTTTTCAAATTCTTGGTTACAAATGTTATCATCATTATTGATACAAAAGCATAGAATTCCTAATTGTGACATTATCCCCCCGTTAGAGGGAATTTCGTCCCGAAATTCTCTTTGAAGCTAGGTTTGAGAATGCGAGAATAAGTGAGGGTACTTTTGCTTCATCTGGTCTTCGCGTTCCCATGTGAATTCCGGTCCACGCTTTGCGTTCCATCGAACCTTCACAATAGGAATGCGACTTTGCTTAGTACGCTTCACTTCCCTGTCCATGATTTCAACTGGTTCCTCGATGAACAGAAGATTCTCGTTGATTTCGATTTCCTCCATTGGGATGACAAGAGTTTCGTCGGATAAGCACTTTTTCAGATTGGAAACATGGACACGGGGTGTACACTGCTGAGTTCAGCAGGTACCTGTAGCCTATAGGCCACTGGACCGATTTGGGCAAGAATCTCGAATGGCCCAATGTATTGTGGGTTTAGTTTACCCCATTTCCCGAAACGAATCACCCCTTTCCAGGGAGAGACCTTTCATAATACTCGATCCCCGACTTGAAATTCCAGGGGTTTTTGCCGTTTATCAGCATGGCTCTTTTGTCGGTCTCGTGATGCTTGAATTCGAGCTCTGATTTGAACTATCTTTTCTGTTGTTTAGCGTATGATTTTCGGCCCTGTTAAAGCGTTGTTTGGTGTCTGTCCTCTTGCTAGCTGAGTGTCACCTACCTCAGCCCAACACAACGGTGATCTACATTTACGCCCATATAATGCTTTAAAAGGAGCAACTTTGATGCTTGTGTGATAACTGTTGTACGAAAACTCAATTAAAGGTAAGTGGGTATCCCACGACCTTCCAAAGTCTATCACACATGCTCGAAGCATATCTTCAAGCGTTTGAATGGTTCACTCACTTTGACCATCCGTTTGTGGGTGGTAAGCAGTGCTCATATCGAGTTGTGTTCTCATAGATTTCTGAAGTGATTGCCAAAAGCATGAAGTGAATCTACTATCTCGATCTGAGATGATAGATATTGGTACTCCATGGAGCCTCACAACTTCCTTGATGTAGATTCTAGTCAATCATTCCATCTTGTATGACTCCTTTATCGGTAGGAAATGGGCGGATTTTGTCAACCTATCGACTATTACCCATATGGCATCCAATCCATCAGTTGTCTTGGGTAATTTGGTCACAAAGTCCATGGTAATCCTTTCCCATTTCCAGTCGGGTATTACCGGCTGTTGTAATAGTGCCGAGGGATTTTGATATTCTACCTTCACTTTAGCGCAAGTGAGGCACTTGCTAACATAAGTGGCGATTTCTGCCTTCATGTTAGGCCACTAATAATGTTGTTTGATATCCAGGTACATTTTATCTGAACCCGGATGGATGGAGTATCGTGTCTTATGAGCTTCATTCATGACTACCTCTTTGAATCCCCCAAGTTTAGGGACCCAAATTCGGTTCATGAAATAATATGTTCCATCCTCCTTGACTTTGAAGTTCTTTTCCATTCCACGTAACGCTTCGCTTGTTTTGTTTTCTGTCTTCATGGCATCAAACTAGGCTTCTTTGATTTGTGAGAATAGATGGGTTTGAATGGTTATTGAAAGAGTTTTCACACGACGATTCGAGTATTCTTTTCGACTCAAGGCATCAGCTACCACGTTAGCCTTGCCTGGTTTGTACTTGATTTCACACTCATAATCGTTTAGCAGCTCAACCCATCTTCGCTGCCTCATGTTTAACTTTTTTTGATTTAAAATGTGTTGGAGGCTTTTGTGGTCGGTGAAAATGGTGCACTTTGTACCATAAAGGTAGTGCCTCCAAATCTTCAAATCAAAGACCACAGCTCCCAATTCGAGATCATGGGTGGTATAATTCACCTCATATGTCTTTAGTTGTCGGGATGCATAAGCTATCACCTACCCACGCTGCATGAGTACACAGCCTAAACCCTGATTCAAAGCATCACAGTAAACTACGAAGTCCTCAGTTCCCTGTGGTAATGATAGTACTGGTGCACTACAGAGAGCTCGTTTAAAAGTTCGGAAGGCACCCTCCTGCTTTTCTGTCCATTCAAACGGTACACCCTTTTGTGTGAACATGGTAAGAGGCTTGGCTGTTCTGGAGAAGTTCTGGATGAATCTTCTGTAATAGCCTGCGAGACCCAGAAATTGACGAATTTCTGTGGGTGTCGTTGGGACTGCCCATCCTTCAATAGCTTTGATCTTAGAAGGGTCCACATGTATCCCTTCTTGGTTGACAACATGACCTAAAAAGTTTATGCTACGGAGCCAGAACTCACACTTAGAGAGTTTTGTGTATAACTTTTTGGCTCACAGGGTTTCCAAGATTTGTCGGAGATGTCGACCATGTTCCTCTTCGCTTCGAGAATAGACCAGGATATCGTCGATGAAAACGATGACAAAGTTGTCGAGGAATGGTCGGCAAGCTCGATTCATCAGGTCCATAAATGCGACAGGGGCATTCGTTAGACCGAAGGGCATTACAACAAATTCATAATGTCCATAGCGAGTTCGGAAAGCAGTCTTGGGGATATCCTTCTCCCGGACCTTGAGTTGATGATAGCCTGATCGCAAATTTATCTTAGAAAAGTAATTTGCTCCTTGAAGCTGGTCGAATAGATCGTCGATTCGTGGAAGTGGGTAGTGATTTTGATAGTGAGCTTATTCAGCTCTCTATAGTCGATGCACATCCTAAAGGATCTGTCCTTCTTCTTAACAAAAAGGACCGGAGCTCCCCAAGGTGAGAAGCTGGGTTGATGAATCCTTTGTTCAAGAGTTCGCTGAGTTGGCTTGACAATTCTTGCATCTCCACAGGATCCAACCTATAGGTCGATTTGGCGATGGGAGTAGCTCCCGACACAAGGTCGATTCGGAACTCGACTTGTCTTTCTGGGGGTATCCCCGGAAGATCTTCAGGAAAGATGTCAGGGAAATCGCAAGCCACTGGGATGTCTTGAATATTACCATTTTCCTTGGATTTATCTACAATGTGAGCCAGAAACGCAAAGTCTCTCTTTTGTAGACACTTTTGTGCCTTAATACATGAGATAAGACGAAGGTTCGTACTGGGTTGTCTCCGTATATGATTAGGGTTTCGTGGTTAGGGAGATGAAGGCGAACAGCCTTCTTGTGACACATAATTTCAGCATGATGGGGGCTCAACCAATCCATGCCGATGATCACATCGAAACTCCTAATATTCACAGGCATCAAGTTTATTTGGAAAGTGTGGTGGTTTAAAGTTAGGGTACATCCTACGTAGATTTCCCCCGCCGATTCTTTTTTCCCATTAGCCATTTCCACCGTAAAGGTTTCATTAAGCTTGTGGGGTTGTTGTTTTAGCAAATGTTTGAGTTTATTACTAAAAAAACTCCGCTCTGCCCCAGTATCAGACAGGATGCATGCATATGTGTTGTTAAGGAGAAACGTACCAGTGACAACAGCGGGATCCTGAACCGCTTCCCCTTGGCCCATGGTCAGCACTCTCCCTGCTCCTCCATTCCCTTGGTTGTTGACAATGGGGCATTTTCGGCTGAAATGCCCAGTCCTTCCACATCCATAACAGGTGTGGCTAGCCCCAACGTTGTTGTTGTTGTTGTTGTTGTTGTTGTTGCTGTTGTTGTTGTTGTTGTTGTTGTTGTTGTTTTTGTTGTTGCGGTTGTTGTTGTTGTTGTTCCCCTGTTGCTGGTTCTGGGGAGGATAGGTCCTACAGTATTGTTGTTGTTGTTGTTGTTGTTGTTGTTGTTGTTGTTGCTGTTGTTGTTGTTGTTGTTGTTGTTGTTGTTGTTGTTGTTGTTGTTGTTGTTGTTGTTGTTGTTGTTGTTGTTGTTGTTGTTGTTGCGGTTGTTGTTATTGCTGTTCCCCTGTTGCTGGTTCTGGGGAGGATAGGTCCTACAGTATTTTGTCGTGTGACCCTTTCGGTTGCAACTGGTACAATGCATCTCCCTGCATTCACCATTGTGATGGAGATTGCACTTGTTGCACTTTGGGAGATTTCCGGAATACTGCTTAGGGGCACTTGGGGTAGATGAGGCTGGAGCATGTGGTGTGGAGGGGACTTGGGTGGTTGCAGCATGAACTGTCACTGTTTGTTGTTTCTTTGATGACTCGGTGCCTTGTCGTCCCTTCCGCTTGTTATTCTTTCCCTTCTTGTTATCACTCTCCTTCTTGCTTTCAGTTTCCCCTAATTTTTTCGCCCTTCTTGTTGTTGTGGTCGTAGAGCTTCTTGGCCAACCTCTTGGCACTAACAAAGGTTTCAGGATTTGCGGCTATCACGTTTCCTTGAATTGGGGAGGTTAATCCACAGATGAATCATTCGATTTTCTTTCCTTCCGAAGTAATCATGCCAGGGCACAAAAGAGACAGTTCACTAAACCTTGATATGTAGGCATCGATGTCGGAGTTTCGGATGGTGAGATTCCATAACTCTTGCTCCATTTTCTGAACTTCGCCACGCGGGCAGTATTTAGCCATCAGCATTTCTTTCAATTCCGCCCAAGGCATGGCATTAGCCACCGCAATAGTCATAGCTTCCACATGTCCATTCCACCAGGTGAGAGCTTGATCAACAAATGTACATGCTGCAAACTTCACCTTGAATTCTTCAGGTCATCCGCATATCTCGAACACCGATTCCACCTTTTTCATCCATCTTTTCAGGGTTATTACTCCCCCTGTGCCATTAAAGGTTCGCGGTTTGGCGTTGGTGAAATCTTTGTAGGAGCATGTGTTGGTAGGCCCCTGGTTCATTCCGTTGTTTGAGCTTCCGGCCCCCTGTCCGTTGCCTCCACCATTGTTTCCATTGTGAATCTGCGTCAGTGCTGCTGTGACTGCAGCAGATACAGCTGCTTGAAATGCAACTGAGTTGATTTCTGGTGGTGGCGGTGGTTGATTGTTTCCACGGTTTGGTTTTTGCGGCATCTTGCTGTCATGGAATAGAAAGATGTTGAGTACGCATCGTATTTAAGTTGGGAATTCCGTGAATCGATTGTGCATCTAAGTGGTTCAATAGATTTACACCAAATAATAAGAATATAAAACACATAGCAGATAACAACATCATAATAAAACACATAATATTTTCCATTAATAATATCCGCCTTTGATACATGAAAATTTGCCCGAAAGGGCATACATAAGGGTACAAATTTGGGTAGCATAACGACTCCATGAGTAGTGTAATCACTAAACATAGAGTCGGCAATACATAACGTAGTGCGCAAAAAAAAGAAACATAACCCTAGTAGGTAAGTCTACTAATTCTAAACACACTAGGAGGCGCCCAACGGTGGTAGCGAGATCATATCCCAAAATGTTGTGCCAACATCTGAGCCATCTGGGTCATCTCCCCGATGACTTGATCCATTTCCAGTTCAGCCTGCACGGCTCGTGCCTCCATGGCAAATAGTTGTTGCCGAAGTGCGGAAGCCTCTGCTTCCAGAGAACGATCCTCACCAACAGGATTTCTTGGTGGAGCAGGGTGGTCCTGGTGTGCCTCGTCGGTAGGTGGTTTGACGGGGGCTTCGTCAGTGTCTCTTTCCTCCTCCATGTCGTCATCAGTCCCGTCAAACTCGTAGTCCGTATCAGTGTACTTGTCAGGCTCAATGCCGGGTGCAGCCCCTTTTCCTTCCTCGGGGTCGTCTTCAATCAATCCATGGGCCACCAGGGCCTGGTGAAATTGAATGCCTTGATGCCCCTCCTCCATGGTGACTGTGCGAGAAATTTGTGATGAGGATCGCGTAAAGAAGGTAAATTTTGTAGAAAGGAAATTTTCTTCTTCTGAGTATTAAGTTTTTGTTTTATCGATCATTACAATCACACTCGGGCACATGACAGTCGTACTTTGGCGAATGTAGTTGATCAGACTACATTTTACCCCCATTACGACTTCATAACTATCCGAGCACAATCGAAAATGTTCGAATCCTCTAAAGACTTTTAAATGTTGTTATATTGTTGTTTTTAATATAAGCACATAAGTATGAAATTTTATTTTTGTTCAGAGTTATTTATTCCCATTATGTTTATAGTTGCACATCATGTATGGTTAGATATGCTAGTTCACTATAAACAAAGCTCTGATACCAACCTGTCACACCCCCGAACCAGGCGGCGGAAACGTCCGAGGGCTCGTGTGACTTAAATTGAAATATCATCACAATGAATATACATGAAACTAAACACATACATCACCAACATTACATAGTACAACTGTCATTGTTCACATCCAATAAATTGTATAAATATTACATATTCATAACGTGAATTGTTTGAGAGTCACAAAAACATAATATTCTAGCACACTTGATGATTTTTCTTCAGCTTATCTGTTACCTGAGAATACAAGTTATTTTGAAAATAGTCAACATATATAATGTTGGTGAGTTTGATAAGCATGTTTGATATAAAAAAAATAGTTTGTATTGTTTGTAAAACCCAGAAAATCCGATATTTTCTATAACAAAAACTATTTACGAAAAAGGTGTGATGATCCACAAGTATACGTGTATATGATTTCAAAACATGTAAAAGTGAAATGCCTTTCATAATTGTTCCTTGTATCATAGTTGTTGTAAATAGGAGTGAAATATGTCGTTCCCCGGAAAACCCGATGTTTCCGATTTAAATAGTATGTTAGTTTTGTATTATTGTAGAATTACTTTGCATTGTCGCAGCGTATGAATATGATTTCCCATGATTACTTAGATGGTAATGGATCTCTATGTGAGTCGTTATAACAATGCATAATAATGACTAATTCGCCTGTCTTGGCATTTTATCGAATGCCGGTTTTGAATTAAGATTTTGTCACCCTGGACTGGCCGAGTCTAACTGTAGCGAACACCTCAGGTGTGGGGGAGTCACCCCTGTATAGATCTATACACAAACTCTCTCTCTCCCTCCAGGAGACTCTGATTATAACTACAGACTACGAGCGACACTTATTGGTGCCACCCGTTATTTCTCACTAAATCCAAATGAAATTGAATAACATTGTTTTACAACCCGATTTATGTTTACATGAATATAAGGTAAGCCTAACAAACAAAGAAAAGAGGACAACGGAGGCCCACTAACTTTGTATGTTATTACAGGCTGTCGAGTATGCTACGGACATGTTGTAGCCCATTAAGCATATGACGAACGTTTAGGACCATATTAGCAATGCAAATGGGCCACTAAGGCCCAATAGCATGTCGAAGCTAATAAAGGCCCGTCGGGCATGTATTGGGTCACCGACGCCCAATATACATGTTTTGTTTATATCGGGCCCAATAATCGATATTGGACCCAATCCTTGAATGGTTTATCTGTTTTGTCGTTAAATTGCAGTATAGGATTTAGAATACACTTAGTGTTTACTTTTTGACGTTAAAATACTCAGTGTTGTTTATAACGATATTTTTAGTTTTTATAAAAATACCATTTTTAAACCTTCTTGTTGTAAAATTTTATATCTTTAATCAAATTCTTTTAGAATTTACATATTTAGCTCAAAATGTTTATTTGATCTTTTCAATCCGTTTTTCATATAAAATTTACATTTTCAGGTCTTAATGGTACAAAATGAGACTTTTAGTCCTTTTTGATGAAAAATGACATTTTAGTCCATTAGATTATTTAACTTGGCATTTTCAGCCCAAATAAGATCTTAAATTTATAATTTCAGCCCAAAGTACCACTTTTGACGTTTTCAGCCCTTATTTGCTAAAAAATTACATTTTTGGCCCAAAATCTAAAAACTTTGTATTATTAGTCCAATTTAGCGAAAAAGTCATTTTCAGCCCTTGAACTTAATTAATTCATGTATTTGACTTTGTGCTTTGATAACTTTACAATTTTAGTCCCAAACTTCCATATTTTCGCAAATTTGGGCCCAAAAACCGTTGGGGCCCAAATATAAGCCCAATAAGCAAAAAGTTATGTTTTTGGTCCTTTGAGAAGTTTTATTTCCATAAAAGTCATATTTTATATAGATATATACCATATTATCCATGTAAAATCGAAAATGTCATCTTTTAACCAAATCTTTGTTATTTTTGCAAAAATGACACCTGTGACAATCTTGGCCTTGTTTTTCACCTTTTAAAAATAAAGATTCTTAGATCTTTGAAATATGTTGTTTATTTTTTTATTGTTCATGTATCCTTCACACTTTAGCCATAGATTTCGAGATGTAGCAAGTAATATCATATTTTTATAACACAAACCAAAGAAATCACATATAACAAGCATACACACATAGATCGACACATAATACTTGTATTCTCCCCCAAAAACAAGTAAAAACCGAAAAAGGGGTATGAACTCACCTTGCTTAGTTGTTCTCGGTTTTGAAGTAGAAATGGAAGAAGATGGTGTTGTTTTTGCCCAAACAAGCTCCTTGAGGGACTTTCGAACTTAGATGGGCTCTAGTGAATTAGATCATGAAATAAAGGTATGTAAGAAGGAGTTTTAGTATTAAGATGGAAGTAGATGTTTGTGTTTGATACCAACTTACCAAAGGTTGAAGAAAACTTGATGAAGATCCTTAAAAACTCAAGCAAAATTCGAGATCTCTTGATGGAAGATGGAGGATGATCTTGAATGTGGTTTGGAGAAGATTTGAAAATGTGTGCGTGTGTGTGTGTGTGATCTTCTGCCGAGGATAAGAAGAAGAGAGGAGAGAAGGAATGAAAGGATAGGTACATGGGGAAGTGTAAGTCTTGCATGGATACATGATGGACAATATGGAGGTGGCACCTCCTAAGTCCACTCTTATCATAATTCTTTTTCTCTTTTTTTTGTTAGTTGATGTTGGGCCGGGTTGGGCTTAATAAATGAAACATGGATTAATTTGGCCCACCTCTAGCCTTGGTTCGAAATCATGAGGTTCATAGAGGAGGTTTTCGGCCCATTGGGTTTCTTTGGATGGTTCACGGCCCATTTAGCATGAGAGAATGGGTTTTATGGCCCATTAAACCTAATTGGGTTAGTCATGGCCCAATAAGGCTTATTGGAGTAGTTTATTCCATTTTAGGCCCAATATGGCCCAAAATGTTAAATCTCATGAAGGTGGGTTGAATTAGAGCCCAATTAAGATTTCTAAGCCTAAACTAGTCAAATTGGAGACTTATTGGTCCATTAGACCCAATAAGAAAATCCTAGTCCATATTGGACTTAAACCGGGATTTTTAGGGTTTCCAATCTTTTGTTGACTATTTGAAGTGTTTGTATATAGTGGTTGATGGAATTTTGGTGTCATTGAATGAATATGATGCATGTTTTCAAATTCTTGGTTACAAATGTTATCATCATTATTGATACAAAAGCATAGAATTCCTAGTTGTGACACAGGGAGATGATTGTAACATCTCGACTCCCAGGTATAATATTTAATTATATTATATTCAATTTATTAGGGAAACTAGACGAGTTGGAGGCTCCAACTCGTCGAGTAGAGATGGAGATGCCCGCATGATTTTTAGAGTCTACTCGACGATGTGGTGGACCCAACTCGACGAGTAGGTGCTGAGTGAGAAAATCCTAATTTTCAGGGTTTGTGCTGTATTTAAAGGACCTTAAGCCTCCATTTCTGCCTCCCTTATCACTTTAACACCCTGAGAGAAACCCTAAACGAGCTAGTTTCAATTGTGTGTGAGAGAGAGAGAGAGGCTAAGAGAGTGTATCTTGGTGGAAACTTTGAAGGAGCTTGATGAGAAAGAGGCTTGGAACAAGAAGGAGACCTTGGATCCGACGTCTACACTAATGTGGAAACCATCTAGAGGTAAAAAGTCGCCACCTTGATCATTGTTTGGTTAGATCTCGTCTTTAGGAAGTTTGTGGCCATCTTCATCTTCTTTTTGAGCCTTTGAGTCATTTGAGCATGACATGAAGTTGAAGCTTCAGATCTGGACTGTATGAGGTCCCTTGAGCATAAAGATCCAAGCTTTATTAAGATATTGGCTAAGTTCCAAGAATTAAACCTTCTATAGAGCTTTGTTTTGGCATTTTGAGCCCTAGGTGCCATGTATGGACGTAAAGCTTGCAGCTTTATGTGGTAGTTCAGCCTTCGGAGGGTAGATCTAGAGTTTGGGACATTATTTCTGCTTAGAGTCATCTGAATTAGAATTGGAATAAAAGGATTCGACGAGTGCATGAGCCAAATCAACGAGTCGGCTAGGGTTTTCCCCGATAGTCTGGACATATGCAGACTCGACGAGTTGATGAGACAACTCGGCGAGTTGAGTTGGAGTTTTCCTGATTTTCTGAGAAGAGGAGGAACTCGACGAGTTGCATAGGTGCACTCGACGAGTTGGGTCAACATGGACTGTTGACTCGAGTGGTGACTTTTAGGGTTTGGTCACGTGATGGATATGGAGACCATGGAGGGGTAAAATAGTCTTTTCACCCTTTCCAAGAGTTAGTAAAGGGGCTAGCTTAATAGCTTTAGAGTGTTTATTACAAAGTTTTAATTAGAGATGGTTATGATAGGTAGGCGGAGTCTAGACCAATCGTTGAGTGTGAGATCTACTTGCTTTGCTTACGAGGTGAGTCTTCTCACTATACTTACCTGAGTGGTAATATTGAGTGACCGGGGGGTCTTATCTGAGTATCGACCGGAGGGTCTATTTGAGTTACTGACCGGAGGGTCTTACGTGCTTATACTGAGTTCTGTGATATTATGCATTTTGTCTTTGTGATTTATGCTGTATATTATTTCTGTTCTTTTTTGAGTTAGGACCGGAGTGTCCAAACCGAGTTGTGAGACTGGAGGGTCTTCACTGAGATACCGGACTGGAGGGTCCAACCCGAGCTATGAGACCGTAGGGTCCTCACTGAGATACCAGACTAGAGGATCCGACCCGAGCTGTGATGGCCGGATGATCGTCACTGAGACACATGACCGGGGGGTCCTTATTGAGTTTTAGCCATGAGAGGCTAATTATTTGTGCATGGTACTTTGGGGAACTCACTAAGCTTCGTGCTTACAGTGTTGTGTGATATGTCTTTCAAGTACTTCTCAGGATCGCGGGAAGGCGCCGACTTGATTGTACACATGAGTTGGAGTTTATGTTTTTGAGGATTCTCGGATATTATCAAACAATTGTTGACTTGTGTTTTGATAACTCATACATTGTGGTTTTTGAGAAATGTGATTTGGGGTTTTATGTGATTTTAAAAATGAAAAATTTGTTTGAAAATTTAGAGTGTTACAAGTTGGTATCAGAGACTTGGTTTGAGGGATTCAGATGTACTCTCGGGTATGTTTGGACTCAAACTGAGGATTTGAGAAAATTATCTAAAAAGAAATGATTTTTCTAAAAAGGTGTAAGAGCTTTTAAGAGATAACGAGACGGAGTAGTGTGTACATTCAGCCAGAGCCCGAACGGTGATTTCCTAAAATATCATTACTTGTTTGTATTGTGAGATATTTATGACATATTAGAGCTGCATGCTAGAGGATAGACTAGGTATTTCAGAATTTAGAGCTATAGTTGCCTGATTCATGATGCCTTAGCCTAGGGTATGCTATGAATTGATCTTATATGCTATTTGCTCTGTGAATGTACTGAGTAGGGGAAACATAGCAGGAATCTTTTAGAGAGAGTTTTGAGTAATCTAGGAGAGATTCCTAGATGAGCATTGAGGAATCTACCTAGAGAGAAGTTTGATATCCGTGAGGGATAGAGTACCTGTGAATTAGAATCATAGGAGGAGGACTTAGGATGACTACAGGTTGGTGTAAAAGGTAGTATTGGGCCCGTGCTACTGAAAGCACTGAATCTGTATGCGACCCAAGTAAGAACCTTAGGATACTAAGGAGCATGTAGGGGTGGGTAATGGCGTGAGTGCTTGAGCTAGTCTCTGATGATTTTTGCTATTTGTGTTTCAAAGACACTATGGTCATTACCCATAGCAACCCCGGGAGTAGTGGTACCAGTGACGAGGAGAGCCGCGGGATCATTCATGAGGAGGTGGCCGTAGCTATCAAAGAGGCTATACCAGAGATGTTTGGGTCTATTAAGATCACGTTGATTGAGACGTTAGATGAGCGATACGCTGCTGTCACGGAGGCTGCTACTGCTACAGCCACCGCAGCCGTAGCTGCTGCGAGGCCACAGGGGGGTGACTCGTTATTGTTCCGGGAGTTCAGAAACACGAAGCCACTAGAGTTTGACGGGACCCATGACTCGATTTTAGCCATGAGATGGATCTCCGACATTGAGGGGTGTTTCTATATGTGCTCGTGCCCAAAGCACCTGACAGTTCGGTTTGCGCTGAACCAACTTTTCTTGGGAGCGAAGGACTGGTGGAAGTTTGTGACGACAAATTTTACCCCTGCAGATGATGTTACAGTGACTTGGGAGAGGTTCACTAGGTTATTGAGAGATGAGTATGTTCCCCAGGTGGAGAGGGAATGTTTGGCACAAGAGTTTCTGTCTCTCAAGCAGAAGACAGAGTCAGTGACAGAGATTACGAGGATGTTCCATGAGAGGGCGATGTTTTGCCCTGAGCACGTGTCTACCGAAAAGGAACGTGTGAGCCAGTATTTGAGCATCTTGAGGAGAGATATACGGTAGTTCGTTGTAACATCCCAAATTCAGGAATATAAGTTCGAGGTGCTATGTGTAAATAAAGGAGTAGACTCGACGAGTAGGTATCTTAACTCGTCGAGTCGGAGCGGGTTTTGGCCACGTGTTAAGTGACCAACTCGCCGAGTCGGTGGCGGGACTCGACGAGTCGGTGTTGGGAAGAGAAAACCCTAATTTTAGGGTTTGCACCCTATTTAAAGGACCTTATGTCCTCACCCCAACCTCTTTGTTACCCCTTGAGAGTCAGTAAACCCTAAATCGTGTAAACCTCCATTGTTGAGTGATTGGAAGCTTTGGAAGAGGATTATAGTGAAGGAAACTTGTAGATCAAGAGGCTAGCATCAAGGAGTTCGTGTAGATCCAGAATCTACTCCATCTTGGGCACATTTCTGAGGTAACAAGTCGTTACTTTGAGCTTTTCCCTTCTAGATCTTTTCTTGGATGATGATTTGGGACTATTTAGCATGTTTGGGATCCATTTCGGGTTTTGGGACTAGATCTGGGGTTGCAACTTCAGATCTAGACTTATCTTGGTCCAGGGAGGTATAAAGTATCAGCCCTTTAGCTTGTTTGTGAGCCTTCTCGTCTTGAACCTTCTCTCTAGCTTGTATTGAGCCAAAATCACCTTGCATGCATGTAAAGTTGGAAACTTTACGTGTAAAACTAGCCTTAGGAGTCCAAATCTATGAGTTGGAAGCAGTGGGATGGACTGAAATCGTCTGTATGAGGATGACTTAAGTGAACTCGGCGAGTCTGTTCTTGGACTCGACGAGTCGGGTCGCAAACCCTAACCCATCTGGCTATAATACAGATCGGTGAGTTGAGTGGACTCAGTGTGTTGGACAGGCTAGGACTCGGATTGAAGGGATCGATGAGTCATGGGGTGACTCGGCGAGTCGAGTCGCGAATTGTGAGGTTTCTGAGTTCATGAACTCGGCGAGTCACTAGGTTGACTCGGCGAGTAGGGTCAACCAGGAAGGTTGACTTTGACCAGGACTTTGACTTTGACCAAGAGTTGACCAGTTTGACTTCCAAGGGTATTCTTGTAAATTAGGCACTTATAGATATGGTTTCGTCAAGTGTTAGGTGGTGGAGTTCGTGGCCGTGAGCAAAGGATTTGATCTTATCTCTTCAGTTTAGCATTTCAAGGTGAGTTCTCCTCACTATATCAATAGGGTCTACGGCACCAAGGCCGACCCTTTATGATTAGATTTCATCCTGGTTTAGGATGGTTGCTATGTTAGATTTCATCCTAGTTTAGGATGGTTGCTATGCTAGAGATCAGTTAGATCGGTATCCTGGTTATAGGATGGTTGTTGTGTTAGTGATATCTTAGATTTGCATGTTTACTTGTTTATGATGGGTTTTGAGCATTCTAACACTTCCTAAGTGTACATGCAACCCTAATAACCTTGGATCTATGTTTGTCTAATAATCATGCAAAGTTGAATTCCAAGGTTATATTCCTATCTAGCATACATGGGGAACATTTTTAACTTGAATGAAAGATAGAATAACTTACCTTGTTGTTGATTATGATCCTTGAAACCTTGTGAGCCTAGCACCCCAAGTGTGATGCCTCAAATGCTTCACACAACACCAAATGAGAAGGAGTAAACTTTGAGAGAATCTTACACTTGCAAAATCGGCTCTAGCCCTCTTGTTTCTTAGTGTCGCCGATTTTGGTGGAGAACATGTTGCTTATATAGTGTCACATCTAGGGTTACACCATGTAAACCCTAATGTGGCATGACTCTTAATTTCCATGACCCATGGGTTTGTAACTCCCATTGAGCCTCCATGGAGCATTCAATGGGTTTAACCCAACTTGATTATCCATGGAGCCTTTTAGCCCACTATACAAGTTATGGATGATTTACATGATCAACCCATATATTTAATTAGTCATCTTTTGATCACTTAATTAATCCTAGATTAATTCTTGATCAATACTAATTAAATAATACTATTAATATATTAGAACTTATAATATATTAATAAACCACAAGTGTTATTTTTCTCATTTAGTCTATCCAAATGCATGATGCCATGCAACCTAAATGGACCATGCCGGGTCGGGTCAAGTACATACCAGAAATAGTTATGGACTTAGACACCTTATCCAACAGTATCCCACTTGGATAAGTCTAATAACTATAACTGCAAGTATGACTTCAGGAACCGATCAGCAATCGTAGCTCTTTTCAAGGTTTCTCGGAACTGAGAAGATGATGATACGCCATTTCAGATAAGTGATCATATAATCCTCTGTTCTAGATATCAGTCGGACAAATACATGGAACAGTGTCTTACTTTGTGTCCAGCAGTTTGTTTCCCGATTTCCGATTTGTTTGACATAGAACTCAATTGAACACATCAACTTAGTTCTGACCGGGCCCGGTACATAGGTTCTAATCCAAGAAGGAACAGATAAACTTCGACTCATATGTTTGTTCTACTACTCATTGAATTATACACAAGAGCACGTTTTATAACATCGAGTTACCAATGTGTTTTCGTACAATCAATGCATAACCAACTCATAAGTAACAAATCATATATCTAGGTTTGAAGACTTATATGATATTACCGTCTCACGATCACTCGAGATAAATTCCATGAAGTGATTCCAGTGAGCGTGGGTTGAGTCCAATGCTCAGAACTTATGAGCACTTATGAGTGTTGTAGCCATGTCCAACAACTTAGACCTCTACAACCAATCATGACAGTCTTGATTCATACCTACTTCCGACATATGACCGACTGTGGAGGTTCGAATAATATGATATACCAAACATAATTATTCTGGAAGTCAAAACATGCAAAAGAAATATAGTAAACGATCGACAAGAGATAGCAACACTTTACTCATAAATAAAACACCTTTTATTCATCATCTAATGTCAATTACACTTTATAAATTTCAAGGTTATCTAACTACTAAATCTAATATCATCCTTCAGCCCTATGCTCCGAGCATGCTGGAGATGCTGAACCCGAGTCAGTCCCTTCGTGAGGGGATCTGCTGGATTCTCATCCGATGATACCCTCTTTGCCACGAGGAGTCCTTCTTCTATTCGATGTCTGATGAAATGGTATTTTCTGTCGATGTGTCTGGATCTCCCGTGATCCCTTGGTTCCTTGGCTAAGGCAACTGCACTTTCACTATCACAGAAAATTTTCATTGGCTCTTTAATAGCTGGTACAACTCCAAGGTCTCCAATGAAGTTCTTCAGCCATATCGCCTCATTTGCTGCCTCGCTAGCTGCTATATACTCTGATTCGCAAGTTGAATCAGCCACTGTCTCTTGCTTGGAACTCTTCCAAGAAATTGCTCCTCCGTTTAACGTAAAGACACAGCCTGACTGAGAGCGGAAATTATCCCTATCAGTCTGAAAGCTAGCATCACTATACCCTACAACTCTCAAGTCTTCACTCCCACCGAGGGTAAGGACCCAGTCCTTAGTCCTCCGTAGGTACTTGAGGATATTCTTTACCGCAGTCCAGTGTGCCTTGCCAGGGTTCCCCTGATACCTGCTAACCATGCTCAAAGGAAAGGCTACATCAGGTCGAGTACACGTCATAGCATACATGATCGATCCTACAGCCGAAGCATAAGGTATTCGACTCATTTCTGCTATCTCAGCCTCAGTACTAGGGCTTTGTGTTTTACTCAATCTGGCGTTACTCTGGATGGGTAACTCTCCTTTCTTGGAGTCCTGCATGCCGAATCTCTTCAGCACCTTATCCTAGTAGGTACTTTGACTAAGTCCAATTAGTCTTTTACTCCGGTCTCTCAAGATCCTTATCCCTAGAATATAGGCAGCTTCTCCTAGGTCCTTCATAGAGAAACACTTCCCATGCCAGGACTTAACTTCCTGCAGAGTTGGGATGTCATTTCCTATGAGTAGTATGTCATCCACATACAATACCAAAAAGATAACTATACTCCCACTAGCCTTGACATATACACAAGATTCATCTTCACTCCTAGAAAAGCCAAATTCTTTGACTTTCTCATCAAAGCAAAGATTCCATCTGCGAGGTGCTTGCTTTAACCCATAAATGGATTTCTCAAGCTTACACACTTTATTAGGGTACTCTGTATTGACAAAACCCTCTGGCTGACTCATGTAAACATCCTCAGCCAACTTTCCATTAAGGAAAGCGGTTTTGACATCCATTTGCCATATTTCATAGTCATGAAATGCAGCTATGGCTAACAGAACCCTAATAGACTTAATCTTGGCCACTGGAGAAAAGGTCTCATCATAATCAACTCCCGGAGTTTGTGAGAAACCCTTTGCAACCAGTCGTGCCTTATAAGTGTGTACATTACCATCCATGTCGGTCTTCTTCTTGAAGATCCATTTGCACCCTATAGTCTTACGACCTGGTACATTCTCAACCAAGTTCCAAACTTGATTGTCATACATGGACTGTATCTCGCTGTCCAATGCCTCTTTCCACTTGGCTGACTCAGGGCCTGCCATGGCTTCCGCGTAACTGTTAGGTTCATCCAGACCTATCAGTGTCTCATCACTGATAAGTGTATCACCTTCCGCAGTAATATGGAATCCATAGTAATGCTCAGGTGCATTCCTAACCCTTGTGGAACGCCTCAGAGGTACAGACTTGTCAATTGGCTCAACAGGAGTTTCCTCCTCAAGTTGAGTGCTAGGGTTTGAAGTTCCTTCACCACTTGACTCTTGAATTTCTTCAAGGTCAACTTGCCTCCCACTGTCTCCTTGGCTTATGAACTCTCTCTCTCGAAAGAAAGCCCTCCTAGCTACAAAGACCACATTCTCACTAGGTCTGTAGAAGAGGTAACCAAAGGATTTCTGTGGGTAGCCGATGAAAATACACCTCTCACTTTGAGGTTCGAGCTTATCATGAGTCTCGCGTCTCACGAAAGCCTCGCAACCCCAAATCTTAATGTGGTCTAGTTTGGGTACTTTACCAGTCCACATCTCATGAGGAGTTTTGGCAACTTTCTTTGTGGGAACTAGATTAAGGATATGGGCGGCAGTCTCTAAGGCATACCCCCAAAATGAGATTGGTAGCGAAGCTCAACTCATCATGGAACGAACCATATCCAACAAGGTTCGATTGCGCCTCTCAGCTACACCATTCAACTGCGGTGTCCAGGGAGGTGTCAATTGTGAGACAATCCCACATTCCCTAAGATAGTCGAGGAACTCTGAACTAAGATACTCACTACCTCGATCGGATCGAAGCATCTTAATGTTCCTGCCCAATTGATTCTCGACTTCCTGTTTAAACTCTTTAAACCTCTCAAAAGTCTCTGACTTATGCTTGATTAAGTAGACATATCCATATCTACTGTAATCATCAGTAAAAGTCAAATAATAACAATTAGCATCCCTTGTGGCATGTTTGAAGGGCCCACACACATCCGTGTGTATAAGATCCAACAAACCTTCACCCCTCTCACAAGAACCTGTGAAGGGTGACTTTGTCATTTTTCCAAGTAAGCATGATTCGTAACTATCATCTGACTTTAGGTCAAATGACTCCAATACTCCATCCTTTTGGAGTTGGCCTATGCGTTTCTTGCTTATATGTCTAAGACGAAAATGCCATAATGATGCTTTATCCAAGTTATTATCATTAACAGAATCAATACACAATACATTATTTCCTAAGTTATCAACCACATATACAGTTTCATACACACCATCACAAGGTAATGCTTTAAAATAAAGAACATTATTAAAGAAAGCATTAATCGAACCAACTTCATTATCAAATGAAAAGGTGAAACCTTGTTTATACAATGCATGAAAGGAAATAATATTTCTTGCCATTTCTGGGGAATAACAACATTTTTTCAAATCTAAACTAAACCCACTACTTAGCGATAAAGTATAAACTCCAATCTTGGTGACAGGTAAAGCTTTCCTATTCCCCATGATTAAGTTTATTCTTCCATGCTCCACATTCTCACTTCTTCTAAGTCCCTGCAAATCAGAAAAGATATGAATACTACAACCGGTATCAAGGACCCAAGAGTTAGAATGGGGTGAGTTATTAGATAAGATAGTGTAAATACCTGCATGGTTGGGTTTAACTTTCCCATCCTTCACATCTTGCTGGTACTTTGGGCAGTTCCACTTCCAATGTGACTTTTCATGGCAATAGAAGCATTCAGCCTCTTTTGGGTCAGAAGAAGAAGTGACGAAACCTTTCTTGGTTCCACTTGAAGAAGAGCCATCAAGGGTCCTAGCCTTGGTACCCTTCGAAGAGCTCTTCATCTTCTTCCCTCGACCTTTCCCGATTGCCAAAACCGGGGCGAAGTTTGGAGTAGGAGTGTTAACAACCGACTTACCCATAAGACTAGTTTCTGCGGTCTTGAGGAGTCCCTGAAGTTTGCTGAGTGTGACCTCTTCCTTATTCATGTGATATGTCATTCGGAATTGATCATAGCACGATGGTAAGGAGTGCAAAATGATATCTATTGCAAGCTCCTCAGGGAAGTTCACATTAAGCTTCAGCAACCGATCCACATACCTTTGCATTTTCTGCATGTGGCTCGTGACGGATTCCCCGTCCTTCATCATGGTTGTTATGATAGAGCATATGATTTCATACCTCTCTTGTCGTGCACGTTGATGGTATCTTTCCATCAGATCTTGGTGCATTTCAAAAGGGTAGAAGTCTTCATAGGACTTTTGGAGTTCCGCTGTCATGGTGGCCAACATGATGCATGCCACTTTTGTAGCATCCCTTTCATGTGCTCGGAAGTCAGCGATCTCCTGGGGAGTTGCAGTGGTGTCATCAATCTCCTTAAGCTCCTTGTCAAGGACATATTCTTTGTCCTCGTAGCGGGTAATCATCCTGATGTTTCTGATCCATTCATTAAAGTTGGATCCATCAAAAGTGACTTTCCCACACAAGTTCATAAGGGTAAAGGAGCCATTAGGATTAGAGCCAGAAGCAGCATTGTTTGAAGACATCTGAAAGAAGAGAACATGATTATTTTAGATATTAAGAGAGAGTCCTTAATAAAACACCCAAATGTAATATTAAGGCTAGAATCCAATCACAATATATTATAACTTAGAAGAGGTATGCCGTAATCCAAGCTATAACATATTTGAAAGGTAGGTGAATGACGATTCACCAATTTCCACAATGAAAAACGAAATATAGATATTAGGTTTTTAATTGGTTCTTAGAAATTCCTAGATTCTTTTGAGATTCAATGAACTTTTCAAAGGCATGTTTCAATCTCGAGTGTGCCCTCCAAGTTTTGTGACTGGGATACCGAGGATCACAAAACGAGGTGTGAAGTAACCATGCAAATCACTTGGTACACTCAATGTTTATTACTCAATCGATGTGCCGGTTAACCACACGAGCTCCACTGACCTATAATAAACTTTAAGTCACCCTTTACCTACCTTGTTAAGTCCAAGTTAGTGTGTCGGTTAACCACACGAGCTCCACTAACGACTTAAACAAAGTGTAAAGTGTAATTTCATGGATTAGCACCTTATTCATATTTTCCTAAAGTAACTAAGATTGGGAATTTAATAAAAGCATTTAGTTACTTTATAATATTCATCATACTTTTAATGAGAATTTATAAGTCCTTGTCCTACCCGTTCGGCTAACGACCCTCCACCGATCAAGGAATCGGTGGGTGAGAGTGGACACCCATTAAGTTGCCATTTTATAGGCAACAACCTTATACCCCCCTTATAGACCGGCTTCGTGAATGAGGCGTACTAGCGGTAAGACGACTTGACGTTATACATATATATATATATTAGTAACTTATAATATTATAAAGTATAAGGGTTGAATTTTAACTTTTAAAATTCTAAGGGTTGGAACTAAAGTTTTAATCAAGACTTTACATGTTCCAAAACTTGAGGGCAAGTTTTGTAAACTTCCAAAACTTTTCATTTCTTATAACTTATGAATTAATTGAGTAATAAAAATGAAGACTCTTCATTTTTATAACTCTTGTGTTCTTTTAATGGCTTTAATAAAAGTGACACTTTTGGTTTTCCATAACTTGAGGACAAGTTATGGACTCCATTAAAACACATTATGATCATGAATTAAACTACCATGAAGGTTACAAACAATTCCTATGATCATCTAATCTTCATAAGTTCAAGAACATGAATATGAACACTTTCAAGAATCAAAAATTACACTTAAAAAAACTTGTAATTTTAATAATTGCCATTGTAAATGGATTAGCATAAACATTACACCATCTAAAACAAGCTTTAAAACATCAAAACAGTTTAGGGTAATGTTTCTAGTCCATTTCCAGCAATAAATGTGCAAACTTTCATACATGCAGAAAACAGAAAAACAATTTTTTTCCAAGCTGTTTGCACACAAAAGAAAAAAAAACAACAAACAAACCTGGCTCTGATACCACTGATGGGTTTTGAGCATTCTAACACTTCCTAAGTGTACATGCAACCCTAAAAACCTTGGATCTATGTTTGTCTAATAATCATGCAAAGTTGAATTCCAAGGTTATATTCCTATCTAGCATACATGGGGAACATTTTTAACTTGAATGAAAGATAGAATAACTTACCTTGTTGTTGATTATGATCCTTGAAACCTTGTGAGCCTAGCACCCCAAGTGTGATGCCTCAAATGCTTCACACAACACCAAATGCGAAGGAGTAAACTTTGAGAGAATCTTACACTTGCAAAATCGGCTCTAGCCCTCTTGTTTCTTAGTGTCGCCGATTTTGGTGGAGAACATGTTGCTTATATAGTGTGTCACATCTAGGGTTACACCATGTAAACCCTAATGTGGCATGATTCTTCATTTCCATGACCCATGGGTTTGTAACTCCCATGGAGCCTCCATGGAGCATTCAATGGGTTTAACCCAACTTGATTATCCATGGAGCCTTTTAGCCCACTATACAAGTTATGGATGATTTACATGATCAACCCATATATTTAACTAGTCATCTTTTGATCACTTAATTAATCCTAGATTAATTCTTGATCAATACTAATTAAATAATACTATTAATATATTAGAACTTATAATATATTAATAAACCACAAGTGTTATTTCTCTCATTTAGTCTATCCAAATGCATGATGTCATGCAACCCAAATGGACCATGCCGGGTCGGGTCAAGTACATACCAGAAATAGTTATGGACTTAGACACCTTATCCAACAGTTTATATGTATGTGCACATGTTTATTGGTTTGGGGAAAGGGTTGAGGCAGGTCCTGCTGTGTGCAGTAGGCCAAGACACCCTGGGCGGACCGGGTAGACTGCAGGCCCGAGCCGGGCAAATCTAGTCTGGCCGAAGGCCCAGCGAGCGGTCCGGATAGGCTGTAGGCCCCGAGGAGGGCGGTCCAGACGTGCCGCGGCCTCAGAGAGCGGTCCAGATAGACTGAGGATGGGGATTCGGTCCAGTTAGACTGATGGCTCATTACGCATGCTGTATTGTTTGCTTATATGTTTACGTGCTATGGATATATCTGTATGGCGTTGGTATTCTGGGGGTAACTCACTAAGCTCTCGGGCTTACAGTTGTAGTTTATTGTTTCAGGTACATCAGGGGATCGCGGCAAGGCGAAGGCGTGATCGTACAGCTCCTCATGATTTGTTTATGTTTCTGGGAAAACTCTAATATTATACATTTTAATGGTTTGAAATGTTTTTAAAAGTTTAAATTGGCTTGAAAATTTTGGGTGTTACAAGTTGGTATCAGAGCCTTGGTTTGAGTGAATTGGAGGAACACTAGTGTGAATCCAGTCTCAAACTAAGGAAAATATTTTCAAAGTGATTTAAGTGGTTTTCAAAATGGGAAAGGAGGATGCAAAGTGTACGATCAGCCGGAGCTAGTAAGTAGACCCCAAAATACCATACAAGTTATTTGATATTATGTGATATGTTAGAACAGCATGCTAGTAATAATATAGGAATCGTATGATAGAATTGCCTGTTCTTTGATGCCTTATCCTATGTAGAGTACCTCATTGGTTGTTTGTGACCCTTTCGTGTGTGAACTAACTATTGGGTGAATACTCTAAGTCACATGCTACATGGATTAAATGGTCTTAGGGTAAGGGATTTGGCCCTGCTGCGCAGCTCTTGTCTGAGTCCAACCGTTGTGGGATTAAATCTTTTAGTCTAAGATTGTTTAAGCCGTGCAGTATGTGATTGTATTCATGCAATAGTTAACTGGCACCAAAGGAGGATCGTGTGGCAGTTGGTGGATGGGTGGGTAGTGAGAAGCCGAAAGGCTAGTTATGAGATATTTATCATTCCTCTAGAAGTGAGGATTTAACGGTCGCTATGTATATGTATATGGTAGGATGTTGTGGTGATACTTGAGACAAATATGGGTAGGTGTGGAAGGTAGTATGGGCTCGTACTACTGAAAGCACAGGACCCATACGCGTGTCAAGGAAGTAACAACCCCTAGGGTTTGTCGGGAGTAGGTTCCCCGTCATGTATGCGGATTATCTGATATCTTCCTGGTATATGTTCAGTATAGTGATGGCAAATCGATTTGAGGCGGGATCCGGATCAGGATCGGGATCGGGAGCGAGTGGCCAGGATAGGCCAGTATTGTCCGTCGATCAGATACGGGAGATGATTTCCGCGGAGGTTTCTCAGATTTTGCGAGAAGAATTATTCGGTGTCATGGACCGGGTCACCGCCAGGGTGATCGCCAAGTTCGAGAAGCAAGTTGCAGCGTTGCAATATGTGAGAGATGTTGCTACCGGGATGACTACTCGGGGAGTGCCGGTGGTGGGGTCAAAACTAGGAAAAAGGAGGAGGGACTGTTCAGCAGAGGACGAAGAGTTGGAGACAGCTAACTTAAGTACTGGAAGTCAGGAGGATCACGAGGTGTGTGGAAAGTGTGGGGGAACCCACGGATTTGGTTGTCACAAATTCAGGTGCTACAAGTGCGGGGAGAGAGGGCATGTGCAACGGGATTGCAAGAAGGATCAGATATGCTTTCACTGTCACCAGCCAGGTCATTTCAGGTCCAGCTGTCCTGCGTTGAGGACGGAAGGAATTCAGATTCCAGCGATCATCGTTCCTTAGGAGGTCAAGGTCGAGCCGCAAGAAGTCTCTGGTAGGTAATTGAAAAAACCCCATTCTGTAATAATATTGTGGTCAAGTCGTCCGTGATCGGTGTTTATTCTGTCTTGGAATATTGTTGAGTATGGATAAGCAGTAATTTCGGGTTAGTTGCCTGTTCTGTCTGAACTATGTGTTGCGGAGTTTCATGAGTTGTTAGGCCATTGGAGGTGTCAGGAAGAATTTATTATCAAAGGATTGTAGGTGATTAGAGTTCAGGGATTCATTAGAGGATGGGAAGTAGAGTGGTTGATTAGAATTCTTTTTTTTTCATCTATGGCAAGGGTTGTGCCCTTTCAGTTTTTCGAGCTCAAAAGAGTGAGCAGGCTTGTGACCCCAAGATCGGGCTGTATTCCAGCTCGGTTGCAGTTGGTTGCAAGTATTGGCGATATTAATTCAGCTCAGATGGGTCGATGTGACATAAATATTTTGTGAGGTACGGTTTACCTTGGATTTCTTGTATCAGGTGGTAAGGATTGATAGTGCGACCTATTGCAACTTTGGGATTATAGACTATGTCTTGGGAATATTTGCAGTCCGGTTTAGGGAAGAAGTTGCTTCAGCTACTGCAGTTCAGCTGTGAACGTTTGAGCGGGAAACATGTTTGGAACACCTTTGGAAAAAGGGGGCATTATGTGGGAGGTCTGCAGACAGGATCCCATAGAATGGTTATTCAGCATTGTCAGGATTCAGTGGTTTTAGTAACCGTCATGGGTTGGCGGACTAAAGCACCAAGGGAAGTAGCTCGTCGCCGAGGTATTAGTTGGAGCATATATCTTGTGGCCTTCAGGACTTGAGTGTGAGGTCATTCAAGCATTAGTGACAGTCAGTCTCACTGGGATTCAGGAAGTGTTCATCTGGTTCTTAAAAGTGTGTGATCAACTGGGATTGGCTAGTAATGGATCACTAGCGAGAAGGAGTTAATTGTCATCGGGTCGATCGTTGGGAAGTGAGAAGGATTGAGAATCCTCCAATTTTCATGTATTCTGAAGGCTTAGTTGAATCTAAGTGGGGGAGAGTTACCCCGGGATGCAGAGCGGGAGAGGTTTTGAAACGGGGATAAGTTTCACAACCTGACGGGAAGAATGGAGGCCCTAGTGGCTGCTTGGTTTGAGGGTTGTGTTGATTTGGGGTTCAGAAAAACTTCCCAGCACTAGGAACACGTCTTGTTAAGTGCTTGATAACAGAAGTTGGGAAACCAAGTTGGAGTTCTAGTCGGAAATTGAGTTCAGTTCGAGTATTCGGACGAGGTTGTGCTCGACTCTGAAGGTTTTTGGATTGATAGATTGAGGGTTTTGCTAGCTGCCGGGGCTTGACAGTGCTTTCAGCATGTGAGTGCAGGTTATTTAGCGTATGAGGTAGACACACGGGTCAGGGAATAGACCACAGATTTCCGAGAGGGTGGACGATCGACGTTAGGCCTAGGGTTAGGCTGGGGCTAGAGTCCACGGAATGGATCAGGAGTTCGGAACCCCAAGTGGGTGAGAATAGTTCGCATGAGAGAGATCACTAGGATGGGTGGTCTAGGGAGATACTCAACAGGTTAGAGCGGTCCGGATAGACTGAAGGACGGTGGGGCGTACCAGTCAGGTCGAAGGCTCGGGGAACGGTCCAGACAGGCTGAAGGCCCAGAGAGGCGGACCAGACATGCTGAAGGTTCCGAGAGTGGTCCAGGTAGACTGAGGGTCTAGTGAGGCGGTCCAGTCATGCTGAAGACTCTGTATGTGTTTGTATATCTATGTATGGGTATTGAGTATGCTGCTATGCTATAGCAATCAATAGGTCTGTCCCCAAGTATTGAACATGCCGATGGAGTATGCTGAAGAATTTACATGGGCCTTGTTAGTTACATGATCAGGTTCTGAGTATATATGTGTTACGGGGTAGCAATTTGTTCTGCAAGTGGATAGTGTAGGTTGAGGTTCAACATTGTGACACTTGTTGGTGTTGTGAAGGACATTGATTAGGCCTTCTTGGGAAATAACGGAGGTGAGTACCTCCAGGATGGAGAGTTGGACATCCGTAGCGACGATATCGATGTCGATAGGTTATCGGGAGCATTCTAGTCATGAGCTGAGGGGCGGAGAGGGCATACCAAACTCATGCTGTGGGCACAGAGGTAATCAAGACCTATGCTAAGGACTGAGCAAGGGTATTCCATTCATAGGGTGTGGGTGTAGGGATTGTGTTGGTTATCTCTCTGGTAGGAGCGCGCTCGAATTGGATGTGTGGTGAGATTCGGGGGAGTTGCACTCGGTTGTGACGAATCAGAGGATTTTGGATGAGACGCAAAGATAGATCCTTGGATTCCAAGTATGGTTGTAGACATGGGTTATGTATGTAGTGGTATTCCAATCTAGGGTATTCCATCATGAGGATGACCGGACCCTATGATTGATTGTACCTGATGTGTTTGGTATTCCAACCCGAGGGTTGATTGGGCCAAACAGGCATGGGGATACGAGGGTATACCATCCTAGGGATGACTGAACCCGGAAGCTGAAGGATGCATCATCCTGTCAGCGCGGAAAGGGACTAGATTCAGGAAGGGGACAGGATGAGTTTCCAATATTACAAGTTACTCGGGTTATCGCCAGTTTTAGAAAGGGAAAGATAGATTAGTCATGTGAGAGAGCCCAGTGAATTATAGTGGTATCTAAATTTTGCAAGTCACGAAAGTGTGTTCATGACAGGAAGGAGTTGTCCTTAGAAGGGACGTGGTAGTAGCGCCTGAAGAGATTTGGGCTGGTTTGGGAGACCGGAGGCTATAATGTAGGAGTGTTATCCGAAAGTGTATGCTGCATCAAGCTTCGAGGACGAAGCCTAATTTAAGTAGGGGAGAGTTGTAACATCCCAAATTCAGGAATATAAGTTCGAGGTGCTATGTGTAAATAAAGGAGTAGACTCAACGAGTAGGTATCTTAACTCGTCAAGTCGGAGCAGGTTTTGGCCACGTGTTATGTGACCAACTCGCCGAGTCGGCGACGGGACTCGACGAGTCGGTGATGGGAAGAGAAAACCCTAATTTTAGGGTTTGCACCCTATTTAAAGGACCTTATGTCCTCACCCCCAGCCTCTTTGTTACCACTTGAGAGTCAGTAAACCCTAAATCGTGTAAACCTCCATTTTTGAGTGATTGGACGCTTTGGAAGAGGATTATAGTGAAGGAAACTTGCAGATCAAGAGGCTAGCATCAAGGAGTTCGTGTAGATCCAGAATCTACTCCATCTTGGGCACATTTCTGAGGTAACAAGTCGTTACTTTGAGCTTTTCCCTTCTAGATCTATTCTTGGATGATGATTTGGGGCTATTTAACATGTTTGGGATCCATTTCGGGTTTTGGGACTAGATCTGGGGTTGCAACTTCAGATCTAGACTTATCATGGTCGAGGGAGGCATAAAGTATCAGCCCTTTAGCTTGTTTGTGAGCCTTCTTGTCTTGAACCTTCTCTCTAGCATGTATTGAGCCAAAATCACCTTGCATGCATGTAAAGTTGGAAACTTTACGTGTAAAACTAGCCTTAGGAGTCCAGATCTATGAGTTGGAAGCAGTGGGATGGACTGAAATCGTCTGTGTGAGGATGACTTAAGTGAACTCAGCGAGTCTGTTCTTGGACTCGACGAGTCGGGTCGCAAACCCTAACCCATCTGGTTATAATGCAGATCGGTGAGTTGAGTGGACTCAGTGTGCTGGACAGGCTAGGACTCGGATTGAAGGGCTCGACGAGTCATGGGGTGACTCGGCGAGTCGAGTCGCGAATTATGGGGTTTCTGAGTTCATGAACTCGGCGAGTCACTAGGTTGACTCAGCGAGTAGGGTCAACCAGGAAGGTTGACTTTGACCAGGACGTTGACTTTGACCAAGAGTTGACCAGTTTGACTTCCAAGGGTATTTTGGTAAACTAGGCACTTATAGATATGGTTTCGTCAAGTGTTAGGTGGTGGAGTTCGTGGCCGTGAGCAGAGGATTTGATCTTATCTCTTCAGTTCAGCATTTCAAGGTGAGTTCTCCTCACTATATCAACAGGGTCTACGGCACCAAGGCCGGCCCTTTATGATTAGATTTCATCCTGGTTTAGGATGGTTGCTATGTTAGATTTCATCCTGGTTTAGGATGGTTGCTATGCTAGAGATCGGTTAGATCGGTATCCTGGTTATAGGATGGTTGCCATGTTAGTGATATGTTAGATCTGCATGTTTACTTGTTTATATGTATGTGCACATGTTTATTGGTTTGGGGAAAGGGTTGAGGCAGGTCCTGCTGTGTGTAGTAGGCCAAGACACCCTAGGCGGACTGGGTAGACTGCAGACCCGGGCCGGGCAAATCTAGTCAGGCTGAAGGCCTAGCGAGCGGTCCGGATAGGCTGTAGGCCCCGAGGAGGGCGGTCCAGATGTGCCGAGGGCTCGGAGAGCGGTCCAGATAGACTGAGGATCGGGATTCGGTCCAGTTAGACTGATGGCTCATTACGCATGCTGTATTGTTTGCTTATATGTTTATATGATATGGATATATTTGTATGGTGTTGGGATTCTGGGGATAACTCACTAAGCTCTCGGGATTACAGTTGTAGTTTAATTTTTCAGGTACATCAGGGGATCGCGGCAAGGCGAAGGCGTGATTGTACAACTCCTTATGATTTGTTTATGTTTCTGGGAAAACTCTGATACTATACATTTTGAAAACAAAGTTGTAAGGATTTTAATGGTTTGAAATGTTTTTAAAAGTTTAAATAGGCTTGAAAATTTTGGGTGTTACATTCGTAGTGAACTCGTCATATCGAACATTGGCTGATCTGCTGACCAATGCCAGGAGGAGAGACATTGACCTGGAGATTTAGACCAGAGAGGAGGGAGAGCAGTAGGGGAGGTATAGGAGACCAGTGCAGTCGCAGCCGGCGACGAAGTGGGCTAAGCCCGCTGATTCGAGAGCAGGAGACCAGAAGGGCTGTACTTTTAACAAGTGCGGCAAGAGCCACAAAGGATCTTGTCGAGCAGGGACTTGCTACAAATGTGGTAAGGAGGGGCACATGGCGAAGGACTGTCCCAAGGGATTTTCGGTTTGCTTTCATTACAACTAGAATGGCCACAAGAAGGTCGAGTGTCCTCAACTCACTCAGGGATCAGCCCAGGCTTCTGCTCCTACAACTTTACGTGTTACAGATGGTCGGTCGGGGAAGGCCGAGGCTCCGAGAGCTCGTGGGAGAGCATTTCAGCTGACTGCCGAGGAGGTCCGCGCAGCACCTGATGTTGTTGCTGGTACGTATCTCCTTATCTATGTTATTTTGAGATTTGTTATGCTTATACTGTGCTGCATATAGGTACTTTTCTTGTGAGTTCTGTGCCTTCCTTTGTGTTATTTGACTCGGGTGCGAGTCGATCTTTCGTGTCTTTATCCTTTAGTCGTCACATTAATGTTAGACGCGAGGCATTGAGTCGAGGAATTACCAGGTGTGCCTCCTGAGAGGCAGGTGGAGTTGTGGATCGATCTGATTCAAGGTGCGACACCTATTGCTAAGGCACCTTATCGCCTTGCGCCGCCTGAGATGCAAGAGTTGTCCTCGAAGCTCACCATGGGGAGCGCTGATCCTTTTTGTCAAGAAAAATGTTGGTTCGCACCGGAGGTGCATTGATTATTGGGAGTTGAACAAGCTGACGGTCAAGAACCGTTATGCACTACCGAGGATCAACGGCTTGTTTGATCAGTTGCAGGGGGTGTCTTGGATTTCCAAGATTGATTTGAGATCTAGGTGTCATCAGATGAGGGTATATGAGGAGGATATTTAGAAGACAGCTTTTCGAACACGGTATGAGCATTACGAGTTTGTGGTGATGCCTTTCAGGCTCACAAATGCACTTGCAGTGTTCATGGACTTCATGAACCAGGTGTGTAGACCCATGTTAGATAGGTCGGTGATCGTGTTCATTGACGACATTTTGGTGTACTCGAGGTCTAGGGAACAACATGAGGAGCACCTGCGGGAGATTATTGGAGTATTGAGGATGGAGAGGCTTTATTCCAAGTTCTCTAAGTATGATTTCTAGTTACAAGAGATCCATTTCTTGGGACACCTTGTTAATCAGAATGGGATTTTGGTCAACCCAGCCAAGATTGAATCGGTTATGCGATGGGAGGTTCCAAGATCCCCATCCAAGATCATGAGTTTTCTGGGTTTGGCAGGTTACTACCGGAGGTTTATCAGAGATTTCTCCAAGATTGCTGTTCCTCTCACCATATTGACAAGGAAGCTTGTTACTTTTGTCTGGGGGCCTGAGCAACAAGCCTCATTTGAGACTCTTCGCCAGAGATTGTGCAAAGCTCTAGTGTTAGCTCTTCCTGAGGGAGTAGAGGACTTCGTAGGCTTCTATGATGCATCAAATTTCCGGGTTGGGTATCGTGTTGATGCAGAGGGGGCACGTGAAGGCATATGCATCGAGGCTGCTGAAGCCTCACGAGACGAGATATCCCACCCATGATTTGGAGTTGGGGGCGGTGGTGTTCGCCCTCATGATTTGGCGCCACTATCTTTATGGTGTCCGGTGTACCATATACACGGACCATAAGAGCCTGAAGTACCTTATGGATTAGCCTAAACTGAATATGAGACAAAGGAGGTGGTTGGATGTAGTGAAAGACTATGAATCTGAGATTTTGTATCATCCTGGAAAGGCTAATGTGGTAGCCGATGCCCTGAGTCGTAGAGCAGTGAGTGCTCTGATCCGAGACGTGTGCATGAGGATGACAGTGATGACTCCAGTCTTAGATACTATCCGAGAGGCCCAAGCGGTGGCTATGAGACCAGAGAACCATAAGAGAGAGCGGGTGATTGCGCAAATTTTTGAGTTTGAGACTGACAGTCGTGGGCTTATGACCTATCATGGGTGGATATGGGTGCCATATTCGGGTGGAGCTCGACAGACTTTGATGGAGGAGGCTCATAAGTCGAGGTTTTCCATCCATGCTGGGGCCACTAAGATGTATTTGGACTTGAGAAGGGATTATTGGTGGCCCTGTATGAAGAGAGATGTGGCATGGGTATTCGAGAGATGCTTGACCTGTCGCCAGGTCAAGGCAGATGACCAGCGTCCTCATAGCAAGTTACAACCTTTAGAGGTTCCACTATGGCAGTGGGATCAGATTTCCATGGATTTCATTACCAAGTTACCGAGGACCACGCGAGGTGTTGATGCGATATTCTTGATTGTAGACTGGTTGACGAAGAGTGTTCACTTCTTGGCTATAAGTGAGAGCTCTTCTACAGAGAAATTGGCTGAGATCTACGTTCGAGAGGTGGTGGCACGACATGGGGTGCCAACATCGATAGTGTCAAATCGGGATGTGCGTTTTACTTCCAGGTTCTGGAAGAAGTTTCACGAGGAGTTGAGTACTCGGTTGCATTTCAGCACCGCTTACCACCCACAGACCGAAAGGCAGAGCAAGCGGACGATTCAGACGCTCGAGGACATGCTACATGAATGTGTTATGGAATTCGATGGAAGTTGGGACACTTAATTGCCCTTGGCTGAGTTTTCATACACCAACAGCCATCACTCCATTATCGGTATGCCTCCCTTTGAGCTTTATTACAGGAGGAGGTGCCGGACTCCCATCTGTTGGGGAGAGGTAGGACAGAGAGTTATGGGGAGCACGAAGATAGTGCTCAAGACGACAGAGCAGATCCAACAGGTCAGACAGCGGTTACTGACGGCCCAGAGTCACCAGAAGAGTTATGCAGACCAGTGACGTTCAGAGCTAGAGTTCCAGGTCTGGGATTATGTCCTCCTGAAGGTATCCCCATGGAAAGGGGTGATCCGATTCAAGACATGGGGCAAACCGGGCCCTAGATACATCGGTCCTTTTGGAGTGATCACTCGAGTGGGTAAGGTAGCTTATCGGTTAGAGCTACCTGCAGAGTTGAGTCAGATTCATAACACCTTCCATGTGTCCCAGCTGAGGAAGTGTGTAACCGATGAGACGGCAGTGGTCCCTTTAGAGGACATTCAGGTTGATGAATGCCTGAACTACATTGAGAAGCCGGTAGCGATCTTGGATAGGAAGGTGAAGGTATTGAGGAATAGCGAGGTGCCCTTGGTTTAGGTTCAGTGGCAGCATCGGAAGGGATCCGAGTGGACTTGGGAGCCGGAGTCCAAGATGCGTGAGCAGTACCCAGAGTTGTTAACGGAGAACGACTTCGAGGGCGAAGTCTAAGTCTAGTGGGGGAGAATTGTAACATCCCGACTCCCATTTATAATATTTAATTATATTATATTCATTTTGTTAGGGCAACTCGACGAGTTGTGTCACACCCCAAAACCGGAACGGCGGAAACGTTCAGGGGTGGTGGACGTCATGTACAATATTACAACAATGAATAGTAGTAAACAAGCAACAACATCATCCATTGCATTAATAATATAATTTAATACAAGTGTGTTCTGTTAAGTTTAATAGACACCAAAAGTATGAAACAAAATAAAAGATGAGTCTTGAACGAGCTCCATCTTCTCAAAACCTGGCACCGGTACCTGTCTACTGGTGACCTGAGAATACAAGTTATTTTGAAAGAGTTTATCAGCTTTAAAGCTGGTGAGATCATAAGTATTTTAGTGTCATAGTTTGTATGAAAGTGTTTGTAAGTATGTGATGTATAAGTTTGTAAATGTTTGTAATTGTTTGTAAATGTTTGAACTCTCCTAGAAAACCCTATGTTTTCTACTAAAACTAGCCTTCTACCAAGGCATCAAATGTTTGTATGTCTGTTTCTTGTAAAAGTGTGTATTTTCCCAAGTATGACTATCATTAACCAAAAATATAGTTTTACATTACTGTTCATTGTGTGAAGATCACAAAGTGAATGCAATGGGGAAATAATAAAGTATTGTAGTGTTGTATTAAGTAACTACTGCTGTACTAACTACCTTAAACCAATTGTTATTTAAAGTACCATGTGATATGCCTGTACCATACTACCGACTAAAAACACGACGATGAAAGTGTTGGGTTTTGAGCATTCTAACACTTCCTAAGTGTACATGCAACTCTAATAAACCTTGGATCTATGTTTGTCTAAGGTACATGCAAAATATTATTTTCCAAGGTTTATAATCTATCTAGCATGACATGGGGTACTTTTAAACATAAAAGAACTAGATGAATTACATACCTTTTGTTGATTGTTGATTCCTTGGAGTTTGAGAGCCAAGCACCAATAATGTGAATGCCTCAAATGGAAATCACAAATCACCACAAACTTGGAAAATGTATGAGAGAGTATACTAACTCTTAGATTTCGGCCACCACTATTACACACACACTAGGGTGTTATTTCATGCAACATGAGCTTGTTTATATAGTGTGCATGGTTAGGGTGAAACCCTAATAACCCATGTCTTTTCCTTTCCAAGGATCCATGGGTTAAAAACTCCATGGATCATCCATGGACTTCCATATAAGCTTAGCCCATTAACAAATGAGTATTAGCCCACACCATATAAATATAATAGCCCATGATTTAATTAGTCTTCCTTTTAATCACTAAATTAATTCATAATTAATTCAAGATTAAAACTAATTAAATAACATGACTTTATATTAATATATTATAACTTATAATATATTAATAAATCGTAAGTATACAATTCTCATAAAATTATCCATAAACAGTTTGGGTGAAGTGCAACCCAAATGGACCATGCCGGGTCGGGTCAAGTATATACCAAATGAGTTATGGACTTAGACACCTTATCCAACAGTCTCCCACTTGGATAAGTCTAATAACTGTATTTGCGTATGTTACTTCAGGAACCAACCAGCAATCGTAGCTCTCGAAAACTCTGTTGAACTATGAAGCGCCATTTTAGATAAGTGATCATATAATCCTCTGTTCTCATGATATCAGCCGGACAAATACATGGAACAACGTCGTACTTATTGTCCAGCAGTTTGTTTCCCGATTTCCGATTTGTTTGACAAAGAACTAAATTGAACACATCAATTAGGTTCTGACCGGGCCCGGTACATAGGTCAAAACAAAATCATCGAGGGGCCCAGATATCGCTTCTAATCCTCCAAGGACTAGAAGGAATAGATAAACTTCGACTCATATACTTGTTTCTACTACTTGTTGAATTATACACAAAGGCACGTTTTATAACATCAAGTTACTGATGCGTTTACGTGCAATCAATGCACAACCAACTCATAGGTAACAACTCATATCTCTAGGTTTGAAGACTTATATGATATTACCGTCTCACGATCACTCGAGATAAATTCCATGAAGTGATACAAGTGAGCGTGGGTTAATTCCAATACTCATAACTTATGACTACTCATGAATGTTGTAGCAACGATTGCTATGTCTAAACACGTTTAGCCATCTACAAACTCGATTCATGATAGTCTTAATTCATACCTACTTCCAACATATGAACGACTGTGGAGTGTTTAAATAACTTAGTTATTCGGAAAGAATAACCTAGCTATTCTGGAAGTCAAAACATGCAAAGTGAAACACAATAATAATCGAATCCAATATGGTCTCAGAACCCTTTTGAATATAAATAAAACCACCTTTTATTTATCACCATATTGCTTACACATTATTCATTGCATAATGTTTCAAATAATCAACTTAATACTTGAACAAAAACAACAGTCGTCCCATGCTCCTAGCATGTACACTTTGTTTTTCTAAACAATAGTTATGCCATACTCCAAGTATGCACACTATGTTTGTCTATGATCTTTACTTTGTGAAATAGATCAATTGAACATGATTCCAATGATGCTCATTTCACAATCCCAAATCCTTATTGTAAATGTAAGAATTCCTAATTCCTACTATTTACCAAAAAACTGTTAGATTTTAAACTTATATGCACTGATCCTCTCGTAATGATTATGCACAAGGTCACCAAAACCTTGTCATCAGTCATTACAGAGGATTCCAAAGGAGATCAACTATATGGAAACGAACTCTCATATTCAAAGTACATTGCTTTGAACATCCTTCTTGCATAAAAGTTTCTAACTTTCTCATAGATTCTTAATATCCAACTCCCAATATGGAAAATTTCCATATTCCTATTTTGATTATCATATCTGAACAAGAGCTACCTCTTTTCAGAATATATCCATATGGTCCTTCCAAAATTTAACAATATACTTCCAACTGTCCCTGAGCAACCAATCTTTGGTGAGCCTTAGATAGTCCTCGACAATTGCTTAATCATTTTAGTCTTATCCAATTCTAGACTTTTCCCTTCTTAATGCTCTGAGCATTTGGAAAATTTAGAAAGGATGAATATTATAGCACATGTGACCGATCCTATACCCGAAGCATATGGGACACGATTCACGATGTCTCACATAAAGACCTGATACTGGATCAGTCTTTTGCTACAATATTTTTTTATTTTCCATGTTTTCAAAAATCGACTATGAAGAGGGATGTCGTGATCATAATCGAATTTGAGAACGCAATATATATATAGAATTTCCTTATGTTGAACCATTCCAACATAAAATTCATATATATATCCTTCACTGAAGATGATTAAAACTCAATCTAAGCTTTTAGAATTGAAATGAAGTATAATTTCCTCTCCCTTAATTATAGCAAAAGAACTTTTTCAACCCCTACACGTTTACGAATTGAAACTTTTGTTTTTCTATAATTAACATTGCTAACTTGCAACACTAAACATAATAATCATGCTCCCACTAACATGATGATTATCAGCATAACACTTATGCTCCCACTAGCTCTGACATATTTCCAGAAATCAGCTGGACTTCTGAAATTTAGATTCGTACACCCTTTCTTAGATAGCTCACATGTGTGTCTAAACAATTTCCAGAACTATGAAAAGGGATGTCGTAATCATAGTCTTAATTGTTTAGACCTTTGCCATTTCTCACAAGTCCATGTTAGTGTGCCGGTTAACCACACACGCTCCACTAACGACTTCGAGAATGCAAACATCACAATTGCTATCTACTTAAAATCTTCTTAGTGAAAGCATTTCCTCACCATCATTTTCATGAATCGGAGAGAAACCTTATGACACTTAGATTTTATAGTGTATGAGTTTCTATCCATGTGAATTTGTCAAAACCATAATCACAAGACAAGGTTAGTGACAAATTACCCTTACATGGATTGAACTTGTTCAATCTTAATTTCTTGTCACCTGGTAGCACAAGGCCCACCAATGCTTCCAAGCTGTTATGCACACAGTTTAGAACTAACAAAACTCATATGCATAGTCAACTTAATAGGAACAGACACAGAAACAAGAATTATGTCAACTTAATAGGTTGCAAACCTTAAGTCGTGTGCTAGTGATAAAACTCAGGTTTTACTCTTGATTAAATCTTGAAATCCTTTTAGGATCTTTAAGACTCCCACTGTCCTCTCGACATATAAGTTTCCCTAGTCAAGAACCATTCCTTGACAAAACAAATATTCAAGGGATAGTGCGGATTCTTATCAAGCTAAACACTTCACACAATTGGTCTTATTTGGTCTTTGTCTTATCCAAGACATCACAACTTACCAATTTCAAATGTACAGGAGTAGAAAACATTTTACACTACATTTGATAAGTGTTTTAAACCTTACTTTATGTCACTCAATGTTACAATCTTGGAGTATTACTCTAAGAATTGTTTTTGGAACGAAGTATGATCCATCTTCTTGATTTTAACCATTCCAACAATTCATGACCCCTCATCTTAGTCATAACAATGCACTAAGATGTCCTTAGAGTATGAATTTGTGATATGGTTTCATAATCATTAAGATGATCATAAAAACATGTATGATCCATCTTCTTGATTTTAACCATTCCAACAATTCATGACCCCTCATCTTAGTCATAACAATGCACTAAGATGTCCTTAGAGTATGAATTTGTGATATGGTTTCATAATCATTAAGATGATCATAAAAACATGATACTAAAGTACTCTCCCATCTTTTCAGATTTGAGAAACTTTTATCTTTCTGCCAAATTTGATTCATCTCATCCGTTCTGCCATACATTGAAACTTTTCCAATGTTACAGAATTATACTTAACCTTATAAGTAAATCATGACGAATTGATCTTTGTGGTGGACCTTGACCAGCACACACCCAGTGTACCTAATTCCTTAGTCCTTCAATTGACTCACATATGCATGTGATCAATGAATTAGTCTCAATTTTACAAAGATGAAAATTCTCATTCATCATACAATACAACTTGTATGATTCCAAGTTTCTGTCTAACTGAAGCTTGGGTGATGAGAACCTTTCCTCATTTGGTAAATTCAGACACTACCATATATGAGAGAATCAAACTCATATTTCCAATATTGCTAGAAACATACAAACATCAATTTTCCATAAATGCCATTGTAAGGGGATATAATATAAAATAAACTAAACAAAACTTTTATTTCTTTATAAAATGCGGAAAAATATTCCTTACAATGCATCTTCAAATGAAAACTATGCTATTACATATTTCCTAGCAATCTATCACAACTTTTAAGTAGTAGCTCAAAAATCCGATCCTCGAACCATGCGATAGAAATCCATCTTCGTGATCAGATTCAGCACACTCTTCTTTTAACCTTCCTTTTGCTCGATCCTGCTAAACATCAAGATGCAACCTACTCACATCATGTAATAAGAATCAACAATTAGGAACTTTAACAAAGTTAGATAGTGGACTTACCTGAAGCCGAGTCAAACATTTTGTCTCTACTTGCTTTCAAATATTTCAGGTATTCAGGGCAGCTTCGCTTCCAATGTCCCTTCTCATGACAATAAAAACATATAGACTCTTTGGGAATTGTACACGAGACAATCACAGACTTAGCCTTTCCCTTTACCTTTTGGTCAACCGGGTTGACCAAGGCCGATCCCTTTTCATTGGGAAGAGAAAGCTTTTCTGGACTTCCAATGTTACCATTGTCCATGTCCATGGAAGTTTGAGAAATAGATTTTCCATCAATATTTTCTTGACCATTGCGCCAAATCATTGCTGATTCAGCAGCAACAAGCAAATAAGAAAGATCTATTAGGGTTATGTCAGGATCTGTCATATGGTAGTCTTTAATAAACTCACCATACGACTCAGGAAGTGACTGAAGAACCCAGTCAACAGCGAACTTCCTTGAAATAACAGCACCCAACATTCTCAACCTGTCAATGTGTGACTTCATTCCTAAGACATGAGTGCACACATGTCTTCCATCTTTATGTTTCATTTCTAGTAGAGCTTGAGTGATATTGAACCTTTCAAGTCTTCGGGCTTGTGGGTCAGGGAGAATAAATGGAGGAGGTGGGGGGAGTGAAGCATGATGTTGACGGACATCATCTTCAGGAGGAAAGCTTGTTTCAAGCGATTTGGGAAGATCATAGTTGTCTGAACCAGACATCTACAATGGGAGAAAATCAAGTTAGTTGATTCAAGTCCTTAATATAACACCCAATATGAAATATTAAGGCTAGGACCCAACACAATATTTTATAACTTGGAAGAGGGATGCCGTAATCCAAGCTATAAAATATTTGAAGGTAGGTGAATGATGATTCACCAATTTCCACCATGAAAAACAAAATAATTTATTAGGTTTTAATTGGATTTGAAACTCCTAGATCTTTTGAGATTCATTGAACTTTTCAATGGCATGTTTCAATCTCGATTGTGCCCTTCAAGTTTTGTGACTGGGATGCCGAGGATCACAAAACAAGGTGTGAATAACCATGAAAACTCACTTGGTACCCTTAATATTATCACCTAATCGATGTGCCGGTTAACCACACACGCTCCACCGATCTATGATAAACATTAAGTCACCCTTCGTGATCCTTACTAGTCCATGTTAGTGTGCCGGTTAACCACACACGCTCCACCAACGACTTGGTAAGGTACAAAGTGTGAATTTCATGGGTTAGCACCATATTCACATTTTCCTAAAGTAACTAAGATTGGGAATTTATAAAAGGTTTAGTTACTTTATAATATTCATTATACTTTTAATGAGAATTTAAAGTCATTGTCCTACCCGTTCGGCTAACGACCCTCCACCGATCAAGGAAGCGGTGGGTGAGAATGGACACCCATTAAGTTACCATTTTATAACCAACAACCTTATACCCCCTTATAGACCGGCTTCGTGAATGAGGCCTACTAACGGTAAAATGACTTGATCTTATACATATATATAATAATTAACCATTAATGTTATAAATAGTATAAGGGTTGAATTTTAACTTTTAAAACTATAAGGGTTTGGAATTAAAGTTTATGGTGTGTGAAACTTTACAAATTCCAAAACTTGAGGGCAAGTTTTGTAACTATCCAAAACTTTTCATTTCATAACTTATGAATTAAAGGTTCATAAAAATGAAGACTCTTCATTTTATGTAACTTATGTGTTTTAAATGTGTGTTTAAAAGAAGTGACCTTTGGAAATCCATAACTTGAGGACAAATTATGGATTCCATTAAAACACATAAATGATCAAGAATTAATCCTAAACAATTCAGCAAATAATTCCTATCATCTTCTAAATTCATAAGAACATGAACATGATCATCAAAGTTTCAAGAATTATATGAACACATACAAAGCATGAAATTTTGATATAAGCTATTGTAAATGGATTAGAACTACCATTACACCAACTAAAACAAGTTTTAAAACACCAAAACAGTTTAGGGTAATGTTTCTAGTCCATTTCCAGCAGCAAAAGTCGAAAATCTACATTCTGAGGCTCCTACTCGCCGAGTGCACGAACCTACTCGGCGAGTAGGATGAGTTTACACATGAACTCGGCGAGTGCCCCCATGGACTCGGCGAGTTCATCAGTCAGACAGCAAAAAAATCTACCTTTTATCACTATTTTGCATCAAGTATCAAACAAACAAGCCTAGGCTCTGATACCACTGTTGGGTTTTGAGCATTCTAACACTTCCTAAGTGTACATGCAACCCTAATAAACCTTGGATCTATGTTTGTGTAAGGTACATGCAAAATATTATTTTCCAAGGTTTATAACCTATCTAGCATGGCATGGGGTACTTTTAAACATAAAAGAACTAGATGAATTACAAACCTTTTGTTGATTGTTGATTCCTTGGAGTTTGAGAGCCAAGCACCAATAATGTGAATGCCTCAAATGGAAATCACAAATCACCACAAACTTGGAAAATGTATGAGAGAGTATACTAACTCTTAGATTTCGGCCACCACTATTACACACACACACTAGGGTGTTATTTCATGCAACATGAGCTTGTTTATATAGTGTGGATGGTTAGGGTGAAACCCTAATAACCCATGTCTTTTCCTTTCCAAGGATCCGTGGGTTAAAAGCTCCATGGATCATCCATGGACTTCCATATAAGCTTAGCCCATTAACAAATGAGTATTAGCCCACACCATATAAATATAATAGCCCAGGATTTAATTAGTCTTCCTTTTAATCACTAAATTAATTCATAATTAATTCAAGATTAAAACTAATTAAATAGCATGAATTTATATTAATATATTATAACTTATAATATATTAATAAATCGTAAGTATATAATTCTCATAAAATTATCCATAAACAGTTTGGGTGAAGTGCAACCCAAATGGACCATGCCGGGTCGGGTCAAGTATATACCAAATAAGTTATGGACTTAGACACCTTATCCAACAGAAAGACGTCGGAAGAAATAACATTTGGCACCCGTAGACTTGCAAGTCCCACTGTAGCGAGCAGCAAGGTGTAGGATAGTCAATCCAGTACCCACTTAAGGAGATTCTGGATACAAAACGAACCATGACAGGTGATGCCATGCCCCGTTACGTGGCTCACATAACTGTTGTAATGTTCTTGTATATGTATTGTATGTACTAGCTCTATTGTATGTTCTCTCTGTCTAGTATGTTTGTATGTTCTCTCTGTTTCTCATAATAGTATGTTCTCTCTGTTTCTCATAATAGTATGTTCTCTCTGTATGTTATCGTTTGTTTCTCGTTATAGTATTCTCTATCTGTATTTTATGTTTGTTTCTCATCATAGTATGTATTGACTCATATATGAACTGACTCATTGAATGTTTCACTGTTCTAGTAATAGTATTGTAACTTCCTAAACTATACCTATTATAGTTTACTAGTAATGTTGTTTGTATGTATGAGCATGTTTGTATACCTTTGCTACCCAAAGGTATTGAAATGAAAGAAGTAACTTTTATATCTATATACATATACATAATATATAACTAGGATTCAAACGACCTTCGGACAAATAACCGATACCCTAAGTCCACAACCAAACAAGGAACAAGAAGCAAGGCTAGCTATCAGTCCTAAGTCCTTTCAATCCTACTTATATAACTATATCTATATAGATACACATTTGACAAAGTATAAGTTTAAAAGAGTTTGAATAGAAAGTATTTAACATGTAAAAGAGTTTGTAAAACAGTTTGAAGTAGTTTGATTGATAACATAGTTTGAAAAGTAAGAAATCCACTTGTTTGGTAGTTATTAATCACATGTGATTGATATAATAACTATAATAGTTCAACTTGTATTCCCCCCCATAAATGAATTTAAAATCGTTTAAAAGGTTGATTAAGGGGTATGAACTCACCTGTAGTGAGTGGTTTGGAAGAACGGATGGTATAAGATGCTAAGTGTCAAGTGAAGACTTGAGCACACACACGGATCCTATTTAACATATATTGACACATATATGTATCCAATTAGTCACTTAACAACTAATTAATTACGTAAAGACACCCTAAAACATGTATAACACTTTGATTCAAGTGCTAGGAGTACATTAGGGTTGCATCTAAGGGTTGTATGGCCTCTCATTGGAGTTTTCGGTCCAAGTAGCTTTTCGGTCCATATGGTTTTTGGTCCAAATGGTTTTCGGTCCATATGGTTTTCGGTCCATATCGTTTTCGGTCCCTGAGTTTAAGACCGAAAACTCATGATTTTTGGTGCATAAGGTGATTTCTAAGGGCTTTCAACAATCAATGAAGTGTTCTAGATTCATGACTAAGCTTTAGGAAAGGTTTAAAGTCATTTTGCACCATTTATAAGGGTTTTCGGTCTAAGGAGATGCACTAGACTGAAAACGCCTTTTGTTCTTGGATAAATGACGATTTCAAGGCCCTAAATCAAGTATCCTTACTAGATAACAAGTATAGGAGATAGATACTTACAATATGGAAGCAAAGAAGGGTGTTTTCGGCCCAAAACACTAGTGTGTGTTCTTGGTGAAATGAAGAACACTTGAAGATCTAAGAAAATGGAATGATTTCATGGATGAAATCATGTAAGATCACTAGATAATGGAAGAGATCAACTAAACAAGGAAGGAAACACTTACAATCTTGAAGATCTTGACAAAAATTCGGATGAAGATCTTATGATACTTGAGAGAGAATGTTCTTGACTTGGAAATGGGAAAAATGACTAAAAATGACTAAGTGTCATTTATATACCCTTTAGGGTTTTTGGCCCTAACACTATTTTGGGCCGAAAACTCCCAATTCTTGGAGTTTTGCGACTTAAATGTTGCACAAATAATCCTAAAGTATACTTCCTCTAATTTGTTCTCTCAAGAAAATAAATATTAAAAATACCCAACCGGACTTTAAACTGAGCTAAAAATTAGCAGAAAAGAATTTGACTTTTAATTGAAGTGCTAGACGGTAGAGTTTGTTCAAATGGAAATTTCGGGTTGTCATATCATCCCCCCGTTAGAGAGAATTTCGTCACGAAATTAGAGTTTAAGCAAATAAGTAGTTACAAATAGCTAAGTAAAATGATGAGGATATTTCAGTTTCATCTGATCCTCTCACTCCCAAGTGAATTCAGGTCCTCGCTTGGCGTTCCAGCGAACCTTCACTATCGGGATACGGCTTTGTTTCGTTTGCTTGACCTCCCGGTCCATGATCTCTACAGGTTCTTCCACGAAGTTGAGGCTGTCGTTGATCTCGATCTCGTCGAGTGGGATTACAAGAGTCTCGTCGGACAGACACTTTTTCAAGTTCGAGACGTGGAAAGTAGAATGTACGTTACTGAGTTCACGAGGTAAGTTAAGTTTGTAAGCTACAGGGCCGATTCTAGCGAGAATCTCGAAAGGCCCTATGTATCTTGGATTTAGCTTTCCACGCTTTTCGAAGCGTATCAATCCCTTCCAGGGTGAGACCTTCAATAGAACAAGGTCGCCCACCCGGAATTCCAACGGTTTCCTTCGTTTATCTGCGTAGCTTTTCTGTCGGTCTCTAGAGGCTTTCAATCGTTCACGAATCTGAACGATCTTCTCTGTCGTTTCCCGTAGGATCTCCGGACCCGTGAGAGTGCTGTCAGGAACTCGTCCTTTAGCTAACTGGGTATCACCTACCTCAGCCCAGCACAGAGGGGATCTGCACTTTCGGCCATAGAGGGCCTCGAATGGAGCAGCCTTTATGCTCGTGTGATAACTGTTGTTGTAGGAAAATTCGACAAGGGGTAAATGAGTATCCCATGCCTTCCCAAAGTTGATCACACAGGCTCGCAACATATCTTCCAAGGTTTGGATAGTCCTCTCACTTTGTCCGTCGGTCTGTGGATGGTAGGCTGTACTCATGTCCAGCCTAGTCCATAGGGAACTTTGTAGCGACTTCCAGAACCTCGAAGTGAATCTACTATTTCTGTCCGAGATAATGGATATGGGAACACTGTGCAGTCGTAAAATCTCCCGTATGTTGGTTCTTGTAAGCTTCTCCATCTTGTCTGTCTCTTTGATAGGCAAGAAGTGTGCGGACTTGGTCAATCTGTCGACGATGACCCATATGGTATCAAGTCCACCCGTTGTCTTGGGCAACTTGGTTATGAAGTCCATAGTGATCCGCTCCCACTTCCATTCCGGTATCTCCGGCTGTTGTAGTAGACCTGAGGGTTTCTGGTATTCGACCTTAACCGCAAGTAAGGCATTTACTCACGAAGGTAGCAATCTCTGCTTTCATGTTAGGCCACCAGTATAGCTTTTTAAGATCCAGATACATCTTATCTGAACCTGGGTGGACGGAATAACGAGTGTTGTGCGCCTCGGTCATGACCAAGTCTCTGAAACCACCGTGTTTTGGTGTCCAGATCCTATCCATGAGATAAAAAGCTCCGCCACCCTTGACTTCCAAGTTCTTATCCATCCCTCTCAGGGATTCACTCGCCATATTTTCAGGTTTCAAAGCGTCGAGCTGAGCCTCCTTAATTTGCGTGGACAAGTGTGAATAGATAGTCATAGTTAATGATTTGACTCTACGACCAGAGTATTCTTTCCGACTTAGGGCGTCAGCTACTACGTTGGCTTTACCCGGATGATAACGAATTTCGCATTCGTAATCACTGAGTAGCTCGACCCACCGTCGTTGTCTCATGTTGAGCTCCTTCTGGTCGAATATATGTTGTAGGCTTTTGTGGTCGGTAAAGATAGTGCTTTTTGTACCATACAGGTAGTGTCTCCAGATCTTCAGAGCAAACACAACTGCTCCTAGCTCAAGATCGTGAGTGGTGTTGTTGACCTCGTGTGTCTTCAGCTGTCTCGAGGCGTAGGCGATGACCTTACCTCGTTGCATCAAAACCCATCCGAGCCCTTGATTGGATGCATCGCAATAGACTACAAAGTCTTCTATTCCTTCGGGGAGGGATAGTATTGGTGCGGTGCATAAGGCTCGCTTGAGCATTTGGAACGCTCTCTCCTGCTTCTCTTCCCAGTCGAAGGCCACACCCTTCTGGGTCAGTGTTGTAAGAGGTTTCGCAATTCGGGAGAAGTTCTGTATGAACCTGCGATAGTAGCCAGCGAGGCCTAGAAATTGATGAATTTCAGTAGGCGTCTTCGGTGCTGACCAGTTCTCAATGGCTTTGATTTTGGAAGGGTCCACGTGTATTCCCTCTTCGCTAACCACGTGCCCTAAGAATTCGACTCTTCGGATCCAAAATTCGCATTTCGAGAACTTCGCATCGAGCTTCTCCGAACGTAGCGTTTCTAAGACTTGTCGCAGGTGTTGGCTATGTTCCTCCTTACTACGAGAGTAGATAAGTATGACATTGATGAAGACGATGACGAACTGATCCAAGTAAGGACGACACACCCTATTCATTAAATCCATGAATACTGCGGGCGCGTTGGTCAATCCGAACGGCATCACTACGAATTCGTAGTGCCCATAACGAGTTCGGAAGGCTGTCTTCGGGACATCCTCCCCTAGCACTCGTAGTTGGTGATATCCGGATCTTAGATCGATTTTTGAAAAGAAGTTCGCCCCTTGCAGTTGATCAAATAAATCGTCTATACGAGGCAGAGGATAACGATTTTTGACGGTCAGTTTGTTGAGCTCCATGTAGTCGATGCACATACGAAACGATCCGTCTTTCTTCTTGAAGAACAAGACTGGAGCTCCCCAGGGTGAGAAGCTTGGTCTTATAAAGCCCTTGCTGAGCAGTTCGTTAAGTTGACCGGACAGTTCTTGCATCTCTGCAGGTGCTAGACGATAGGGCGATTTGGCTACGGGGGTAGTGATGGGTTTTGCGCATTCTAACACTCCTAAGTGTACATGCAACCCTAAATACCTTGGATCTATGTTTTCTCTATTATACATGCAATTATGAACTTTCCAAGGTATTACCCTATCTAGCATACAATACTTGATACTTGGGTAATCAAATGGATAGAATACATACCTTTGTTTGATGTAGCTTGTCTCCATGAAGCTTGAGTGCCTAGTGCCCCAAGTGTGACACCTCAAATGGTTCACACAACACCAAATGCACATGGAATGACTTGAGAGAAATGGAACACTCCTTGAAATCGTCTAGCCCTCATATTCACACATTAGTGCACGATTTCTTGAGCCATGGGATTCTTTTATATGGTGGCTATTAGGGTTACACCATGTAACTCATAACTTTACCCATTCCTTATGCTCCATGGATTTTAACCTCCATGGAGTATCCATGGGTCACCCCATGGACTTAGTCCAACATAAGGAATCTTGGATCACAAGCCCACATATATAAGAATGAATGATTTACACAATCAACCCATATATTTAATTAGTCTCCTTTTGATCACTTAATTAATTCCAAATTAATTCTTGATCAATACTAATTAAATAACCTTATTAATATATTAGAACTTATAATATATTAATCAACCTTAAGTGTTATTTCTCTCATTATAGTCTATCCAAATGCATGATGCCATGCAACCCAAATGGACCATGCCGGGTCGGGTCAAGTCCTACCAATTATAGTTATGGACTTAGACATTAATCCAACAGTCTCCCACTTGGATAAGTCTAAAACTATTATTGCGTATGACTTCAGGCACCGATCAGCAATCGTAGCTCTCAAAAGCTTCTGTCGAACTCTGACCTTGTCGATGAACTCTGACCTTTGTCAATGACTTGTCGATTAGATAAGGGATCATATATTCCTCCATTCTAGATATCATATGGACTGAGACATGGATTATCAATCATTCTCTCTGTCCATTTGTTGTTTCCCGATTTCCGATTCATGATGACTGACTGATTGAACAAATCAAATCAGTCCTGGCTTGGCCAAGCACTCACATGTATCATCTTTAAATCATCGAGGGGCCCACAGATATCGCTTTTATCCCGAAGGTAAAAGGAATGGATAAACTTCGACTCATATGGCTTGTTCTACTACTTGTTGAATCATACACAAAGGCACGTTTTATAACATCGAGTTACCGAATGCGTTTTCGTGCAATCAATGTACAACCAACTTATAGTAACAACTCATATCTCTAGGTTTGAAGAATATAAGATATTATCGTCTCATGATCACTCGTGATAAAATCCATGAAGTGATTCAAATGAGCGCGGGTTGAATCCAATACTCAGAACTTATGAGCACTCATGAGTGTTGTAGCACCACTTTGTCCACCAACTTGGACCTCTACAAACCAACCCATGACAGTCTTGATTCATATCTACTTCCAACATATGACCGACTGTGGATGGTTTGAATAACTTAATCATTCAGGAAGAGCGACTTTGTTATTCTGGAAGTCAAAACATGCAAAGTGAAACACAAGAATAAATGAATCAAATATGGTATCAAACCCTATGAATATAAATAAACACTTTTATTTATCACCATACTGATTACTCATTATTCATTGTTTCGGTTTTATCAACTTTATACTTGAATTAAAAACACTAGTTGTCCCATGCTCCAAGCATGTACACTATGTTTTTCTTAAACAATAGCTTTGCCATACACCAAGTATGCACTCTATGTTTGTCTATGATCCTTACTTTGTGAAATAAACCAATTGAACATAATTTCAATGATTCTAATTTCACACTCCCAAATCCTTATCGAAAAATGTGAGAATTTCAAATTCCTATCATTTATCGAAATCTGTTTAGATTTTAAACTTATATGCACTGAACCTCCTATAATGAATATGTACAAAGTCACAAAGACTTGTCAACAATCATTATAAGGTATTCCAATGGAGATCAACTCCATGGAAACTAAGTCTCATATTCAAAGTACATTGCTTTGGACATGCTTCTTGCATTAAGTTTTCTAATCTTACACAGATAACTTCCACCTATGGAGACAACTCCATATTCTCATTTTGACTATCACTTCTGAATAAGAGATGCCTTTTTTCAGAATATGTCAATATGGTCCTTCCAAAATTAGCACTATACTTCCAACTGTCCCTGAGCAACCAATCTTTGGTAAACCTCAGATTGTCCTCGACAATTGCTTAATCATTTTAGTCATATCCAATTCTAGACCTTTTCCCTTCTTAATGCCTCTGGGCATTTGGAAAAATTTAGAAATGACAAATATTATAGCACATGCAATCGATCCTGTACCCAAAGCAAATGGTACACGATTCATGATGTCTCACATAAAGACATGATTCTAGACCAGTCTTTTGCTACAATATTTTTATTTGCCATGTTTTCAAAATTTGACTATGAAGAGGGATGCCGTAATCATAATCGAATTTTGAGAACGCAATATATAGAATTTCCTTAAGTTGAACCAATCCAACATGAAATTCGTATATATATTCTTGACTAAAGATGATTAAGGTCTCAATCTAAGCCTTTAGAACTGAAATGAAGTATATCCTCTCCCTTAATTATAGCAAAACAACTTTTTCAATCCCTGCAGCCTCACGAATTGAAACTTTTGTTTTCTATAATTAACATTGCTAACTTTCAACACTAACAATAATTATCATGCTCCCACTAACATGATGATTATTAGCATAACACTTATGCTCCCACTAGCTTTGACATGTACTCAGAAATCAGCTGGACTTCTAGAAATCAATACTTTATTGACTTCCTTACCAAAGTTCAGATTTCTGATACGAGATGCTTTGATAAAACTTTATCAAAATCATACACCTTTCCTTAGATAGCATGCATGTGTGTCTAAACAATTTCAGAACTATGAAAAGGGATGCCGTAATCATAGTCTCAATTGTTTAGACGTTTTGCCATCTGCTTCAAATCTACTTGGTGGAAGTGTTTCCTCACCATCATTTTCATGAATCGGAGAGAAACCTTATGACCCTTAGATTTTATAGTGTATGTGTTCTTATCCATGTGAATCGTCAAAACCATAGTCACAAGACAAGGATAATGACAAATCCAAACTCATATGGACTGAACTTATGCAATCTTAACTTCTTGCCACCTGGCAGTACAGGGCCTGCCATTGCTTCCAAGTTGTTATGCAACCAATTGAGAACTTTCAGAACTCCTATGCAAAGCCAACTTTAACTGGAATGGGCATAGAATATGTCAACATGATAGGTTATAAACCTTAAGTCGTGTGCTAGTGAAGAACCTCAGGTTTTATTCTTGATTAGTTGTTGAAATTCTTTTTAGGATCTTTAAGACTCCCACTGTCCTCTTGACATATAAGACTATCTTGCCAAATATTCAAGAGATAGTGCGGATTCTTTATCAAGACAAACACTTCACACAATTGGCCTTAGTTGGTCTTTGTTTAATCCAAAACATCACAACTTACCAACTTCAAATGTACAAGAGTAGGACACTTTTACTCTTACATTTGACAAGTGTTATAAACCTTTCTTTAAGATATGTCACTCAACTTATAGTCTTGGAGTATGACTCTAAGACTTGTTTTGAAACGAAGTATGACTCATCCTCTTGATTTAACCATTTCAACAATTCATGACTCCTCTTCTTAGTCATAAGAATGCACTAAGATGTCCTTAGAAGACCAATTATGATGTGGTTCTTTAATCATTAAGATGATCACAAAACATGATACTAAAGTACTCTCCCATCATTTCAGATTTGAGAAACTTTTATCTGTCTGCCTAATTTGATTCTTCCCATTCGTTCTACCATACATTGAGACTTTTCTAATGTTTCAGAATTATACTTAAACTTGTAAGTATAACCATATTTACTAAAATTTAGTAAATCATGACGAATAGTTTTAAAGAGCTTTGTGGTGGACTTGACCAGTGCACAAGAATGTGTACTCGATCCCTTTAGTCCTTAACTTGACTCACACATCCATGTGAACAAGTCTTAATTTTCCAATGCTTGAAAGTTCTCATTCATCATACTATTCAACTTGCATGATTCCAAGTTTCTATCCAACTGAAGCCTTGGGAATGAGAATCTTTCCTTATTTGGTAAATTATGACACTACCACAAACGAAAGAATCAAGTCCATTTTTTTTCAAATATTGCTATCAATGGAATCATATAAACAACCATTTTTCACAAATGCCACTTGTAAGGATATTTAAAATAAATATAAAATTAAAAACTTTTATTTTATTTCAAAACTTTGCGGAAAAAACTTATCCTTATAGTGCAAATGCATATGGAAAAACTTGTTGTTATCTATTCCTAAGCAATATATCATAACTCCTAAGTAACAGCCTCAAAATTCTGATGCGATCGAAATCCACCTACGCGATCAGAATCAGCATATACTTCCTTTAAGCTTTCTCTCTATTCTTTGATTCTTAAAACATCAACATGTGACCCAGTCACATCATGTAATGAGGATCTTAGAATAGAAAGTTAACAGAGTTAGATAATGGGCTCTACCTGAAGTAGAGTCAGACTTATTGACTTTAACATCCTTAGGTAAACTTGGCAGCTTTGCAATCAACGCCCCTTCCTTTGGCAAAATAAACATATGGACCCTTTGGTAATGGGACTATCTCAGACTTAGCCTTTCTCCTTACCATTTGGTCAACCGGGTTGACTATGGCCAATCCCTTTCCATTGGGAAGAGAATGCTTTTTCTGGATTTCTAGTGTCACCATTGTCACTGTCCATAAAGTTTTTGGGAAGTTGATCTTCTAATCAAATTTGTTTTATTATCGTTCCAAATCATTGCTGATTCAGCAACACCAAGCAAATAGATATGATCATTAAGGTTCATGTCATAGTCTGTTTCATAGTAGTCCCAAAGGAACTCACTATGTGACTTAGAAAGTGATTGAACATGCAACTTTCTCAAGACTTTGACACCCAACTCTCCCAGCTTGTCAATATGTGACTTCATCTCTAAGATGTGATCACACATAGACCTTGCTTGCCATTAGGGCTTGAGTGACCTTGAACTTGTGGGTTAGGGAGAATAATTGGAGGAGGTGGAGGAAGTAAAGTTCCAAGAGATTTGGGAAGATCATAGATGTCTGAACTAGACATCTTTTGGGAGATATTCAAGATAGTTGATCTAAAGTCCTTAATATAACACCCAATATGAAATATTAAGGCTAGGATCCAACAACCTATTTATAACTGGAAGAGGGATGCCGTAATCCGAGTTATAAAATAGTTGAAGGTAGGTAAATGACGATTTACCAATTTCCACCATGAAAAATGAAATAATGTAATTAGGTTTTTAATTGGATTTGAAACTCCTAGATCTTTTGAGATTCATTGAACTTTTCAATGGCATGTTTCAATCTCGAGTGTGCCCTTCAGGTTTTGTGACTGGGATGCCGAGGATCACAAAACAAGGTGTGAAGTAACCATGCAAATATACTTGGTACCCTTAATATTTACCCCTCAATCGATGTGCCGGTTAACCACACGAGCTCCACCGATACTATGATAAATATTAAGTTACCCTTTGCCTACTTTGTTAAATCCAGGTTAGTGTGCCGGTTAACCACACACGCTCCACTAACGGCTTAAACAAAGTGCAAAGTGTAATTTCATGGATTAGCACCTTATTCACATTTTCCTAAGTAACTAAGATTAGGAATTTATAAGTGTTTAGTTACTTAGTATTTATCATTAATACTTTTAATGAAGGGAGAATTATAGTCCTTGTCCTACCCGTTCGGCTAACGGCCCTCCACCAGTCAAGGAAGCGGTGGGTGAGAGTGGACACCCATTAAACTGCCATTTTATAGGCAGTAACCTTATACCCCCCTTATAGACTGGCTTCGTGAATGAGGCCTACTAACGGTAAGACTGACTTGCTCTTATACATATATTTATTATTAACTTATAATACTATAAAGTATAAGGGTTGAATTTTAACTTTTAAAATTCTAAGGGCTAACTTGGAATTAAAGTATTCATGGGGAAAACTTTACAAATTCCAAAACTTGAGGGCAAGTTTTGAAAATATTCAAAACTAATTAATTCCATAACTTATGTGTTTAAAGTAGTTTTAATTCAAAAAAAACTCTTCAAGTTCCATCACTTGAGGACAAGTTATGGAAGACTTTAAACTAATAAAAGAATGTAACTTTTCTTTATTTTTGTAACTTATGGAACTAATTAAGGTTACACATTTTATCATTTAATGAAGTGACTCTTGAACCTCCATAACTTGAGGACAAGTTATGGAGTCATAAAACCATTTAATGAGGACAAGACTCTTCATTTTTGTAACCATTGCCAACTTTTTATGAGTTTTATGAAACTTAAATGTGACTTTTCATATAACTTGAGGACAAGTTACAAAAACACATTTTAGAATCAACTCTTAGATTAAAATGGATTGAAAACACATAATCAATTAACTTTTCTATTAATCTAATAAAATCATATGAACAAAGATAATTCACATCAAATTTTTTTCAAGTAATTAGCATAACTTTTAAACTAATACAATTCGATTTTTCAGCTAATTTTGCAAGTATAACAAGAAAACAAGTCTTGGCTCTGATACCACTGATGGGTTTTGCGCATTCTAACACTCCTAAGTGTACATGCAACCCTAAATACCTTGGATCTATGTTTTCTCTATTATACATGCAATTATGAACTTTCCAAGGTATTACCCTATCTAGCATACAATACTTGATACTTGGGTAATCAAATGGATAGAATACATACCTTTGTTTGATGTAGCTTGTCTCCATGAAGCTTGAGTGCCTAGTACCCCAAGTGTGACACCTCAAATGGTTCACACAACACCAAATGCACATGGAATGACTTGAGAGAAATGGAACACTCCTTGAAATCGTCTAACCCTCATATTCACACATTAGTGCATGATTTCTTGAGCCATGGGATTCTTTTATATGGTGGCTATTAGGGTTACACCATGTAACTCATAACTTTACCCATTCCTTATGCTCCATGGATTTTAACCTCCATGGAGTATCCATGGGTCACCCCATGGACTTAGTCCAACATAAGGAATCTTGGATCACAAGCCCACATATATAAGAATGAATGATTTACACAATCAACCCATATATTTAATTAGTCTCCTTTTGATCACTTAATTAATTCCAAATTAATTCTTGATCAATACTAATTAAATAACCTTATTAATATATTAGAACTTTTAATATATTAACCAACCTTAAGTGTTATTTCTCTCATTATAGTCTATCCAAATGCATGATGCCATGCAACCCAAATGGACCATGCCGGGTCGGGTCAAGTCTTACCAATTATAGTTATGGACTTAGACATTAATCCAACAGGTAGCCCCTGGAACTAAGTCGATTCTGAACTCGACTTGACGTTGCGGAGGTAATCCTGGGAGTTCTTCCGGAAAGATGTCGGGAAAGTCGCGTACTACTGGAATGTTCTGAATGTCTTTCGTTTCTTGGCTCACATCTACAACATGAGCAAGGAATGTGCGACATTCCTTTCGCAAGAATTTCTGGGCTTGAATGCTTGAGATGATACGAAGGTTCGTGCCGGGTTTGTCGCCATAAACTACTAGAGTTTCGCCAGACGGCAGATTAAGGCGAACAACCTTTTCATAACACATGATGTCGGCACGATGAAGGCTCAACCAATCCATGCCGATAATGACGTCGAAACTTTTAATTGAAACCGGCATGAGGTCGATCGAAAATGAGTGGCTATCTAGAGTTAAGGCACATCCTATGTAAATACTGATAGTGCTCTCTGTCTTCCCATTAGCCATTTCTACAGTGAACGGTTCTTTAAGTGCTCGTGATTTTTGCTTAAGTAAATGAGCAAATTTTTGGTTCACAAAACTCCTCTCCGCTCCACTATCAAATAGTATGCATGCATAAGAGTTATCGAGGAGAAACGTACCAGTGACCACTGTGGGGTCGGCAACCGCTTCCTCGTGGCCTATGGCCAGAACCCTTCCTACTCCGCCGACATTCCCTGCCTTAGGGCAGTTCCTCTTGTAGTGGCCCACCTCGCCACAGCCGTAGCAAGCTTGGCCCACTCCTGTGCCGGGGACTTGGTTGATTGGCCTCGCCGGTGTTTTGTAGAAACGGGCAGTGTGCCTCTTCCTGTTGCAGTTTGAACACTGCATTTCCCGTCAGGCTCCAATGTGGTGGAAGTTGCATTTGTTGCACTTAGGCAAACTTCCAGCATACTGCTTGACCGGAAGCAGCAGCGGCAGGTGCTATCGCAGCATGTACCGCCACGACCTGCTGCTTTTTGGCAGCTTTCTTCTTCTTCTTGTCATCCCAGAACTTCCGCTTGGAATCAGCGGTTTTGGAGGGTTCCGAGATGGCCAGGGTTGTTGTTGATGAAGGGGTAGGGACCCCATGGTCAATAAGCCGCTGTGCCAACCGTTTGGCACTATCAAATGTAGTGGGGTTTGAAGCCAAAACATTCCCCTGGAATGGAGGCACCAGCCCCCATATGTACCTCTCTATTTTCTTTCCCTCTGTGTGAACCATGTTTGGACAGAGGGCCACTAGCTCACAGAACCTGGCGGTATAGGTCACAATATCGGAGCCTTTCATGGTTAGGCTCCACAGTTCCTGCTCCAGCTTTTGGATTTCGCCCCTCGGGCAGTACTCTTCAATCATTAGCTCTCTCAGAGCTTCCCAGCCCATAGCATTAGCCACTATAAGAGATAGTGACTTGACATGGCTATTCCACCATGTCAGGGCTTTTGCCTCGAAGGTGCATGCAACAAACTTGACTTTGCTTCCTTCCGGGCATGAGCAGATCTCGAAGATCGACTCCGTCTTTCCGAACCATTGCGAGAGGGCAATGACTCCGCCAGTCCCTTTAAAGGACAGTGGCTTGCAGTTTGTGAAGTCCTTGTAGGAGCACTCTCTCAAGCGCACAGGAGCTTCGCCGTGGGTAGAATGAACAGGTGTACCACCTCCGGTGGCACTCGAAGAATGATACTGAGCCATGGCTGTTGCCACAGCCGCAACTACTGCAGCATTTAGAGCTGTCATATCGATTTGAGGAGTAGGTGGTGTTGCAGTTATCGGAGGATCGCGTCTCGTTGATCGGCGTGGAGGCATCTTTTAACTATAAGTTTACAAAGATGAAGATATAGATAAGAATTAAAATAAGGATAAATGTTGAGAGTGACTCATGGACTAACTCTCCATAGCCCAACAGCACAATTGAATAGCACGATTGAATGTAGATCTAGTACTAAAAGATGATAGCATTTGGATATTAATTTCCACGAGATTAGATATCTGTCAATAAAACTGGGATTACAGATGTAACAAGTTCGGGAAAAATGACCTAGAAGTAGGTCTTACATCAACCAAGATGGGAAAATTTCGACAGAATTACGACCTAATCAAGACCTAACAGGTCCAAGTCCTAACAAAGATAGGAAATTAGACTAGAGTTTTTACATAAACTAAGTTATATCCAAAAGAGAAGTCGAAGAGACTTTATCTGCGATGAGAACTACTAGAGTGAGTTCTTGATTCTGACAGAAGGCGTTCTATGTCTCTCATGCTCCTTTCAGATCTTACTTGCTGAGCTCGAAGTTCCCTGACTTCGGCTTGGGTTTCAGCAAGTTCTCTCTGTAGAGCTGCATTCTGGTTCTGAGTTCTTGCATGATCAGACTCCAGCTGACGAATGCGGACTGTGTTGACTCCAGTGTCAGCATCAACCTGCAGGATTTGATGGATAGCTGCTCTACCCTGCTCATCAGTACGAGCAACCCTGCGGACTAGAATAGGCAAGATTCTGTCCGCTGAGCCTCCCTCGCTTAAGTCATAGAAGCTTCGGTCTCCGTTGTAAGGTAACGAATGACCTTGCTCGTGACTCCATCTGTTCAAGTTTGTTGCCCACAGAGGTGTGGGGCCTTGAAATACTGGACGAGGGTTAGGATTTGGGTTTGGGTTTTGAGCTACTGGGGGTAGGTTGTTGACTTCTGGCTCTGAGTCAGAACCATCAGAAAAGCCTTCAGCTTGGTGATCATCCAAAAGGATTGGGTGATCATCTTCTGGATCTTCTCCCAGCCATCCTGCATTGCCGTTGGTGGGATAGTACGGGTCTCCGGGAAGATGGAATCCAGCCATGAAATCTACGCGAGAAAAGGGGTAAATAAATAATTAATAGGCGAACTGACTAGATAATTATAAGATGATCTTTATTAGTTACATCAATACTTGCTTAATGCATACCAGTTATATGAAAGCAAAACAGGATAGACCTTCGAATAAGTGATCCTAACTCCAAATCCACAACCAAACAAGGAACAGGAAGAAAAGCAAATATCACAGATTCTAAGTCTATGACATCCTAGTCACATATAACCTTAGAGTATCCACTTAGCAATTATTGACCTACTAATAAAAACCTTTAATTCTCAGATAAGTAGTTATAGTAACACAAATTACTCCTATAGTATTTTAAGTTTATGTTCTGTTCTAATGTTTTCATTGTAGTAGTGTTCGTAAGTTTTTAGACTTGTTGCAACCTCACAACCACTCTTAGGCACATGCTAGTCACTTCTCGGATAATATAGTTGATCAGTCTATATCTTCCCAGACTTGACTATATGTCTCTAAGTCTAATTGTGCTGTCCAACAATCGTAATACTTTTGTTCTGTCCTAGTGACACTGATTTTAGTATGAATGCAGGTATGTATACTTGGTTAAATATTTTATTATTTAAAAGTATAAACTCTTGGTCAGAGTATTTTAATCTCGTTGTGTTTATAGTTTGTATATCTTTTATGGGTTGATATACTCGATTCACTATAAACAATGCTCTGATACCAATCTGTCACACCCCAAAACCGGAACGGCGGAAACGTTCAGGGGTGGAGGACGTCATGTACAGTATCACAACAATGAATAGTAGTAAACAAGCAACAACATCATCCATTGCATTAATAATATAATTTAATACAAGTGTGTTATGTTAAGTTTAATAGACACCAAAAGTATGAAACAAAATAAAAGATGAGTCTTGAACGAGCTCCATCTTCTCAAAACCTGGCACCGGTACCTGTCTACTGGTGACCTGAGAATACAAGTTATTTTGAAAGAGTTTATCAGCTTTAAAGCTGGTGAGATCATAAGTATTTTAGTGTCATAGTTTGTATGAAAGTGTTTGTAAGTATGTGATGTATAAGTTTGTAAATGTTTGTAATTGTTTATAAATGTTTGAACTCTCCTAGAAAACCCTATGTTTTCTACTAAAAGTAGCCTTCTACCAAGGCATCAAATGTTTCTATGTCTGTTTCTTGTAAAAGTGTGTATTTTCCCAAGTATGACTATCATTAACCAAAAATATAGTTTTACATTACCGTTCATTGTGTGAAGATCACAAAGTGAATGCAATGGGGAAATAATAAAGTACTGTAGTGTTGTATTAAGTAACTACTGCTGTACTAACTACCTTAAACCAATTGTTATTTAAAGTACCATGTGATATGCCTGTACCATACTACCGACTAAAAACACAACGATGAAAGACGTCGGAAGAAATGACATTTGGCACCCGTAGACTTGAAAGTCCCACTGTAGCGAGCAGCAAGGTGTAGGATAGTTAATCCAGTATAGATCTATACACAAACTCAACGCTCTCCACTTAAGGAGATTCTGGATACAAAACGAACCATGACAGGTGATGCCATGCCCCGTTACGTGGCTCACATAACTGTTGTAATGTTCTTGTATATGTATTGTATGTACTAGGTCTATTGTATGTTCTCTCTGTCTAGTATGTATGTATGTTCTCTCTGTTTCTCATAATAGTATGTTCTCTCTGTTTCTCATAATAGTACGTTCTCTCTGTATGTTATCGTTTGTTTCTCGTTATAGTGTTCTCTATCTGTATTTTATGTTTGTTTCTCATCATAGTATGTATTGACTCATGTATGAACTGACTCATTGAATGTTTCACTGTTCTAGTAATAGTATTGTAACTTCCTAAACTATACCTATTATAGTTTACTAGTAATGTTGTTTGTATGTATGAGCATGTTTGTATACCTTTGCTACCAAAGGTATTGAAATGAAAGAAGTAACTTTTATATCTATATACATATACATAATATATAACTAGGATTCAAACGACCTTCGGACAAATAATCGATACCCTAAGTCCACAACCAAACAAGGAACAGGAAGCAAGGCGAGTTATCAGTCCTAAGTCCTTTCAATCCTACTTATATAACTATATCTATATAGATACACATTTGACAAAGTATAAGTTTAAAAGAGTTTGAATAGAAAGTATTTAACATGTAAAAGAGTTTCTAAAACAGTTTGAAGTAGTTTGATTGATAACATAGTTTGAAAAGTAAGAAATCCACTTGTTTGGTAGTTATTAATCACATGTGATTGATATAATAACTATAATAGTTCAACTTGTATTCCCCCCCCCCCCCCCCCACAAAAGCATTTAAAATCAGTTAAAAGGTTGATTAAGGGGTATGAACTCACCTGTAGTGAGTGGTTTGGAAGAACGGATAGTATAGGATGCTAAGTGTCAAGTGAAGACTTGAGCACACACACATATCCTATTTAACATATATTGACACATATATGTATCCAATTAGTCACTTAACAACTAATTAATTAAGTAAAGACACCCTAAAACATGTATAACACTTTGATTCAAGTGCTAGGAGTACATTAGGGTTGCATCTAAGGGTTGTATGGCCTCTCATTGGAGTTTTCGATCCAAGTAGCTTTTCGGTCCATATGGTTTTCGGTCCAAATGGTTTTCGGTCCATATCGTTTTCGGTCCCTGAGTTTAAGACCGAAAACTCATGATTTTTGGTGCATAAGGTGATTTCCAAGGGCTTTCAACAATCAATGAAGTGTTCTAGATTCATGACTAAGCTTTAGGAAAGGTTTAAAGTCATTTTGCACCATTTATAAGGGTTTTCGGTCTAAGGAGATGCACTAGACCGAAAACACCTTTTGTTCTTGGATAAATGACGATTTCAAGGCCCTAAATCAAATATCCTTACTAGATAACAAGTATAGGAGATAGATACTTACAATATGGAAGCAAAGAAGGGTGTTTTCGGCCCAAAACACTAGTGTGTGTTCTTGGTGAAATGAAGAACACTTGAAGATCTAAGAAAATGGAATGATTTCATGGATGAAATCATGTAAGATCACTAGATAGTGGAAGAGATCAACTAAACAAGGAAGGAAACACTTACAATCTTGAAGATCTTGACAAAAATTCGGATGAAGATCTTATGATACTTGAGAGAGAATGTTCTTGACTTGGAAATGGGAAAAATGACTAAAAATGACTAAGTGTCATTTATATACCCTTTAGGGTTTTCGGCCCTAACACTATTTTGGGCCGAAAACTCCCAACTCTTGGAGTTTTGCGACTTAAATGTTGCACAAATAATCCTAAAGTATACTTCCTCTAATTTGTTCTCTCAAGAAAATAAATATTAAAAATACCCAACCGGACTTTAAACTGAGCTAAAAATTAGCAGAAAAGAATTTGACTTTTAATTGAAGTGCTAGACGGTAGAGTTTGTTCAAATGGAAATTTCGGGTTGTCACAAGTTGGAGGCCCCAACTTGCCAAGTAGAGATGGAGATGCCTGCGTGATTTTTAGAGTCTACTCGACGACTTGGCGGACCCAACTCGACGAGTAGTTGTTGAGTGAGAAAACCCTAATTTTCAAGGTTTGTGCCGTATTTAAAGGTCCTTAAGCCTCTGTTTCCACCTCCCTTATCACTTTAACACCCTGAGAGAAACCCTAAACGACCTAGTGTCAATTGTGAGAGAGAGAGAGAGAGAGAGAGGCTAAGAGAGTGTATCTTGGTGGAATCTTTGAAGGAGCTTGAGAAGCAAGAGTATTAGATAATTCTTCTTCTCTAACCCTATTCTTTTCCTGAGACCTGATCATGTCTACCTCGGCCGATAATACTTTTCCAATGAATACCATACTTCATATGATCCCCATCAAATTAAGCTCTACTAATTACCTATTGTGGAGAAATAAAATGCTTCCTTTACTCTCTTATCAGAAGCCCATGCCCCATGTTGACAGCACCTCTCTTCAACCTCCAGTGACCTTTGAAGTTGACAGTAAATCTGTCCCAAATCCAGCGTACGCTTCTTGGGTTGATCTTGATCAGAAGACGGTTATTCTCCTCAACTCCTCTCTAACTGAAGAAGAAGCCGCTGAAGTTCTTGGTCTTCGTGATTCTCGATCCATCTGGACCACTTTGGAGGCTGCCTACAGCAGCTCCTCTGTTGAAAGAATCCACTCACTTCGTGACAGCCTTCGACAAATGCAAAAAGGTACCAATACAGTATCTGAGTATGGACGAAAGTTTAAAACTATATGTGATCAATTGGCTACAATTGGCCAACCTGTTGATGATATGGACAAGATCCACTGGTTTCTTTGTGGCCTTGGCTCTTCGTTTGAGACCTTCTCTATAGCCATTCGAACTTCCAGGCCATCTCCATCTTTTCGAGATTTATTGTCCCAGGCAGAAAATCATGAGATTTTCCTACAATCTATGCATGGTTCGGCTGGCCCTACTGGTGCGTTTATCTCTGCGTCTCGTTCTAATAATAATAAAGGAAGGTCATCAAACTATTCTCGTGGTGGATCTCATGGTGGAGGAAGAGGATGTGGGGGCAGATGTCCTCCTCATTGTCAACTGTGTCGTATAAATGGGCATTATGCCTCCTCTTGTCCAAGTCTTCACACTTATCCAACCAACTCTGCCATCCCATCATATGCAAACTTGACCCAGGCTTTTCATTCCCAGTGTCATGTGAACCAAGGTCATCCGGATTGGTATGTTGATTCGGGAGCAACTGCACACATGACTCCTTCCACCAATAATGTCATTCCCTCGGCTCCATATTCGGGTAACATGCACGTTGTTTTTGGTAATGGAAATAAAGTTCCTGTTTCTCATATGGGTACTTCTATGGTTGCTAAAAAATTGTCATTACATGATGTCTTGGTTATTCCTAGTTTAACCAAGAACCTGCTATCCATTAGTAAACTCACCAAGGATCACCCGGTTGATGTCCTTTTTTCTCAACCTTTCTTTCATATTCAGGATAGGAAAAGCAAGCGGGTGATAGCTCAAGGACGATGTGAAGATGGGTTATACGTTCTTAGAGATGGTCCCACAGCATTGGTGGCGGTTTCCGGTGTTTCTAATAAAGCTTCTTTTGAACTATATCATAGTCGTTTAGTACATATTTCTTTTGACATTATTTCTAGTTTACATAAATAGGGTTTTTTACATGTTACTTATTTGTTACCAAAACCTACTGTTTGTGAACCTTGTCAACTTTCTAAAAGTCAAATATTATCTTTTGAATTAAATCCTAAACGTTCATTGCATCCTTTAGATTTAATACATTGTGACTTATGGGGACCAGCTCTGGCTTTATCCAATGGCAATCGATATTATGTCATTTTTGTAGATGACCATTCACGGTTCACATGGTTCTATCCTTTGAAGGCAAAATCCGGTTTCTATGCTGTTTTAACTACATTTATCAAGGTTGTGCAAACTCAATTCTCCAGAAAAATTAAATTATTTCAGAGTGATGACGGTACTGAATTTGTTAATAATACAGTTCGTCAAATATTCGAAGAAAATGGTACTTTCCATCAGTTATCTTGTCCTTACACTCCCCGGCAAAATGGACGCGCATAACATAAGCACCACCACATTGTTGAAACCGGTCTTGCTATGCTTTTCCATGCTCGTGTCCCAGCTTCTTACTGGGTTGATGCCTTCAGTTCAGCGACATTTATTATCAATCGTATGCCTACCAAAGTCCTTGACAATCGGTCTCCTTTTGAGTTACTTCACTCAAGATCACCAAATTATGGCAATTTTCGCACTTTTGGTTGCCTTGTTTATCCATATATTTGAGATTATTCGGCACACAAACTTGCTCCTCGAAGTATTATGTGCATTTTTATTGGTTATCACTCCCTATAGAAGGGCTACAAGTGTCTCAATCCAGCCACCTCTCGTATCTACATTACTCGACATGCACGCTTTAACGAGGCTGTTTACCCTTTTAGCAATTCTATCACCAATCAAGATTTGTCAAAGTTGGAATTATCTTCGTTTCTAGAAGATGGACCTGGTACTTCTACTTCATCATCGGATAAGTCTGATCACACTTCTTTCGTTTCACCACCTACGGAGTCCACTGGGATTTTCAAGCCCACTACCAGTAGTCCAACTTCTTGTCGACTATGTGTACCTGATCCATCTTTGCCACAACAGCCATCTATGCCTACAGGTACGACTCATGATAATCATGATCATCATGTTCATTATGACAATGATATGCATGAATCTTTAACTGAGAATCTAGTGAACAGCTCCCACCTTTCTTCTACCAACGATCATTCGAATGATCCATCCATCCCCTTACCATCTACTCATCCGATGAAAACTCCCTCCAAGGACGAAATTTTTAAACCACGACACATAGCAAATTTTTCCTCTTTGGAGAATCATGCCTTACATGAAGCTCTCCTGTCCTCCACTCAACCAAAAGGTTATAAATCTGCTGCAAAAGATCCTCGTTGGATGGCTGCTATGCATGAAGAAATGGAGGCGTTACGCACAAACAACACTTGGGTTCTAGTTCCTCGTCCAACTAACTCCAATGTTGTTGGATCTAAATGGGTTTATCGCACCAAATACAACTCGGATGGCTCTATTCAACATTTCAAGGCTCGCCTTGTTGCTCAAGATTTCAGTCAAATACATGGCCTTGATTACTCGCATACGTTCAGCCCTATTGTTAAAGCCTCAACCGTCCGCATAGTTCTTTCTCTTGTTGTCTTGCATCGATGGCTCCTGCATAAATTAGATGTAGACAATGCTTTTCTCCATGGACATCTTATAGAAACGGTCTACATGGAACAACCACCCGGCTTCGCTGATTCTAACTTTCCCAGCCACGTTTTCAAGCTCTCTAATGACCTTTACGGTTTGAAACAAGCACCACGTTCTTGGTTTCAACGCCTCAGCTCATTCTTACTTGCAAATGGTTTTACTTGCAGTTGTGCAGACACCTCGTTATTTGTGTTTGATCAAGATTCATGCATCATGTATCTCCTGGTGTATGTGGACGATCTCATTCTTACTGGTAATAAGGAGTCAGTCATTACTTCCTTTACTACCCGGTTACACAATGAATTTGCTATCAAAGATCTTGGTGATCTTAGTTACTTCCTCCGCTTAGAAGTGAGCTATACTGACAATGGACTTTTTCTCAGTCAATCTAAATATCCCAAAGACGTCTTGACTCGTCCAGACTTACTTGAGTGTAAACCAGTCTCAACTCCTTTGGCTACCCATGAAACATTTACACCTGATGGGCCATCGTTTTCTGATCCAACTCTCCATCGCTCTCTTATAGGTGCTCTTCAGTACTTAACCATTACTAGACCTGATCTCTCATATGCTGTCAATCAAGCAAGTCAATACCTCCATGCCCTTAACGATGCTCATTTTCAATCCGTCAAGCGGATACTCCGATATGTTAAAGGCATGATCTCGTATGGGCTTATTTTTCGTAAACCTCAAATAAACAACATTTTTGGTTACTCTGATGCTGATTGGGCACGTTGTCTTGAAACCCGTCGGTCTACATATGGTTATTCAATCTTCCTCGATGGTAACTTAGTTTCATGGAGTGCCAAGAAACAACCAATTGTGTCTAGATCAAGTTGTGAATTGGAGTATCGGGCAATGGCAAACACGACAGCTGAAATTTTTTGGATCACCCATCTACTTCGTGAGCTTCATGTGTTACCTTCTGATCGTCCCACTCTTCTTTGTGACAACAAAAGTGCATTGTTTATGACACAGAACCCGGTTACTTACAAGCGTTCTAAACACATTGATGTTGACTACCACTTTATTAGAGAGCTTGTTACTTCTGGCAAGCTCTATACCAAGTTCGTTTCAACCAAGCTTCAGGTGGCATATATCTTCACCAAAAGTATTCCGCGCGCTTAATTTGAACATTTTCGAGCAATGATTCATCTTGGTCCACCACCCATTCGCTTGAGGGGGGCTATTAGATACTTATGTCATTTATTATTTAATGTATATTTGTATATTATAGATCCTACATTATAAGATCTCATTATTGTAATCTTCCAATATATATACAATATCGATACACACGATTAGATGTGTGGTCAATCTATCAATATTTTATAAAGAGGCTTGGAACAAGAAGGAGACCTTGGATCCACCGTATACACTGTTGTGGAAACCATCCAGAGGTAAAAAGTCGCCACATTGATCATTATTTGGTTAGATCTCGTCTTTAGGAAGTTTGTGGCCATCTCCATCTTGTTTTTGAGCCTTTGAGTTATTTAAGCATGACATGAAGTTGAAACTTCAGATCTGGATTGTATGACAAATTGAGTTGTCGTGACGAGACCTTTCTTAGTGGAAGATCGGAATTCTCTTCATCACGAGACTGATTGGATCAGACACCCGAGAGACCTCCACAATTGAGTAAGTAAGAGGACAACAAGCAAAGAGTTATGCTTTCATTTCTTTTTTGAGATTGAAATCAAGTTCTTTAAGAAGGGGGTAGGAGGTCCCTTGAACATAAAGATCCAAGCTTTATTAAGCTATTGGCCAAGTTCCAAACATTAAACCTTCTATAGAGCTTTGTTTTGGCATTTTGAGCCCTAGTTGCCATGCATGGACGTAAAGCTTGCAACTTTACGTGGTAGTTCAACCTTGGGAGGCTAGATCTAGGGTTTGGGACATTATTTCTGCTTAGAATCGTCTAAATTAGAATTGGACTAGAGGGACTCGATGAGTGCATGAGCCAACTCGACGAGTCGGTTAGGGTTTTCCCCGATAGTCTAGACACGTGCAGACTCGACGAATTGATGAGACAACTCGATGAGCTGATTTGGAGTTTTCCCGATTTTCTGAGAATAGGAAGAACCCGATGAGTTGCATAGGTGCACTCAACGAGTTGGGTCCACATGACTATTGACTTAAGTGTTGACATCCGTTGACTTTTAGGGTTTGGTCACGTGATGGATTTGGAGACCGTGGAGGGGTAAAATGGTCTTTTCACCCTCTCCAAGTGTTAGTAAATGGGCTAGCTTAATAGCTTTAGAGTGTTTATTACAAAGTGTTAATTAGAGATGGTTATGATATGTAGGCGGAGTCGAGACCGATCGTTGAGTGTAAGATCTACTTGCTTTGCTTACAAAGTGAGTCTTCTGACTATACTTACCTGAGTGGTAATATTGATTGACCGGAGGGTCTTATCTGACTATCGACCGGAGGGTCTATTTGAGTTACTGGCCGGGGGGTCTTATGTGCTTATACTGAGTTATGTGATATTATGCATTTTGTCTTTGTGATTTATGTTGTATATTATTTCTGTGCTTTATTGAGTTAGGAACGGAGGGTGCAAACCAAGTTGTGAGACCGGAGGGTCTTCACTTAGATACCAGACTGGAGAGTCAGACCCGAGATGTGAGACCGGAGGTTCCTCACTGAGATACCGGACTAGAGGGTCCGACCCGAGCTGTGATGAACGGAGGGTCCTCACTGAGACACATGACCAAAGGGTCCTTATTGAGATTTAGCCATGAGAGGCTAATTATTTGTTCATGGTATTTTGGGGAACTCACTAAGCTTCGTGCTTATAATGTTGTGTGATATGTGTTTCATGTACTTCTCAGGATCGCGGGAAGGTGCCGGCTTGATTGTACACACGAGTTGGAGTTTATGTTTTTGAGGATTCTGGGATATTATCAAACAATTGTTGACTTGTGTTTTGATAACTCATACATTGTGTTTTTTGAGAAATGTGATTTGTGGTTTTAGGTGATTTTAAAAACGAAAAATTTGTTTGAAAATTTAGAGTGTTACAATGATTCATGATGAGGTTGTTTCTATTGTCCGGGGGCAGATACCAGAGTTGTTTGGATCTATTAAGACCGCCATGATGGAGTTCTTTGATGATCTATACGTTGCACTTTTAGAGGCTACTACTTCTGCAGCCACCACGGCCGTCGTTGCTGCAGGGATTGAAAGGGGGAGAGCCTTCCAGTACCGGGACTTTGACAATACAAACCCCCGGTGTTTGATGGGGTTCAGGATTCGATCATTGCCATGAGATGGGTGTCTGATGTTGAGGGGTGTTTCTTTACTTGATCTTGCCCAGCTAACCAGAAGGTCAAGTACTCACTGAACCTTCTCAGGTTGGGGGCGAAGGATTGGTGGAGGTTGGTTACTAGCTCTTACACCCCGGAGCATAGGGATGCAATATCATGGGAGCCGTTCTCTGAGATGTTCCATTCGAGATATGTCCCACTGGTTACGAGGGAGAGATTGGCCCAGGAGTAATTGGACCTGCAACAGGGTACTGAGTCAGTGACGGAGATCACCAAGATGTTAACCGAGAGAGCATTGTTTTGCCCTGAGTTTGCTGCTTCCGAGCAAGCTGAGATGACCCGGTACTTGAGCATGCTCAAGACGGACATCCGTCAGTTTTTGTCTACTCAATGCTATGGTACACTTGTGGAGTTACAGGAGGCCGCAAGGGGGTAGGAGATTGGGTTGGAGCTCCAGACGAGGGAGCAGAGGCAGGCTCCGGCGCAGTCGTAACCTGCGACAAAGCGGTTTCAGGCCACTGATACGAGATCTAGGAGTCAGAGGGGCTGCACTTGTGGGAAGTGCGGTAAGGTTCATGAGGGTTCTTGTCGATCAACTTTTGGGTGCCACAAATGTGGCAAGAATGGGCATTATGCTATGGGCTGTTGCCAGCATGTCCCCGCACCGACCACTAGTATCTGTTATCATTATGAGTAGGTTGTACATATTAAGGTCAACTATCCTTTGCTTATAGTTAAACCGACACAGGCTCCAACGTCAACTACTTTGAGGATCACCGATGGGCGATAGGGTAGGGTGGAGCCCCTAAAGGCTCGCAGTCGTGCTTTTCAGCTTTCGGAAGAGGAGGCCAGGGCGGCGCCAGACGTCGTTACTGGTATGTTTCTATTTATTATTCTGTCAAATTCATTATGGTATGCTTATGTTTATGTTTCTGATAGGTACCTTCTTAGTGAATTCATTGCCTGCTCTTTTATTATTCGACTCGGGTGCGAGTCGGTCCTTTGTATCTCGATCTTTCAGTAGGGAGTTTGATATGCCTCTTAGTAAGTTAGAGTGTCCGTTGCGGGTTTCTATTGCCAATGAACATGGGATTTTTGCATCTAGAGTGTATCAGGGTTGTGTTTTGGACATCTTAGCGGTGCCTTATCCGATTGATTTGATCCCTATCCCCATGGGGGATGTATACGTGATTGTAGGGATGGATTGGCTGATCAGGTTTGGTGCTATGATAGACTCAAGGGTCAGCAAGTGGTAGTTCGAATTGGTTATCTATGAAAAGCGTACCAGGGTTGGATCAGGCTTTTGTTCGGCGGCCAGGGCTCAGCAGTATATTCAGCATGGTTGTGTGGGTTATCTTGCCTGTGTGGTTGATAATCGGATTGGGGAGAAAGTATCGATTTCAGATGTGCTAGATGTCAGGGAGTTTGTAAATGTGTTTCCGGAGGAGTTACTCGGTGTGCCTCCTGAGAGGCAGGTGGAGTTCAGGATTGATCTAGTGCCAGGTGCGGCTTCGATTTCCAAGGCATTGTATCATTTGGCACTGCCCGAGATACAGGAGTTGTCCTCTCAGCTTCTGGAGCTGTTAGGCAAGCAGTTCATCAGACCTAGCAGTTCGTCGTGGGGAGAACCGATATTGTTCGTCAAGAAGAAAGATGGTTCACACCGGATGTGCATTGATGGTTCACACTGGATGTGCATTGATTAGCGGGAGTTAAAGAAGTTTACGGTGAAGAACCGTTATCCACTTCTGCAGATTGACGACCTCTTTGATCAGTTGTAGGGTGCATCTTGGTTCTCCATGATCAATTTGAGGTCGGGGTATCATCAGGTGAGGGTTAGAGAGGATGGCGTGGAGAAGACAACATTTCAGACTTGTTATGGCATTATGAGTTCGTGGTGATGCCATTTGGGCTCACCAATGCACCTACGGTGTTTATGGATTTGATGAATCGGGTATGCAGGTCGATGCTCGTTTGATCCGTAATCATTTTTATCGAAGATATCTTGGTGTATTACAAGACCAGAGAGCGGGATGAGGAGCACCTAAGAGAGCTTTTAGGAGTATTGAGGCGAGAACAGTTGTATGCCAAGTTCTCGGAGTGTGAGTTTTGGTTACGAGAGGTCTATTTCCTGGGATTTCTTGTTAACCAAAATGGGATTTTGGTTGATTCGGCCAATATTGAGGCCGCGATGCAGTGGGAGGTTCCAAAATCTCCCTCAGAGATCAGGAGTTTCTTGGGTTTGGTGGGATTTTATCGTAGATTCATCTAGGATTTCTCCAATATTGTTGTACTTCTCACTCATCTGATGAGGAAGGGCGTAGATTTTGATGGGGTCTGGAGCACCAGACGGCATTTGAGACACTGCGACAGAGATTATGCGAGGCCCCAGTATTGACCCTTCCGGAGGGTGTCGAGGATTTTGTTTTATTTTTTGATGCATCCATCACTGGTTTGGGGCGGTTCTCATACAAAGAGGAAAAGTGGTTGCATATGATTCTCAGCAGTTGAGGTCGCATGAGGCACGTTATCCCACTCGTGATCTGGAGTTTGGGACAATGGTGTTTTCCCTCAAGATTTGGTGACACTACTTGTATGGGGTCTGGTGTACTATTTACATGGATCACAAGAGTTTGCATTATCTTATGGACCAGCCAAACCTGAACATGAGGCAGCGTAGGTGGTTGGATGTGGTCAAGGATTATGACTGCGAGATTCTTTATCGTCCGGGTAATACGAACGTGTTCGCGGATGCTTTGAGCTGCAAGTTGGCTGGATCATCAGCTAGGGATATGTGTATGAGAATATCCATTGATTCCCCACTTTTGGATTTTATCAAAGGGGCACAGGCAGAAAGAGTCAAGAAGGAGAACTGGAAACAAGATAGGATCAGGGGCGAGATCGTCAGATTTGTCACCGATAGTCGGTGATTGTTGACCCAGTGTGGTCGGGTTTGGGTTCCGGTTTCTAGTGGGATCAGGCAGATAGTTTTGGAGGAGGCACATAAGTCTTGCTTTTTGATACACCAGGAGCCACCATGATGTATGGGGATTTGAGGCGAAGTTAATGGTGGACGTCTATGAAGAGCGAGATAGCTTGGTACATTGAGAAGTGCTTGACCTGTAGGATGGTCAAGGTCGAGCATCAGAGGCTGCATGGTAAGCTGCACCCTTTGGAGGTTCCCTTGTGGAAGTGGAAACAGATCACCATGGATTTTATCAACAATCTATCAAGGACTGCCAAAGGATTTGATGCTATCTGGGTCATCGTGGATCGACTAACGAAGAGGGCCCACTTTTTGGCCATCCGGGAGAGCGCCCATTTCTGTATCATCGGAGATGCCGTACCCCAGATTGTTCAGGGGAGGTTGGTCACCGAGTCATGGAGAGGACTGAGGTATTCCTCCACACCACCGAGCTCATCCAACAGATCAGGCAGAGATTGCTGACAACTCAGAGTCGACAAAAGACTTATGCCAACCGGCACCGATCGGAGTTGGAGTTTCAGGTTTACGATATGGTGTTACTGCAGGTCTCACCCTAGAAGGGTGTTATACGCTTTAGTAAAAGGGGAAAATTGGGCTATTTCGGGTGATTGTCAGGATTGGCAAGGTAGCTTATAGGTTGGATCTGCCCAAGGATCTCTGTCAGATCCACAACGATTTCCATGTTTCGTAGTTGTGGAAGTGCGTGATGGACGAGGAGGCAGTGGTCCCTTTGGATGATATTCAGGTCCATAAGCACCTGAATTATATTGAGAGGCCGGTAGCGATATTGGAGAGAAATATGAAGGTCCTACGCAACTAGGAGATACCTTTGGTAAAGGTTTGGTGGCAACATCGTAGGGGATCACAATGGACCTGGGAGCTTGAGGCAGAGATTTGGGAGCACTATTCTAAGTTATTCGCGGCAACTGACTTCGAGGACGAAGTCTAGCTCAAGTGGGGGAGAATTGAAACATTCCGATGACGAGGCATTTTCAACTTCAACCCTAAGTATGTAAGAATATTGCATTTTCACCCTTGGGCTTGGAAATGATTGCAAGAATGGCCCATAGTGGCATTTTGGTAATTTTGGGCAAATGGGTAGTACGTTGGGCGCACGTGTGTACACTTGGCGTACTGGGGCGGACCCTAGTACGATGGGCGTACACCGCGTACGCAGGGTGTACGTGATAAATCATCAAACCCTAAGTATTAGGGTTTGGTCCATATATAAGCATCATTATCTCTCATTTCTCATTTCCTCACCAGCCTCCATCTGAGAGAAATGACTCCAAGCAAACCCTAAGTGAGTAGAGTGCATATTGAACTTATCTTTGTATCCTTGTGATATTCCTGAAGGAGAAGAAGGTGGTGAGAAGAAATTGGAGCTTGGAAGCAACTTGGATTTGAGACTATCTCCTTACAAGCAACCTCCAGGAGGTAAAAAGTTCATAACTTGATCACCCTATCTTGTAGATCTAGCCATTTCTTCATTTATAACACTTTTGGTCCGAAATATGGTGATTCTTGAGCATGACATGCTCTTAACCAAATAAGTCATCCTTTCAGACCTTATGAGGGGTCTTGATTCATAAAAATGTGGTCTTGATGCTTAACTTTCCTCCATGCATGCTCTAGAAAGTCTTAAGGCATTAAGATGTTAAGATTTTGTGTATTAAGCATTTAATGGACATGCAAAGTCATAAAGTTGGAAACTTTATGAATCTTGGTGCTATTTTAGACTTGGATCTGCAGTTGGACATATTAAGTTGAAGGATTAAGCTCTTAATCGGTTAAGAAGAGAACTGATGTGTATGATGGGCAATTGGTCGCTCTAGTTTGAGCATTTTGGCCAAAACCTACGAAGCCTATATATTTGTGATTTTAACTTAAGTTTTGACATAATAAGTCATTCTTCATCCATCATATAACTTTTACATTCCTTTCCACTAACTTAGTCAACCATTTGGTCAACTCATTCTATTTTTCCAATTTGGCACTTTTGGCCCTTTAACTTTCAAAATTGTTATTATTTTCAGTTATAACTTTCTAAACTTCATATCAACTAATAATATGATTATCCCTTGATAATTTATTTATATAAATCATTTTTCATTTATTTACTTTATTAATTTAAGATCCTGCACTTAAGTTTTTAGGATGTTACAATTACTTACCCCTCAAAAGGATTCCGTCATCGAAATTACTTCTCCATCCTTCTCATTAGAATTTAATCCTGTCACTTTTCAATTTCCTCAATGATCACATCATTTTGTTCATTTATCACAATTGCAGTTCATTCTAATAATTAATAGTAAATCCTTAGGGGTTATTAATGCTCTTGGACACTTTTTACCCCTTTGTCCCTTTTTGAAATTTTAAGAACATCATGTAATAAGTTTGTCTAACATTAAGTCATACATTTGACTATTTCCTTACATAGGGTCTAATTTGACTAAGTACGATCCTTTGTGCTCAAGAACGTTACCGACATTCCATACTTTACTAATTCTACTAGTAGAACATTATCTAGACTTAGCCTCATACATAACTTTTCATCTTACCCTTTTTCGGCCCTCCCTGGTATTAGAGCCTCAACCATAACATAGTATCATCAATTTGGCATGAACGCCTGCTAAAGCACACTATGGTACACATATTACCTCTTTTCTATTTATATAATCACAATTAATCTGTTTCTAGGTTTTATACTAATGATACTCTCCTTCAACGTTATTAAAAAGACAATCCAATCATGTATATCACTATGAAGCTTATACTTTTGTGATAACATGTACCATACCATCCAAGTCCATGTCTATTTCCAGCCTTGTCCATATCCTCTTTCATTCACTTTAACTATCGTGTCAAACCCAAAATCTCATTTGATGAGTTAACGCATTCCTTAGGCCTGCAAGCCTAAGCATACCATGACAAGAAGATCTAAAGCACATTAAACAATTTCAACTCAACTTTCAAAATCCTATTGTGGCTGAATGATTTCGTCACTAGTAACTTGGTTCTTCCTAGCTATCTACCCCTTAAAATAAATGAGGGCATTTCTTTTAAGGATAAAATACAAGATGATCCTCATCATGTAGAAAGAGGTTTTGTTTATTTATTCACGAAAAACTCGTTGCCTTATCTTTACTCTATATGGACCTTGAATTCCATATTTTCCTTTCACCATTAATCACATGTAGATTCTATCTAAATTTCATCATTCATTTTTCCTTCAATATTGATGTTCGAGTACTCAGGTATTCCATTCAGCACTTTGTCAGTTTTACTTCTCATGCATCATACTTTACTTATTTCTATTTCTTGTCCCTTTCATATGATTATGCAACCATCTTCTATATGAATAGATTTCCACGTTCTTTAGTCACTGTCACGTGATCCACAATGATCTGAGTTAAAGGGTGTGTTCGGAAAAACTAGATGGTAGTGGGTAGCATGTAGCGGGTAGCTTGTAGCGTGTACCGTTTTTTTAAACGCTACATGAAGTAAAATTTGGATTTGGAGCATTTTGTATAAACTAAACGCAAGAAGCTTGTATTGCTGGACAAAGATTTTTGTTCAAAATGGAGTGTTTTATCAAATGCTAGAAGCTCTCAAACACTTTGTGTCGAACATGTCCAAAGTGTTATCACCTATACAAATTCATAATAGAAGATTCCATTGTCATAAGTCTGTCCGTTCTTTGTTTGTTTGTCGAATCCAGATTAGTAGTAATAACAAAATTAGTACTTAAATTGTACTTGAGTGTGTCTGGTCCGTGTTATCAGTTTGCAGAACTTGGAAGCTCTAAATCTTGTATCCTTGGTTTGTTTATGTCACCCATAATTCCAAGCACCACGTGTTTTTCTTACTCAGCCCCCAGAGTACTGTCAGCTCTTGCAACATCACATCATCACACTTTCATATCCTTCTTACCATCTACCCCTTAAAATAAACGAGGGCATTTCTTTTAAGGTCCAAATCAGCCTATGACTCTTACAAGTAGTACCTCGTCTCATTTACATTCATGGGAATTTCGAAATTTTTCTTTACTTATTATTGTCTTCTTGAGAATCCTTTTTAACAAACTTCGGGTGTTTATTCTTTTCCAGATCTTGTTAGTAGTATAAAGTCCTTGATGTTCACTTTTCATTATTTGATATTCCATCATATGAAATATTCTTCTAGTTACTTATCATCTAGTTATCACATATTGAAGTTTCATTCCTTATAACACCCTTATCACATTCTCTACAGAAGAAACACAACTTTTTATCATAAATCTCAGAACTTGTCGGTAGAGCTTACAAAGTTCCTTCCGTTAATTTGTTCATCATGGTAGTCTAGTACCCTAGGTTAAGGTACCCTTATCGACTCATCATTGTCACTTTTAGTTTCCATTATGTGCATTCTTCGAGACGATCTTCATATTGGTTGTCTTCCTTTCAGGCTCGATAAATATCTCAAGGTATCCTACACTACTACCATCAGGCACCATTGCTCGACAGTCCATCACATTTGGTTAATACACAATTTCTCGCCTTTTATTAGTATCTTGGTGTCAAAAGGATACCCTTCTTCCACAACCACCATCATACTTGGCACTTGATTTTTTTGTCATATGGTCCTTAACTCCTTAGGATCCCAAAAGATCTCATTGATTCAACAACATCAAGCTTTTTCCCAAGCCGTCTCGGTCATGCTTTCGTGCACTATCTCTCTTTCATCACCATATCACAATTTCATCCATTAGGTCATTGGCCTACCTTCCAGTGTCATCAATCACATCTGAGTATTTAGTTTAATCTAAATATGGAATTCATGATTCCATTCAATTATTTTCTCAATCAACTTGTTTGAAAATTTGATGTTCTCAATCATATGTAATAACATATTCTTGTCCCACATAAGTGACTTCAACTAGTTTCTTAATCATAAGTAAGGAGATCCAATCCTTGTACCATTTTAGACTTTTACCAAAAGTCAACTATATCTCTTTTTAGCTAATTGATTGCTAACAAGTTAAGTAGTTTAATCCGCCTCATTCTTTGGTGTTTCTAATTCACTATTAATAGTACTTAATGGATACAAACTCAATTTCAAACATCTATCAAATATACACCAATGAATTTTCATTTTATACTAGCTGGTTGACTTTGATAGAAAAGTCAAAGCTATCAAAAAATTTCCATTATCCATTAACATACTTTAAATTCTTTCATGAATCTTATTTGACACAAGGCATGTTTTCAAGTCCCAAACTCACCTGAATCCTTACTACATTTCACAAAATCCCTCTATGGTTCCACCAAGTTCGTGTATGTATCATGTGTTTATAATAGTATTGGCCCTATACTATTATAACCACATCATACATAACTGACCTTGACTTCACCACTTAGGATGTTTTGATCTATTGGTTTAGATCCTCCATACACTATTATTACTTACATTACTCACTTTAGAAGCACTTAATGTAACATTCCACAAGTTAATCTAACTTATCTAAAGCTTCATATCATCTAGCATCCCATTTCCTTTATATCACCTTTTGCAAACGATTCTACCTAAATCAAGGCATAGAAATCCTATGACTCATTCACACTTTCCATTTGTGAATTATAAGCCTAGGAGTGGAATGATTCAATCCTAATTTGCTTAAACTGTGGCTCTGATACCCAATCACAACACCCCGAAATTTTCAAACTTAAAAATGCTATGGTTTTAAAAACATTCGGGAATCAACCTGCATTTCACAAAAAAATGGTCCCACAAAAAACATTTGCAAACATTGGGTGTTACCATTAATCATCATACAAACCATAGAAAGCAAATAAGAATTAAATCAATACAGTAAATAAGGAACATAAGAAGTTCCACTCCATTCTTTAACTCTCGACTTCTAACGTTCATCCATCATCCACTCTCCTTAACTGTTCAGAGATACATGGCATTAAAAGAGATGCGTAAGACAATAATTTCTCGTGAGCTACGTGGGTTTATGACCCAAAACATTTATCACATTTTCATCAAAAACAATTCATCTTTGCAAAACATAGTTTTAGACCATAAAGCATGTTCAACCATTTTCAAGGAAAACTCTTTTCATACATGTCATAAATATCATTTCACATCTATTCATATCATATCTTATCATTTCGTTTCCTTTCATTTCATTTCAAAAGCCATCTTTCAATCTTTCTTGTTCTTTTATCATTAAGGGTTAATTTTGGTATTAAACCATTGCCATTTGTATAATTAGGGTCTACGTCCAATAAAGGAACAACTCTCAAGTCTAGACCAAGGTGGAAAAAACAAATCAATCCACCATGGTATCATTTCCATTAGGACATCTATCTCGCGAAGGGAGAGGCGCCACCCCAATAGATTCCTCTAGTGCCTATCATGAGGTATCATGGTCCGGGTAGTTTTCATTTCATTAGTTTCCAATTCTTTTCATTACTTTCCATTCCATTTCATTACTTTCCATTTCTTGTCATTACTTTCCATGATTGGCATATTTCATATTTCAGTATCAAAATACTCATTTCAAACATGTTATCAAAATATTTATTCTTCAAAATCATTCTTTACTTTCAAAACATTCTTTTCAACAACATTTAGCACTCTTATTTCAAAACATTTCATGTATCAAAGCATTGCATTTCATTATCAAAAATTCATTTTTCCATGTACCCTAAAGTGGGAAAATTCCAACACGTACTCACCATAATCACGCTTAGGTTAGCTAGTGCTCTTCTAGTTCTTTTACCTAGAGCAAACCTCTTCAAACACTACATACACCTTATATAGACATAAGTCATTAAAATGACCAAAATACCCCCCCAAACGTTCAAATACTAAATTTTATTGCTTCAGACTAATCTACATGAAAAATTATAAACGTAGGCGAAAACCGTGCATAAAACCGAGTCTGTATGCAAAAGTTATGAAGAAAACAAGTATCTTCACAGTCAGAGATTTCCACAGCCGTAGAAATTAAGGCATGAATTTCCACGGGCCGTGTTTTCATGCCTGGCACATATAAAACTCGATTTTTCTCAAAATAACACCCTACTTTGCATAGTTCTTGAAGACCCTTTTCCCATTCACTTCGTATCATTTATTTATGTGCTCACACATGTTCAATAAGTGTTTTATCATCTTTAAAACACTCCTCATAACTCATTAAGTGATCATTGAACTTCCTTAGATCATAAAAATCTTGAAATTCCATAAGAAAAGGCTAACTTTCCAAATTTTCAAATAAACACTCCAAAGTTTACAAGGTTTGCTCCTAACTCAATGAATAGTCAAATGAGTGTTGTCAACCACATAAATCCTTCATTAATCTCATTGTAAGTACATAAACTAACCATGGAATCCTCAATTGCATTCCAGGTTTCCCAAATTGCCCTTTAGACTAAAACAATCACTAGAACCACTTATAGCTCAAGAGATCCTTCATGTTATGTTCCAATTCCATCTCTAAAGTTTCAATTCATATACATGAATGTCATTCACCTCTTAGATGTTAATCAACATGTAGTTATCCCTAGATTTCCCAAATTGCTCTTATGGCCAATTATTCCATAAATTCATTAGGTATCATTCAAGTCTTCATGGTTTTGCATTCAAATCATGTTATTAATATCAACTCATTTTTATCAGTATCATATACTCATCAAATGCTCATATTCAAAGGATTCCATTGTTTCATCACATTTTCCCGAAAACCATATAAATTCCATGTTTATGCAACATTCTACCATCATAGATGTGTTTGAGAATTCCATTTGGATTTATTGCTTGAAAACAACATATATGTCATTAAACATCTTTCAATCCTAACATAACAACATGAAATCTCCAAGTTGGATTTCTAGGGTTCATGAGGGTTTTCACCTAAATCCTCAAATCCAACATGAAATGATTGGAGTGGGGTTGAGATCATCAAAACTACCCAAAAGTGGTTAGAAACCAATTCCCCCAATCATTATATCCCTCAAATTTTGACAATGAGTTTCACCCACTTCAGCAAAAACGATTTCTAGGCCAAATGGGGAGAAGATTTTTACCTTGCAAACTTTGATTACTTCTTTCCATTGCTTGATTGCGTAATTCTCCACTTGAGTCGAAGCTTAGATGATAGAGGATGGAAACTCGCCATTGGAAAAGTCTCTAGGATGAAGAACACGAATTTGGGAAATGAAATGAGAGGGTGTGCATACTATTTTCCCATTTTTCACATTTGGGCCCTCTAGTTTGAGCATTTTGGCCAAAACCCACCAAGCCCCAATATTTGTTATTTTAACATAAGTTTTGACATAATAAGTCCTTATCCATCCATCATATAACTTTTACAGTCCTTTCCACTAACTGAGTCAACCATTTGGTCAACTCATTCTAATTTTCCAATTTGACACTTTTGGCCCTTTAACTTTCAAAATTGTTATTATTTTCAATTACAACTTTCTAAACTTCATATCAACTAATGATATGATTATCCCTTGATAATTTATTTATATAAATAATTTTTCATTATTTACTTTATTAAATAAAGAACCTAGTCTTAAGTTTTTAGGATGTTACTGTTGGGTTAGGTGTCTAAGCCCATAACTATAATTGCTATGTACTTGACCCGAAAGTAGCATGGTCTATTTGGGTTGCAATTCACTGGAACAATTTGATAGGATGAATATTTGAGGAAGAGGTTACTTGTGATTAATTAATATATTATAAGTATAATATATTAATTGAGAAATCACATTATTTAATTAGTATTGATCAAGAATTAATTTGGAATTAATTAGTGATCAAAAGAGACAGATTAAATTTACGGGGACTGATTAGTTAAATTAGTAATACTTATAGTTTGGACCAATGATTGGTATGTACTTGACGCGAAAGTAGTAAGGTCTATTTGGGTTGCAATTCACTGGAACAATTTGATAGGATGGATATTTGAGAAAGAGGTTATTTGTGACTTATTAATATATTATAAGTATAATATATTAATAGAGAAATCACATTATTTAATTAGTATTGATCAAGAATTAATTTTGAATTAATTAGTGATCAAAAAGACACTAATTAAATTTACGGGGACTGATTAGGTAAATCAATAATACTTATAGTTTGGACCAATGATCCATGTTGATTAGGGTTGGACTAAACCTTTATGAGATTCCATAAACGTTTAGCCCAAAAGGCCTATGAAATTTGAAGAGTCATGGTGATTTAGGGTTTGTATGGATGAAACCCTAGGCTATAAACGTAACCCCTAACTCCCTAAAATCGGCCCCATGCATTCTAAAGAAGAGTACTAGCCGATTTTGTGCTTCCTAGCTTCTCTCTCACTAGCCTCCTTTTGTTCTTGGTGTGTTGTGAAACATTTGAGGGATCACACTTGGGGTGCTAAGCTCTTAAAGGCCAAATACAAATAAGCTACAACAAGAGGTAATCTTCTAACTAGTTTTATGATTCATATATCAAGTTATATGCTAGTTTAGGCTTCATGCTTTGGAAAAACAATATTGCATGTATAATTAGAGAAAACTTCGATCCAAAGCATTAGGATTGTATATGCACCATAGGGATGTTAGATTACATAAAACCCATCAGTGGTATCAGAGCCATGGGTGTTTTCTATTATATTGATGCAATTGTTTGATTTTCAAAGCTAAAAAAATGACATTTTTGCCACTGCCTGATCGACTCGACGAGTCCTAAGAGGGAATCGATGAGTTGGATGTATTTGGACTTGAACTCGACGAGTCCATTGCCTGGGTCGACGAGTTGGGTCATCTGTTGCCAGAATTTTCGAGTTTTTGGCATGTTTTGGATTAGGATCATTACCACAAATTGTTTTGGTTCATAACATTTTATTTTAGTAATATGGTAATGATTATCCCCATCCAATAACATGATGATTAACAATTTTTTAGATAATTACTTGTTTTTGTGATAAAACTAATTATTTGTATAATTAGAAATTATCATGCTACATGAACTAAATTAGGTCAAATTGGTAAATGATATATTATTTGATAATTGTATTTGTTTAAATTTGATCTAAATGTTTCTTGAAGAGTCTCATAACTTGTCCTCAAGTTATAGGATATGAAAATTATCATTCATGAAACATTAAACTTTTTGAGTTATAGAATTCCAAAGGTCTTGAAGAGTTTCATAACTTGTCCTGAAGTTATGGAACTTGGAAAATCTCATTTATGTGACATTAATTCTAAAAGTCAAGAGGTTTTGAAGAGTTTCAAAACTTGCCCTCAAGTTTTGAAATTTGAAAAGTCTCATTTATGAAACTTTAATTACAACCCCTAGAATTTTAAAAGTTTAAAATTCAACCCTATACTATTATAATATTAAAGTTTAGTACTTATATATATATATATATATATATATATATATATATATATATGACAAATCAGTCTTACCGTTAGTAGGCCTCATTCACGAAACTGGTCTATAAGGGGTGTTTAAGGAAGCGGCCTATAATATGACCGCCATTGGGTATGCACTCTTACCCACCGCACCATTAACTAGTGGAGGGTAGTTAGCCGAACAGGTAGGATAGGACATTAATCCTTATTAATAAGTATAATGATATTATAATGTAACTAAACTGTTATAACTTCCCAATCTTAGTTACTTTAGGAAAAATGTGAAAATGGTGATATTGCATGAAATATCACTTTGCACCTTGCTAAGTCGTTAGTGGAGCGTGTGTGGTAAACCGGCACACTAATTAGGGACTAACAAGGGTGGCAAATGGTAGCTTGATGTTTATCATAGATCAATGGAGCGTGTGTGGTTAACCGGAACATTGATTAGGTGATATGTAACATCAAGAGTACCAAGAACATTTGCATGGTTATTCACACCTTGTTTGTGATCCTCGATATCCCAGTCACAAACTTGAAGGACATAATCGAGATTTAAACATGCCATTGAAAACTTCAATGAACCTCAAAGGAATCTAGGAATTTCAATTCATTTAAAACTTAATAATCAATTTCGTTTTTCATGGTGGAAATTGGTAAATCGTCATTTACCTACCTTCAAATATTTTGCAATTGGATTACAGCATCCCTCTTCCGAATTGTGAAATATTGTGTTGGGTCCTAGCCTTAATATCTCATTTGGGTATTATATTAAGGATCCTCATCTAATCTAAACTTTGTCTTTCTTTTCAAAGGTCTATTTCAAACACTGCATCAAACCCAAACTCTTTCGGCTCTTTCTCCCTAATTAATTTTGAATTAATTAGTGATCAAAAGAGACTAATTAAATTTACGAGGACTGATTAGGTAAATCAGTAATACTTATAGTTTGGACCAATGATCCATGTTGATTAGGGTTGGACTAAACCTTTATGAGAGTCCATGAAGGTTTAGCCCAAAAGGCCTATGAAATGTGAACAATCATGGTGAATTAGGGTTTGCATGGATGAAACCCTAGGCTATAAAAGTAACCCCTAACTCCTTAAAATCGGCCCCGTGCATTCTAAAAAAGAGTACCAGTTGATTTTGTGCTTCCTCGCTTCTCTCTCACTAGCCTCCTTTTGTTCTTGGTGTTTTGTGAAACATTTGAGGCATCACACTTGGGGTGCTAAGCTCTTAAAGGCCAAATACAAATAAGCTACAACAAGAGGTAATCTTCTAACTAGTTTTTATGATTCATATATCAAGTTGTATGCTAGTTTAGGCTTCATGCCTTGGAAAAACAATATTGCATGTATAATTAGAGAAAACTTAGATCCAAAGCATTAGGGTTGTATATGCACCATAGGGATGTTAGATTACATAAAATCCATCAGTGGTATCAGAGCAATGGGTGTTTTCTATTATATTGATGCAAATTTTTGATTTTCAAAGCTGAAAAAATTACATTTCTCGCTACTGCCTGATCGACTCGACGAGTCCTAAGAGGGACTCAACGAGTTGGATGTATTTGGACTTGAACTCGACGAGTCCATTGCTTGGGTCGACGATTTGGGTCATCTGTTGCCAGAATTTTCGAGTTTTTGGCCTGTTTTGGATTAGGATCATTACCACAAATTGTTTTGGTTCATAAAATTTGATTTTAGTAATATGGTAATGATATCCCCATCCAATAACATGATGATTAACAATTTTTTAGATAATTACTTGTTTTTGTGATAAAACTAATTATTTGTAGAATTAGAAATTATCATGCTACATGAACTAAATTAGGTCAAATTGGTAAATGATATGTTATTTGATCATTGTGTTAATTTAAATTTGATCTAAATGTTTCTTGAAGAGTCTCATAACTTGTCCTCAAGTTATGGGATATGAAAAGTCTCATTCATGAAACATTAAACTTTTTGAGTTATAGAATTCCAAAGGTCTTGAATAATTTCATAACTTGTCCTCAAGTTCTGGAACTTGGAAAGTCTCATTTATGTGACATAAATTCTAAAAGTCAAGAGGTTCTGAAGAGTTTCAAAACTTGCCCTCAAGTTTTGGAATTTGAAAAGTCTCATTTATGAAACTTTAATTCCAAACCCTAGAATTTTAAAAGTTTAAAATTCAATCCTATACTATTATAATATTAAAGTTTGATACTTATATATATATATATATATATATATATATATATATATATATATATATATATGTGTATATGACAAGTCAGTCTTACCGTTAGTAGGCCTCATTCACGAAGCTGGTCTATAAGGGGTGTTTAAGGAAGCGGCCTATAATATGACCGCCATTGGGTATCCACTCTTACCCACCACACCCTTGACTAGTGGAGGGTCGTTAGCCGAACAGGTAGGATAGGACATTAATCCTCATTAATAAGTATAATGATATTATAAAGTAACTAAACTGTTATAACTTCCCAATCTTAGTTACTTTAGGAAAAATGTGAAAATGGTGCTATTCCATGAAATTGCACTTTTCACCTTGCTAAGTCGTTAGTGGAGCGTCTGTGGTTAACCGGCACACTAATTTGGGACTAACAAGGGTGGCAAATGGTAACTTGATGTTTATCATAGATCAATGGAGCGTGTGTGGTTAACCGGAACATTGATTAGGTGATATGTAACAAACTGGAAGGGCATAATCGAGATTTAAACATGCCATTGAAAACTTCAATGAACCTCAAAGGAATCTAGGAATTTCAATTCATTTAAAATTTAATAATCAATTTCGTTTTTCATGGTGGAAATTGGTAAATCATCATTTACCTACCTTTAAATATTTTGCAATTGGATTACAGCATCCCTCTTCCGAATTGTGAAATATTGTGTTGGGTCCTAGCCTTAATATTTCATTTGGGTATCATATTAAGGATCCTCATCTAATCTAATCTTTGTCTTTCTTTTCAGAGGTCTACTTCAAACACTGCATCAAACCCAAACTCTTCCGGCTCTTTCTCCCTCATGAACCTATGTGGGAGGGTCATATTTGATGGATCGAACTTCAATGACTGGATTCGAAACATTCGAATGGCCATTTAGTACGTGGACAAAGAATATGTTCTCGATAAAGAGCTAAAGGAGATTGATGAAACAGTGCTACTCTCGAATAGATTGATGTGTATAAGACTCATGAGAGGGACGTGACAAAAGTGTAGTGTATTATGATTGCTACCATGACTGTTGAGCTTCAAAAGTTTTATGAGGACTTTTGGGCTTATGAAATGAACCAAGATTTGATGGAAAGGTATCATCAAAGTGCTCGGTAGGAGAGGTATGAAATCATTGCCTCCACGATCACAACCAAAATAAAGGATGGGGAGTACATCACGACCCACTTGCAAAAGATGCAGAGGTTTGTGGACCGCTTGCTGAAGCTGAATGTCAAGTTCGATGAAGAGTTGGCCATTGACATTATCGTACACTCTTTACCTTCTTGTTATGATCAGTTTCGTATGACTTATCATATGAACAAGCAGGAGGTCATTCTAAGCAAGCTTCAAGGCCTTCTGAGAACTGCTGAAAGTAGTTTAAGAGGCAAGTATGTTGTACCCACTCCTACTACTGTTGCCCCTGTCTTGGCAATTAGACATGGGAAGGGAAAGAATAGGAAGGCTCCTTCTAAAAGCCACAAAGGAAAGTCCCATGATGGATCCTCTTCCAGTGGGACCAAAGTTGGTTCTACTAAACCCTCTTCCAATCCAAAGGAAGCAGAATGCTTCCATTTTCATGAAAAGGGGAACTAGAAAAGAAGCTGCCCAAATACTTGCAGGACATAAAGGATGGGAAGATCAAGCCCACCTTTGCAGGTATTTGTACTATTCTGTCTAATAACTCATCACATGCTAATTCTTGGGTCCTTGATACAAGATGTGGTTTTCACATTTGTTCTGATTTGCAGGGTCTAAAAGGAAGTAGGGATGTGGAGCACGGGAAGATGAACTTGATCATGGGGAATAGGAAAAATTTGCCTATCACCAAGATTGGAGTTTATTCTTTATTGCTTAGTAGTGGGTTAAATTTAGAATTGAATAATTGTTGCTACTCGTCTGATATGGTGAGAAATACTATTTCTTTTCATGGTTTGCATGAACAAGGTTTTACTTTTTCATTTTATAAATAGATTGGTAGAATTAATGCTTATTACAATGGTAAATTTTATTTTCAAGCATTACCTTGTAATGGTATATATGAAACTGTGATGGTTGTAGATAACTTAGGAAATAATGTGTTGCATATCGATTCGTCTAATGGTTTGGATAAAGCATGCTTATGGCATTGTCGTCTTAGACATGTCAACAAGAAGCACATAGCCCAACTCCAGAAGGTTGGTGTGTTGGAGTCATTTGACTTAAAGTCGGATGACACATGTGAATCTTGTTTACTTGGAAAGATAACTAAGTCACCCTTCACTAGTTCATGTGCAAGGGGTGAGGGTTTGTTGGATCTCATACACACCGATGTGTGTAGACCCTTCACATCTTCCACAAGGGATGCTAACCGGTTCTATGTGAATTTTACTGATGATTATAGTAGATATGGCTATATATACTTAATCAAGCATAAGTCAGAAACCTTTGAAAAGTTCAAAGAGTTTAAACAAGAAGTAGAGAATCAGTTGGGCAGAAAGATAAAGATGCTCCAATCCGATCGAGGTGGAGAGTATCTTAGTATCGAGTTCCATGACTATCTTAAGGAATGTGGAATTGTTTCACAATTGACGCCACCTAGGACACCACAGCTTAATGGTGTGGCTGAGAGGCGCAATCGAACCTTGATGGACATGGTTCATTCCATGATGAGTCGAGCTTGGTTACCTATCTCATTCTGGGGGTATGCCTTAGAGACTGCCGCCCATATCCTTAATCTAGTCCCAACTACAAAGGTTGCCAAAACACCTCAAGAACTGTGGACATGGAAGGTTCCCTCGTTAGCACATATCAAGGTTTGGGTTTGCGAGGCTTTCGTAAGACGAGAGACTCACGACAAGCTCGAACCTCGTAGTGAGCGTTGTATTTTGATCGGCTATACACATAAGTCCTTTTGATATCTCTTCTATAGACCGAGTGACAATGTTGTATTCGGTGCAAGGAGAGGGGTTTTCCATGAATGAGAAATCATATGCCAAGAGGACAGTGGGAGGAAAATTCAACTTGAAGAGCTTCAAGAGTTAAGTGATGAAGGAACCTCAAACCCTAGCGTTCAACCCGAGGAGGAAACTCATGTTGAACCGATTAACGATTCCTTGCCTCTGAGGCGTTCCAATAGAGTTAGAATGTCACCTGAGTTTTATGGTTTCCATATTACTATTAAAGGTGACACATTTATCAGTGATAGTACACTGGTAAACTTGGATGAACCTAATAGCTACAAGGAAGCCATGGCAGGCCCAGAGTCTGCAAAATGGAAGGAGGCTATGGACAGCAAGATACAGTCCATGTATGACAATCAAGTTTGGAACTTGGTTGACAATGTACCGGGTCGTAAGAAAGTCGGGTGCAAATGGATCTTCAAGAAGAAGACCGACATAGATGGGAAAGTACAAACATATAAGGCACGATTGGTTGCAAAGGGCTTTACTCAAACTCATAGAGTTGAGCATGACGAGACCTTCTCACCAGTAGCGAAGATTAAATCTATAAGGGTTATGCTGGCCATAGCTGCATTTCATGATTATGAAATATGGAAAATGGATGTCAAAACCACTTTCCTTAATGGGAAGTTGGCTAAAGATGTTTATATGAGTCAGCCAGAGAGTTTTGTCGATGCAAAGTACCCGAATAGAGTGTGTAAGCTTGAGAAATCCATTTATGGATTGAAACAAGCATCTCGCATATGGAATCTTTATTTCAATGAGAAAGTCAAAGAGTTTGGATTTTCGAGAAGCTAGGATGAGTCTTGTGTATATGTCAAAGCTAATGGGAGTATAGTTAGCTTTCTCATATTGTATTTAGATGAAATACTCCTCATAGGAAACGACATTCCAACCTTGCAGGAGGTTAAGTCCTGGCTAAGGAAGTGTTTCGCTGTGAAGTAGAGTTAGAATGTCACCTGAGTTTTATGGTTTCCATATTACTATTAAAGGTGACACATTTATCAGTGATAGTACACTGGTAAACTTGGATGAACCTAACAGCTACAAGGAAGCCATGGCAGGCCCAGAGTCTGCAAAATGGAAGGAGGCTATGGACAGCAAGATACAGTCCATGTATGACAATCAAGTTTGGAACTTAGTTGACAATGTACCGGGTCGTAAGAAAGTCGGGTGCAAATGGATCTTCAAGAAGAAGACCGACATAGATGGGAAAGTACAAACATATAAGGCACGATTGGTTGCAAAGGGCTTTACTCAAACTCATAGAGTTGACCATGACGAGACCTTCTCACCAGTAGCGAAGATTAAATCTATAAGGGTTATGCTGGCCATAGCTGCATTTCATGATTATGAAATATGGAAAATGGATGTCAAAACCACTTTCCTTAATGGGAAGTTGGCTAAAGATGTTTATATGAGTCAGCCAGAGAGTTTTGTCGATGCAAAGTACCCGAATAGAGTGTGTAAGCTTGAGAAATCCATTTATGGATTGAAACAAGCATCTCGCATATGGAATCTTTATTTCAATGAGAAAGTCAAAGAGTTTGGATTTTCGAGAAGCGAGGATGAGTCCTGTGTATATGTCAAAGCTAATGGGAGTATAGTTAGCTTTCTCATATTGTATTTAGATGAAATACTGCTCATAGGAAACGACATTCCAACCTTGCAGGAGGTTAAGTCCTGGCTAAGGAAGTGTTTCGCTATGAAGGACCTCGGAGAAGCTGCTTATATTCTAGGGAGAAGGATATTGAGAAACACGTGTAAAAGACTAATAGGACTTAGTCAAAGCACCTACTTGGACAAGGTGTTGAAACGTTTCAACATGGAGGATTCCATGAAAGGTGACCTACCTATCCAGACCAATACCAAACTGAGCAAGGCTCATATTCCAAGTACATACAAAAAGATAGCAGATATGAGTCAAGTACCATATGCTTCGGCAGTTGGGTCGATCATGTATTCTATGACATGTACTCACCCTTATGTGGCCTTTTCTTTGAGAATGGTCAGCAGATATCAAGGGAATCCTGGTAGAGCTCACTGGACTGCGGTAAAGAACATTCTTAAGTACCTGCAGACGACTAAGGACTAGGTCTTTACCCTCAGTAAGAGTCATGACTTGAGAGTGACAAGGTATAGTTACGCCAGCTTTCATACCAATAGAGATAATTTCCGCTCTCAGTAGGGCTGGGTATTTATGCTGAATAGAAGAGCAGTAACATGGAAAAGTTCAAAACAGGAAACTGTAGTTGATTCAACGTGCAAATCAGAGTACATAGCAGCAAGCGAAGCGGCAAAGGAGGCCATATGGCTGAAGAACTTCATTGGAGACCTTGGAGTTGTACCGACTATAAAGGAGTCTATGGATATTTTCTGTGGCAACGAGAGTGCAGTTACCTTAACCAAGGAACCGAGGGATCATTACAGATCCAGGCACATCGACAAAAAATATCACTTTATACGACATCAAGTAGAAGAAGGAGTCCTCGTAGTAAAGAGGATATCGTCAGATTAGAACCCATCAAATCCCCTTACAAAGGGACTGGGTATGGATAACCACTTGCAGCATGCAAGGAGTATTGGGCTGATGGATAATATTAGTTTAAGTGATTAGATAGTTGTTTAGAAACTTGCAATAGATAAAATGTAATTGAAATTTGATGATTGAATTAAAGGTGTTCTATTTATGAGTAAAGTTACTATCTTGTGTCAATTGTTTACTATTGTTTCAATTTGCATGTTTTGACTTCCACAATAATAAGATTATTCAAACTATCCACAGTCTGTCATACTTTGGAAGTAAGCTATGAGATTATACTGTCATGAATTGGCTTGTAGATTGTCTAAAATGTTTAGACATAGAGAGAGTTTGCTACAACATTCATGAGTGCTCCTGAAATAAGATTTGAGTATTGGATTAAACCCACGCTCACATGAATCACTTCATGGAATTTATCACGAGTATTTGTGAGACGATAATATCGTATAATCTTCAAACTAAAATATATGAGTTGGTTGCACACTAATAATGCGAAACCACATCAGTAACTTGTTGTTATAAAACGTGTTATTGCGTATGATTTAACAAGTAATTAGTACAAGCATATAAGTCGAAGTTTATCTGTTCCTTTTATCCTAAGAGGAATAAAAGCAATATCTTGGGCCCCTCGATGATTTTGTTTTGACTTATATGTCGAGCCCGGTCAGGACTCAATTGATGTGTTCAATTAAGTTCTATGTCAAATAAATCAGAAATCGGGAAACAAACTGTGGGAAAATAAGTATGACTATGTTCCTTGTATTTGTCTGCATGATATCTTGAAGAACAGAGGATTATAGGATCCCTTATCTAAATGGTGCGTCAAGATTCGACAGCGGCTTTAGAGAGCTACGATTGCTAATCGAATTTTGAAGTTGCATTTGCAATTATATTTATTAGACTTATCCAAGTGGGAGACTGTTGGATTTGGTGTCTAAGCCCATAACTATAATTGGTATGTACTTGACCCGAAAGTAGCATGGTCCATTTGGGTTGCAATTCACTAGAACAATTTGATAGGATGGATATTTGAGAAAGATGTTATTTGTGATTTATTAATATAGTATAAGTATAATATATTAATTGAGAAATCACATTATTTAATTAGTATTGATCAATAATTAATTTGGAATTAATTTAGTGATCAAAAGAGACTGATTAAATTTTTGGGGACTGATTAGGTAAATCAGTAATACTTATAGTTTGGACCAATGATCCATGTTGATTAGGGTTGGACTAAACCTTTATGAGAGTCCATGAAGGTTTAGCCCAAAAGGCCTATGAAATGTGAAGATTCATGGTGATTTAGTGTTTGCATGGATGAAACCCTAGGCTATAAAAGTAACCCCTAACTCCCTAAAATCAGCCCCATGCATTCTAAAGAAAAGTACTAGCCGATTTTGTGCTTCCTAGCTTCTCTCTCACTAGCCTCCTTTTGTTCTTGGTATGTTGTGAAACATTTGAGGCATCACACTTAGGATGCTAAGCTCTTAAAGGCCAAATACAAACAAGCTACAATAAGAGGTAATCTTCTGACTAGTTTTTATGATTCATATATCAAGTTGTATGCTAGTTTAGGCTTCTTGCTTTGGAAAACAATATTGCATGTATAATTAAAGAAAACATAGATCCAAAGCATTAGGGTTGTATGTACACCATAGGGATGTTAGAGTACATAAAACCCATCAGTTACATCTCTCTCTCTTTCTCTCTCTCTCTCTCTCTCTCTATGTGTGTGTGTGTATATATATATATATATATATATATATATATATATATATATATATATATATATATATGTGTGTGTGTGTGCATATATATATATATATATATATATATATATATATATATATATATATATGTAACACCCGGAATCTTGAGGAGTGATTGTAAGGAATGAATCCTATTTTGAGGACTGGACACGATGTGTTGGAAGCTGGGAAGGAAACCCTAATTTTTAGGATGTTTCACCTTGTATAATCTCTTTAAGCCCCAAGGGTTGGTCTCCTTACCAGCCTGCATTGCCATTAAAACCCTAAAATCGATCCTAAGCCTCTTGGTGGTGTTCTTGAGCTAGTAAGAAGTTCTTGGTGCTCATTTTTGGTCTTTGTGAAGGAAAAGAAGATATTGAAGTTGCTTTGCTTGGGGAAAAGGCTTTGGATCTAGAATCATCATCTTGTGGGGAACCTTTCTGAGGTATAAAGTTTGCATCTTGTCTTGTAAATGTATAGATCTCTTATTTTGTGCTCTGTTGTGCTTTTGGTCCCTTCTTGGGTTGAGAAGAGAGTGAAGACCTTTTAAGGGCATATTATTCCAGATCTGAGTTTGGTTTGGTCCCTTTGAGCATAAAGGTGCAAGCTTTATGAAATTTTAAGTGTCATTCATGCATTAAGTCAATTATTAAGTTCCTTTTAAGCTTAAGAGCTTTTTTTAGACATGCATGAACGTAAAGTTGGCAACTTTATGTGGTTTTCCAGCTCAAGGAAGTCAGATCTATGTTTTTGGGCTATGTCTTCATGGATTAAGAGCTTATTGGTTAAGCCCTTGCACTATTAAGCTTTATGGATTTGGTTTGAACGTTTTTGGGTAGTCCCAATGGATAAAGTTGGAAACTTTATCCTTCTGGACCATGTTATGGAGTAGATCTGAGCTTTCGATCTCTTGGAATCGCAGAAAACAACTTATTTTATTCAGTTGTTGAATCTCGGGAAAACACGGCGTGTTTGCAAGCCAGCACATCGTGTTGGCTGGGTTTTCCCGATTATCTAGATGATGGAAGAACACGACGTGACCAAGGGGAAACACGGTGTGTTTGGTCAACATGGGTTGTTGACTTTGACTTTGAATAGAAGTTTGATTAGGGTTGACCATGGGTTGTGTTGGGCTATGTTTGGGCATTTTGGATTGTATGTTTGGGCCCCAGTCTTTGGCCAAGCAAGATAAGGGGTAAAATGGTCTTTTACCCTAAGTATAGATGAATAATATAGATTTGATTCCAATTGTTAATTAGGTATTATTAGTTATTGGTAGTTCGGGGGATTATCAGACCAGCTGTTAGGGATTATCAGTGCGATTCAGCAGTGCGAGGTGAGTCTCCTCACTATTTTATGGGTCGAAGGCACCAATGTCGGCCCTATTGGTCTATGTATTATATGAAGACCAGGGGTTGGCCCTTGGCATTTTTATGAAAGACCCAAAGGTGGCTCCTGGAAAATCTGTATGCATTACCAGAGTGTGGACTCTGGCAGTTAAGTAGATAAGTAGTTATCGATTGTATGCCAGTTGTCTTTGTGTTGCTTGAATGGAAGACCAGGAGGTGGCTCCTGGCACTTGTCTATAAGACCCAAGGTTTTAGCCCTCGTCCTGGCAAGGAAGACCATGATACAGCTCGTGGCATAATGGCAAGACTATGGTTGGCACGTAACATCTCTTATCGCATGTTGATATGTATGATATATATGGCTCATATGTTATGTATGGTATGTGGTATTTTGGGGAACTCACTACGGTTTGTGCTTACAGTTTGTGGTTTACGGTTTCAGGTACCTCCGGCTCGAAAGGGAAGGGCTCGACATGATCGCAGCACTTACACCCGTGTTTTCTGCAACTCGTGATTTTGGGAATGTACTCTGATAATGGTTTTAGTTGAAAAACTTCTAAATGTTTGAATAAAGAATAAATGGGTGTTTTAATTATATTGAAAATGAAAATTTTACCCTGTGATTTTCAGGACGTTAAAAGTTGGTATCAGAGCCTTGGTTTATGGATTCAGGCAACCACTTGAGTATGCCTGGAGTCAAACTGAGGGTTTGGTGAAAATTTTCATAAAATAAATGTTTTATCAAAAAGGATTTCTAATCAGAGAAAGGGGTGTGATGTGTGCAATCGGTCGAGCTCAAGTAAGTGGTTCCCAGAATACCAATACATGTTTATTATGATGTATGATATGATTATGTGAATTGCATGGTAGATTAGGGCAAAGGATCTGCTCAGTGTTTCATGATAGGAGAGACGCCTTTATATTCCTGATTGTATGAGCTTTTAGAATTGCATGTTTGTATGGTTTTTAGGTAAGTGGATAGAATGGCCTGATTAGTGTATGCTGGTTAGATTTTCCGTTGCTTGAATGCTGATTGGTTTGTGCTTTGTGGGACTCTTAGTGATGATAATTGACTGCTAACTGAATATGCTAAGTCACATGTGGTACAAGTTAAATAATGTTCGAGTGATGGATCTGACCCTATTGCGCAGCTCCTGTTTGAGTCCAACCGTTCTAAGGTTGAGTCTTTTACTCAAAGGATTGTCTGATCTATGTTTCATGTGACTATATTCATGAGGTAGCTAGTTGAAATTAGTAGGAGTCCTTCAGCAGTTGAGGGTTGGGTGAGGTCGGGAACCTAGGAAAGCCTAGGAAGTGCTTCAGTGGGTTTAGTTGCATTGTTTAGTGAGTATCTGGTGCATCAGCTTGAGAAGGCGACTTAGAGGATTCAGGATAATTCTTGAGGAAAGTATGGATATGTGTGGAGGGTAGTATTGGGCTCGTACTACTGAAAACACAGGGTCCATACTCGAATCGGGAAGACTCTTGGAGAACCTAAGAAGCTTGTGGGAGGAGGATTCTTGGGTATGTTCTGATCTTTTGCATGTTGTATTTTAGTTTGGTGATGAGCTCTCAGAAAGGAGGTTTTGGTTCTGGTTCTGGCTCAGGTGCAGGCACTAAGCCGATTAGTGAGCAAATGCAGGAGTTCATCTCATCGGAGATTACCCGCGGTATCTTGGAGCAGACTCCTATGATTTTTGGTTCGGTTAAGGAGGGGATTCTGGAGATTTTGGATGAGCGCTTGGGCACGTTCCGAGCTGAGGTTATGGCTATCATTGGAGCTCTCACTCTTTATTTCCATGAGTTTCGAGCTTGTGGACCTCCTATGTTCTCTGGGGAGAAGGACCCCATTGCTAGTAGGAGATGGTTAGCGGATATGGCTAACGCGTTCAAGACGAGTTTCTGTCCCGAGGGGTCAAAGGTCAAATTTGCTTCCTGCCTTTTGAAGGACTGGACACGGGATTGGTGGGAAGAGGTAGGACGTTAGGTGGGTGATGATGATGTTGATGCTATGTCGTGGGATGATTTTTCGACCAGGTTCCGAGCTGAGTTCACACTAGTGATTGAGATGCGACAGTTGGTACGAGAGTTTCATGATCTCCGCCAGACTACTGAGATTGTGACAGAGATCACTGCCAAGTTCCGGGAGAGGGCCTTATTGGTTCTGTAGTATGCATCGGACGAGGAGATGAAGAAGGTAAGGTATCATTATATGCTGAGGGATGACATTAGGGAGTTTGTGAGTATATCGGGGTGCAAGACCCTGAATGATATGATTTCTAGAGCCTATGAGCCGGAGATCAATTTGGAGCACCTGGGGAAGAGGGGGCCAGATGAAGTGCAAGCAGTGGAGGGTCCCAGTGTTAGGAATAAATCTGGGATGACGAATGCAGAATATCAAGAACAATCAAGAATAAATCACCACCATATGCAAGCAATCTGATAAAGGGTTTGTGTATATTGATATGGATCTGAACGTACATAGAAAACCCTAATCTGGAAAAAGCCTTACAACAAAATCTAACCTAATGATTATTTATAGGGAACATAAAATATTTACCACAAATATAAAACCAATACATTAGAAGAGCTCGATGAAGAACTTCTACTGTAAAGGCACCGTAGGGAATCATAAAACAATTAACCCGAAAAAAAGCTTCCATAAATAACCAAACATGTCAAATCAGTTTCAATATCTCAAATACTCAACAATCTCCCCCTAGATGATGAAATTGATGAAGATCACAAGTTTTGATCTTATTGGCATTTCTCCCCCTAAATTGTGAGACTCATCAGTACATAGGGTCTTCAAAGCGAGAGAAACAAATATCATCTTCCAAATACAAACTCCCCCTTGAATAATCGTCACTCCCCCTTGAATCTTCAACAAATACAATGGACAGAATCCAGAAAGTTAAGAAGAATCACCACCAATCTTCAAAAGCTGTCAGATTAGATGAAATAAATCCTTGTAGAATATACCCAATTCTCAAAAAATTAAAACCGGAAAAATAACAAAAATTAATATGTATTTTTCGTTTTTAAAATATTAGGCAAAAAGAATAGAACAAGAAGCAATTATTTAGAGGGGTTTAAAAAAATAAGACCAAAGAAAAGGATTAGAAATGAAAAATATTTTGAAAGAAATGGGTGAAAATGGTAAAATTCCAAAAAATTGTAAAGAAATTTGGAGCTTGGGTAGAAACAGTTAAATTCTGAAAGAATAGGGAACGGTTTTGAATATTTTATACCATCTTCTTCGTTTAAGCTGAAGAACACGCTCTGTTGACTATTAAAAGTCAAAATCAAATTTTTTGAGCGTAGGTCTTTAATGTCGAGACAGAGTCATTCGTTCCAGTCATCAATTCCGAATCGTCATCTAATTCCGAGTGTGATTTCTGGATTTAACTTCCGATCAATTTCGGAAGCCGATTTCTGATTTTGCCACTGAATTCCGAAAATCCGATTACATATAAGACTATGAACTCCTAATCAATTCCAATTTGTGGTATAGCTGTGAATCCGATACCTTCCGATCATAGAACTCTAAATGCTTGCAAGCTCCGAATGTTCGGAGCGTTCAACAAAGAAATTGAGAAAACGATGATTTTGGGTTGCGAATTTGTCCATCAAAACTGAGAATGTAACTTCCGATTTCAAAATTGAGGCTTGAAACACCGATTGCGAATAAATTTCAACATTCGAACCTAGAACTGCGAATGACAGAACTACGAACTACTGCAAACACTCGGAGATGAACAGTAGATTCACATTCGTAGCTTCAGATTCCGATTGTGACTTTCCCATCTTGTGACTTTCGCATCTTGACTTTCTTTCGCATCTTGTTGTTCGTCAAATACGTTTCGAAGGAACAAATATAAGAATTTGACCAAACCTCCGAAAGCACCCTTCCCATTTTAAATAAATGACATATTTCGCCCATAAATCTGAAACTAACTAATTTTCTGTATTGTTTCGAATTTGACCCTCTTTTTGCAGTACACTGACAGCTTATTACCCCTTTTGCTGAAATGTGTCAGATGTCAGCCCTCTTTTTGCAGAAAACGTACTTTTCAGCCCATCTTTTAAACTTTTCACCATTTTGTCATTTCCAACCAATTAAAAATCAATAAAAATTGATTTCTTCAACACAATTTCATATCTATGACTGATTTTTCTCTAGATTTCACCAGATTTGGTCCCCATTTTTGATTTTTTTTTTTTGAAAAAGGTCAAAACTCTTATGACACTTTTGGTACCAATTTAAGATTCAAGATTGAAGTTGATTTCTTACACACCCGTTTATTTGAAGAGAAACGATCATCTTCTCAAAATAATACCCGCTTTTTAGTTGGAAAACAAAAATTTTCATAGATTTCGTTAAACCAACCAAATTCTCTTTTCTCTTTTCTCCAACTTCTAACATATTCATCTGAAGAAAAATTTAATTTTCTTTGAACATTCTTGACTTCAACTTTCTGAACCTTTTCACATGCATTAGGTACTTGTACCTTAGGTATCCAAACCTTCTTAATTTTACTCTTGTTCTTGTTCTTCTTCCTTTTCTAATTATGAGGCTTCAACAATGATTTTCAGATCTGAACATGTTCATTACATTTTAGAATCTGAAAATCACAAGCCTTTGGTACACAAACTTTTGGAGTTTGATAAATCTGGACATCTTGAATTATTGTCTTTCTGTACGGAACCATTCCTTCAAAAATATCATCAGAACTTAAAAAATCATATGTTGTAGTTCCAATAGAACAAAATACCTTTGTTTTCACTGTTTTAGAAGACTTGATTTGCGATTCACTATTTGAATCAGCATATTCGGAGTTAATGAATACTAAATCACAAACCTTTGTATAAACATCTGACTCCCCATCCACAAAAGCATCTGGAGTCACCTTTTCTTCACAAACATGAAGAACATTATGAACTTCATCAAGAACATCTTCTTTTTCTTTTCTTTCTTTCTCTAACTTCAGTTGTATTTTCTTCAGAAGTAAATATTCTTTGATAATGGAAAATTGCTTTAACAAATCTTTATCTTCATCTAAACGATTATTTTCCAACCCACCATAAGAAATTCGTGTGAGATCATCAATCTTCTCATCAACATAGAGATTATACATCTCAATGGCATTCTTCAACATAGATTGACCAGGAACATCCCAAAAAAATATCCTTCTTTAAGACGAAAATTTGGATCTGTAACCTTTAATCCAAGTTCTTTCATGGGTTTTAATACCCTCCAATTCGCCATTAAATCTTCAACAAGAAAGAAAACTTGAAGAGAGAGAAAGTAGATCTGATAAGAATTCTAGAGAGAGAAAACAGATCTGAGATGGTTTCTAGAGAGAGAAAACAGAATTGAGACGAATTTTAGAGAGATAAAGTAGATCTGAACACAAAAATTCGAATAAACTCAAAAATTTTCTTCTAATTCTCTTCCAGAACACGATTCAAGAACAAATCTGATGAAATAATGAGTAGAAGACAACAGAACTGAATAAGATTTTGCAATAAAATGAGGTATTAGACTTTTTCTTTTCAAAAAACTTACAAGACTTGAAGAACAAGGTGAGATTCATGATAAAAATATCGCCATAAACAAGATCGATTCTTGAAATAATCACTTAGATCTACAAAAACCTGCCCTGATACCACTTGTTAGGAATAAATACGAGATGAGAATGCGGAATACCAAGAACAATCAAGAATCAATCACCACAATATGGAAGCAATCTGATAAAGGTTTTGTGTATATTGATATGCATCTGAACATACAGAGAAAACCCTAATCTGGAAAAATCCTTACAACAAAATCTAACCTAACGATTATTTATAGGGAACATAAAATATTTACCATAAATATAAAACCAATGCGTTAGAAGAGCTCGATGAAGAACTTCTACTATAAAGGCACCGTAGGGAATCAAAAAATGATTAACCCTAAAAAGGTTTCCCTAAATAACCAAACATGCCAAATCAATTTCAATATCTCAAATACTTAACACCCAGGAAGAGACCCAAGATTTCGGATCAGCGATTGAGGGGCCAACATGTCTGGGGTCAGTGCAGCACGTGCGGGAAACTGCACGATGAGGTTTGTCATTCTAGAGGTTTGGGATGCTACAAGTATGGAAGGGTTGTTCATGTCAGCAGGGATTGTCCTCAGGAGGCAAGCCCGTTATGTTTTCACTGCAACTAAGTGGGCCACAAGAAGGCCGAATGTCCGATGGTTAGGGGAGGAGCAGAGAGTGCACCTGCTCCGGCTACTTTGAGGATCACTGATGGTCATGAGGGTAGGGAAGGAGCCCTAGTAGAGAGGAGTCGGGCATTGCAGTGTCAAACAGGGGAGACCAGGTCTCCAGCAGGTGATATTGCGGGTATGTTATCTTTTGCCTTCTTTTTGTTTGTTATCAGTATTTATGTTGTTTGTAATTTTGTATCAGTCTGGGTAAGCATGATCTTTGGTTAAATTCTTTGTTATTGTTTGAATTATATTATCGAGAATTGTTATATGCCTTTTTGCGTGCCATGAATCGTTAGTGGTTCAGTAAGGGGTTGTATCTTGTGAGCGGGTTTCAATGTGTTGGGTTGTTATTCTGGTTCTTGGTCGAGATCGGTTCAAGAGTATTGTGTGGAAGGTCTATGGTCAGGTTCAGCGGGGTAGTTCTCCATTATCGTTACGGTTCAGTGGTTCAACATTTGAGCTTGGTTGGCCACTAGGAGTGCCAAGGGAAGTGGTCTATTGCTAAGGTTCGGTTTTGTCACCAGTATAAAAGACTTCAATATTTAGGTGTTATATTGTTAGAAGCGTCTGCAGTTATCAGATTTATTGGGATTTCGGGGAATGTTCAATCGGTCTTTGGGTTTGGCTCGTAATGGAACACTAGCATTGGTAAGTGCAGGTTGTCAGCGGTTCAATCATTAGGGGGTAAGATGGATTGGGAATCCTTCAAACCTTGTGTGTTAGGAGAGCTTCGTCGAATCAAAGTGGGGGAGAACCGTTTAGATTTCCGGGAGCAGAATCAAACGTGAAACTAGGATGAGTTTGACATCCCCGTCGGGGAAGAAGGCAGCCCAAGTGGCCGTTTGGATTGAGGATTGTGTGAATTGGGAGTTAAGGAAACTCTGCAACAGTTGGTTAACACCATCTTGGGATGGATAGCAGGTTTTTGATGGACCCAGGTTGGGGTTCCAAGCATGACCCGAGCCCCGATTTTGGTGCATGGTCTGGTGTGTGTTCGACACAAGGATGAGTATGGATGGATTGATAGATGAGCGGTAAGACCATGGGAGGTGGCCATGGCAAAGTAGGGGTATTGTAAGACTACGAGGTAGCCTGTAGCATTCACTAGGTTGGCAGTTAGTATAGGAGTGTTGTAAGACTACGGGGTGGCCCGTAGCATTCACTAGGTTGGCAGTTAGTGTCGGACTGTAGTAAGACTGTGGGGTGGCTCGTAGCATTCACCGGTCCCTGTGCAGCGGTGAGGGTGTGGCAAATCCATGTTTAGTCATGGATTTCTTCAGATGGACTAGGCTAGGGTGGGTCAGTTCGTAGGACTGTGGGAGGGCCACATCATGCAGGGAATCAGGAAGTGACAGGTCGTTGGAGGCTGGTTGTGATATAAGAGTAGTGTTGGTCATGTAGCATTCACCTTTAGCATTGGATTTGGTGGCAAGATAATTTGAGCAATTATTGTCAGAGGAGGCTGTAACATATCGGGAATTATAAGATTCATATGGCATTCATAAACTTGAATCAATTAAGTATGGAAGTTTTTCAAGCCTAAAACTCTTAATTGCTACATTGGTGTTGGAGGCAAGGCTCAAACGCGGGGCGTTCATATCTTGAACGCTCAGCGTTCGATGTATGAAGTGGGACGCGGAGTCCAAGACGAACGTGGTGCATTCCAGGGAGGAACGCAGGGCGTTCCCTGTCTGCACTCAAAAACCCTAAGTATTCATTATTTAAACAACTTAATACTCAAGGCTCTTCATTCTTTCGGCCTCCACTATACCTTTAGCCTCTTTTGGAAACCCTAACCCTAATCGTGAGTGTGTAAGCTTGGAAGATCATCTTTGAGTGTATTTTGGTGTTCTTGAAGAATAGTGATCACCTTGGAGTCTCATTGATCAAGAAAGAGCTTTTGGATCCAGGTTCTCCAGCTCATTTGCAAGTCTCAGAAGGTATATATTTTCTATCTTGCTATCTTATACCTTAAGATCTAGATTAGGGCTTGTTTTTGTGCTTCTTATGGTCTTGTGGATGATCTTTGGGGGGGGGGGGGGGTTGAGCCACTCCAAGAGCCTATGATTGAAGATCCTCATGTTTCTGAGTTGTTAGAGTCTTAAAAATTGTAACTTGATGGTTGCGGACCAACCATGCAAAGGTTTTGGGCCTTGATTTATGGATTTAAAGCTTTAATGGATGTTTGTGTCCTTTTGGACCATGGAAATGTGCCAAGTGGTCAACTCTATGGATTAAGACACTGATATGGACCTATTTGGAAGTTATGGACGTTGGGCTTAAGCTATTAAGTCATTGTATGTTTTTTTTGGTTTCTGGACTGGAACGTCATGCGTAAAGATGGGGAACGTCGCGCATTCTGGCCTGGTGTCCCGAAGAATGGTCCGGTGACAAACGCCCAACGTTCCATAAGGGAACGCCCAACGTTCTTGTCACCAGAGGACTTTTGGGCTTTTGGTCCTGGACTTGGTTTTGGGGTTTGGGCTTTCTGTTTTGGCCCATATGTGGACTAACCTGATTGGATTCACCAGTTTGGGACTAAGGAGTTGGGGTTAGGCCCAATTTAGAAAATTGGGCCATTAGTGGGCTTGGGAAGTCTACCTAGTATTGGGCCTTTCATGTTATGATCTGGGCTTTAGGCATGGACCAAAATTAGATTAGGGTTAAAATGGTCATTTTACCCTAACAATGATTATTAGGCCTTTACTAAGTGTTATTTTTGTACTGATAGCTCGGGGAGTTGAAGGTTCAGGAGTTCGAGGATTTGCCAGTTAGTAGCCAAATGATCATCTGGGGGACTTCAGCAGTGCAACGTGAGTTTCCTCCTATTTGAACGGGTCGAAGGAACCAATGTCGGCCCCTATATATATATATATATATATATATATATATATATATATATATATATATATATATATATATATATATATATATATATATATATATATATATATATATATATATATATATATATATATATTATGTTTTCCATATTATGATCCGATGCCGGGCAATGCCCGAGGAATGTTTGTTATGCTTGAGGTCTTTATGAGTCTTGCATGTGTCGGTATTTGTATGTTTCCGAATTACAATCTGATGTTGGGCGATGCCCGAGAAATGTTTATATGTATGCTTTTCCGGACTAAGGTCTGATATCGGGCGGTACCGAAGGAATGTTTATATGTGTGTTTCCGGACTATGGTTCGATGCAGGGTGGTAACCGATGACTATCTGCATTTTAGATTATACTTTTTGTCTGCGTGATACTTGTATGTGCCTGGTAGGGAGATGAGTGTGGGCGGGGTCCCGTATCTCATCACTAGCTGAGTGTGGGCGGGGTTCCATATCTCATCATTAGTAGAGCAGGGGCGGGGCCCATGATAGGCGACACCTTCGGACTGGAGCAATTAGTAGTGTGTATAATTCGTTATGTGCTAGCATGATTATATGATATTGTTCGTGCTTATGGTTTTCGGTTTTGGTTTCAGGTACATCCAATTGCAAAGAGAAGAGCTCGGGATGACTGCATTGCACAAGCCATGATTTTTTAGCATGGGATGTTTACTCTGATGTTTGAATTGGAAACTCTGATAATAATGTTTTGAGAGACTTGACTTATGTTTTGATTCAATTTTTTGATAATTATGGTTTTATTTAATAAGTAAAAATGAAATTTTTGGACCGTATTTTACGGATTTTTCAAGTTGGTATCACAACCTTCGTTTCAGGGATTCAGGCACACTCTCAGACGTGTCTGAACTCAAACTGAGGACTTGGTATGAAAATTTTCAAAAAGAAAACCATTTTTATAAAAAGGATTTCCAAAAAGAGGAAAGGGTGTGGTGCATGCAATCAGCCGAGCTCAAGTAAGTTCTCCCAAATTACCCATACATGTTGGTTATGATATGATATGATTATGAGAACTGAATGTTAGATTAGGGCTAAGGATCTAGGAAGGATGCCTTGTATGCCTACTGTATGAGCTTATTGAACTGCATGCTAGTACTGAGTAGTTAGTGATATGATGGCTTGTTTAGGATATGCCTGGTTTTGGTTACTTAATGCTCGAATGCTACTTGCTTTGTGCTTTTAGGAGTTCTAGTTATCTTTAATTAACTAGTAATTGAATACGTTAAGTTACATATTATGAGGACTAAATATTTTCAGAAGGTTAGATCTAGCCCTATTACGCAGCTCTCGTCTGAGTCCAACCGTTATAGGGTAGGACCTCTCATTCAAAGAATTATCTGGTCTAGCTTAGTGATATGTAATGATATTCGCGAGCTAGTTAGGGAGATATAGTAGGGACTTCTTATACAGATGATGGTGAAGAGTGGGTCGGAGGTTACCCTAGCGCAAGCCTAGGATGAGATTAGTGCTGGGAGCGGTATTAGTGAAAGGGACTTGGTGAAGTCAAGGAAATTCTTGAGGAAAGTAAGGATAGATAGGGAAAGTAGTATGGGCCCGTACTACTGAAAGGAGAGGATCCGTGCTTGAGTCAAGGAGGGATGAGATAAAAACAAGAAACTTATAGTGTGTGTGTGATCCCTCGGTAGTGATGAGTATTCTGATGGTTATTATAATATGTTGCAGCATGATGACGATACGTACTAGACTAGTTGGCAGTTCTGGTGTCGGCGAGGGATCAGGCTCGGGCTCTGGAGCCGGCAGCTTGATGACCAGATGAGAGAGTTTATTTCATCTGAGATTACGCGCAGTATCATTGACCAGACTCCTATGATCTTCGAAACGGTCAAGGAGGGTATCTTGGAGATTCTTGATGAGAGGCTGAGTGTGTAACACACTGAGATGGTGGCCATGATGGGGGCGCGCACATTGACATTCCGGGAGTTTAGAGCTTGTGGAGCTCCAGAATATCATGAGGCTAAGGACCCCATTGCTAGCAGTCAGTGGTTGGCAGATGTCGCCAACGATTTTCGTACTAGCCGGTGTCCCAAGGGGAACAAGGTCCGACTCGCTTCCTGTCTTCTGAAGGACAGAGCACGTGATTAGTGGGAGTAGGTTGGACATGCTATTGGAGACGATGCCTCTATTGATGCGATGCCATGAAGTGACTTCTCGGTCAGGTTCAGGGCCGAATTTGCACCAGTGATTGAGGTATAGCAGATAGCGCATGAGTTCCAGGATCTCCAGCAGACTACGGAGACGGTGGCTGAGATCACCGCTACGTTCACAGAGCGGGCCCTTCTCGTCCCACAGTATGTGGAAGACGAGGAGATGAAGAAGGATCTTTATCACGAGATGCTGAGGACCGACATCAGGCACTTTGTGAGCCGATCCAGCTGCAAGACGCTAGAGGATATGATCGCTCAATCCGGGGAGAGGGAGATCGACTTGGAGACAGAGACGAAGAGGAATCCAGACGAGGTTCGGGCATCTGCAGGATCGGGCAAGAGGCCCAAGACATCAGATTCTAGATTGAGGGGTCGTCAGAACCGTAGCCATTGTGGCAAGTGCAGCAGGACACACGAGGGTGCGTGTAGGAGTGGCAGTGGTGGTGATTCTGGATGCTTCAAGTGCGGCCGGATCAGTCATTATAGTAGGGATTGTACTACTACCACCACCTAGGGATCAAAATTGATCTTCTTTCATTGCAGTCAGCGGGGCCACAAGAAGGTCCAATGTCTGAGTTTGGTTGTAGTGGGACAGGTGATGGAACCTGCCCCTGTGACATTGAGGATCACCGACGGCCGTCAAGGCCGGTGTCGCACCCCCAAACCAGAACGGTGGAAACGTTCGGGGGTGGAGGACTTTAGGTAAGTATCATAACACATGCAGTATAGTAATCAAAGTACAAACAACCATTGCATTAATAAGTATAAGTTTTACATAAGTGTTCAAACATTACATATTCAAACACAAAAGTAGGTACAGTAGAAGACAAGAGTCGCGGTACGGTACTAGGTAGTCTTCTCAAAAGCATCCGGAGTGTACCTGTCTACTGGATTCCTGAGAATACAAGTTATTTGGAAAGAGTAGATCAGCATTTAAGCTGGTGAGTTCATAAATAATTTAATTATGTTAAGTATACCCCAAGTTCTCTGGATAAGTTCACTGGTTTCTCCAGGAAATCCTATATTTCCTGAGGTGATTAACTAATAACCTCAATAGTTTCCCTCTGTAATTACTTAGTTTATACTGATTATATATAACCCAATATCGAATGGACAGTCAAATGGGTGTATCTGCCCTAAGCCCACAACCAAACAAGGAACAGGAAGTAAGGCGGAAGTCACACATTTCACTCTCAATCGGATATTACTTATGTACAACTCTGATGTAATAACTAAGGAATTATAGAATTAACCACTAAAGGTCTTTTATGTTATACTAGTTTACAAAGATTGAATGACTAAGTTTCATTTGATGAGTGGTTTAATCCCATAAACTGTTTCTTTTGTATAAGTTGTTTAATCCCATAAACCGTTTCATTTGTAAAAGTGGTTTAATCCCATAAACCGTTTCATTTGTAAAAGTGTTCTTAGTTATATCTGTTCTATAGTAAAAACCTTAGTATTAATCCTGGAGAGTATTGTATTATCCATAATAATACTGCCTTGTGGTTTTAAATGTTCAAAACCAGAAGTACAATACTTGATTTCATGATACGTAGCTCTTACTGTAAGTAAAAGCTACTGAAGGTATATTTGGTTGGGATGTAATTAAATTTTCTTACTATTATAAGAGAAGTATATTACTTTGTAATTCACTCGTTGTTTTATCCATGTGAGTTCTATTAATCATACTAATATGACTGATATGCCTGCGGCGACGTTCTTCAGGCGTCAGAATGGAATGATATTTGACACCCTAGGCCTGCCGGCCAAACTGTAGCGAACAGTAGAGGTGCGGGATTGTCAGTCCCATATAGATCTATACACAAATTCATGCTCTCCCTACAACAGATTCTGGCTAATAGTTCAGGACTTAAAAGGTCGTACTTAGATAAGTACACCGTGAAGGGTCTCACAAATTTATTGTTTCAACGAGATTTACGATGTATTATTATTACCCTGTGAATGCTAACTCTGGTACTTTGTATAGTACCCTCAGTTAATGCAAACCCGGTATGATGTATTATTACCTCGTGTTTGCTAACTCTTGTACTCTATATAGTACCATTTCTAATGCAAACCCGGTATTATGTATTATTACCTCGTGTTTGCTAACTCTAATACTCTGTATAGCACCATTGCTAATGCAAACCCGGAATGATGTATTATTACCTCGTGTTTGCTAACTCTTGTACTCTGTATAGTACCATTGCTAATGCGAACCCGTAATGATGTATCTTTACTTCTTTAATATGTTGTTCGTATATTAAAGGTATTATACATATCTTGGTATAGTTGAATAAATTTTGGTAATTTCCTTGGAAAGTATACAGTCGTGAATCATACTTGTATATTTAGTTTTGAATCATAAATTATACCTATTATAATTTATATGTTCTATCTGATTAGCATGATATCTCATGGATGAACACCTTTGCTCAGCCTGATACAAAGGTATTGATACCAAAAGGAGTAACCTTTTGTACTCATATATGTATAATATATATATATATATATATATATATATATAATATATATATATATATATATATATATATATATATATATATATATATAATTAAGAAGGAAACGACCTTCGGACAAATAACACAACCTTAATTCCACATCCAAACAAGGAAAAGGATATAAGATAATTCATTAGTCCTAAACCCTTCAAATCTTATTTATATATTTATACATATATAAACATGATTTTGGCATTTATAATTTGAAATAGTTTATAAAACATTTTTCAAAGAATTAAACGGAGTTTACATGACTTTAAAGATTTAACATGGTTTTAAGTCATTTTGGAAGTATTTGGTAATTCTTAAAAGCATACGGAAAATCTTTGTGTGATTATCATCACATACAGTTATTAACACAATTTATTATTGTGTTAAACTTGTATCCCGCCCTAAAAAGCACTTAAAAACCATTAAAAAGGTAAATTATAGGGGTATGAACTCACTTAGATAAGCGGTGATTCGGGCAGCGTTTCGTTTTCCCGAAAAGAGTTTATTTGACAAGAAACCGGCTCAAATCGGGCAGAGTCTTGACTGGAGAGAGGATAACCTCTCGAGAATTCCAGGGCTCTGGGGCTTGCTTCGGGCTTTAGACAGGATACCGGGGCCTTGGGGGGTCGTGAGAAAGTCGAGGGGGTGAAAATGTGAATTTGGGTGATTTTTGGGGTGAAAAAGTCCTTCCATCCGAGAAGGCTCGCACCCTTTATATAGGGGTGCGAGGGTTCGGCCGATGAGGACAGCTGGCGAGGGCGAGGAGTCAGCAGCCACGCGTCGGACCTGCGAAGTGTACACGGGGCAAAGCTCGGACAGGTGGAGGCTTCAGATTGGGCTAGGCTTCGGTCCAATAGGAAGAAGGCACGTGCGAAGGGGGTGTCCGAGGGGCATTTCCAGGGTGTCTCCGGTGTGTCTCCTGGGAGGGTGTCCGAATGCGAGTGGACCGCGGACTTTGTCCAATCAGAAGGTGACACGCGAGGCTTGGTCCTATCAGGAGGTGACATGTGGAGGCCTCGCATGCGAGGGATGACGTGTCCGAAGATGACTCATGCGAATTTGCCTGGTTTTCAAGATTTTATTGATTTTCGTGCCAAAAACTTGCAAAAATCATAACTTTCGCATACGAGCTCCGTTTTTGACGTTCTTTATATGAACGCGTAGGTAAGATCATACTCTACGACTTTCGTTTAGACTTTGTCGGCTGATTTTGACATTATTTTTAATATTATTATTTTTAACAGACCGGGACAGGAAATCCGTTAAAAATTCATAACTTCTTCATCCGACGTCCGTTTTCGTCTGTCGTTTTACCATTGTGCTACCTTTGACGAGACCTTCGATTCTCGTCTAAGTTGCGTCGGCTAAATATCGATCGATTTATATTTCGAATTTTTAGCTGTCTACTGCTAAACCGAAACTTCGAAAAATCATAACTTCCTCATACGAAGTCAGATTTTTACGTTCTTTTTATGAACGTTATCGGTTTAACATATTCTACAACTTTCATTTAGATTGTTAAGGCTAACAATCCTTTTTATCGAAAATTCACTTTTTACACTGAACAGTGTTTTGCCGGTTTTATCGCGGATTTTCGATTGGTCATAACTTCTTCGTTATAACTCGGATTTCAGTGTTCTTTATGTTTTTGGAAACCTTGTTACAAACTCTACCACTTGGTTCATCCCAATTATGATTATTGATCAATTTATTTTTGACCAAAATTTGAATGGTGTCACATAATCCCCCCGTTAGAGGGAATTTCATCCCGAAATTAAGTCTAAAGTGATACTCATGGACTAGGTCTAATCTTTCCTTTCCCAAGTGAATTCAGGTCCCCAGTTTGTAATCCAGCGAACCTTCACTAACGGGATGAGACTTATCGTGGTTCTTTAGATTTCCCTATCCATGGTTGTTATTGGTTCTTCTACAGAGTGTAGACTTTTATTTAACTTGATTTCATTGAGTGAAATAACAAGTGTTTTATCGGATAGACACCTCTTTAGATTAGATATGTGAAAGATGGGATGAATGTTATTAAGTTTTTGTGGTGGTTTAAGTTTAAAAGTACAAGACCGATTCTAGTAACAATCTCAAATGGTCCTATGTACCTTGAAATTTGTATTCCACGCTTTCTCAAGCGTATCTTGTCCTTCCAGTGTGAGACCTTCATATGACAAGGTCATCAATCCTGGAATTCCAAGGGTTTTCTTTTATCGAAGCCGTAGCTTCTCTGATTAACTCTGGAAGCTTTATGTCGCTTCCTGATTCGTATTTTGTTTTTGGTAGTTTCTCGGATGAATTCCAGATCAGCGAAGGTGCTGTGTGGAAAATGGATCTCTAGCTAGTTGCGTATTACCTAATTTAGTCCAGTGCAGATAGAATCTGCACTTGTGACCACAGAAGGTTTTGAATGGAGCAACTTCAATGCTAGTGTGATAAAGGTCTCGACTAATTGGTAAATGGGTATCCCATGCTTTACCATAGTCGATCACATAGAATCATGATTACTCTGATTCCTAGAGATTTTTGAGTGACTGCCTGAACTGGGAGATGATTCTATTATCTCAGTGGAGATAACAGATATTGGAATACCGCGCACTCACACGTTCTAGTCATCTTCTCTACTTGCCACATTTTCAGGTTTCAAGGCTTCCTGTTGAGCCTCCTTACTTTGTGTGGAGAGATTTGAATGGGTTATCATAGTCCATGATTGGCACTATGACCTGGGTACTCTTTCCGACTTAGGGTGTCAACTACTATATTGGCTTTGTCGAGATGATAACGAATTTTGAATTCGTAGTCATTTAGTAGCTCGACCCACTGTCGTGGTCTCATGTTGAATTCCACCTGGTAGAATACATGATGCTGGCTTTTGCTCCGAAGTTCATGATCAGACTCATACTTGGCTCATCCACCATTACCTCGTGTATACAAGTCGTATATAATTTAGATTTCACAAAACGTTCGGATAGGTGACTCTGCCCCAGGTCCACAACCAAACAAGGAACATGAGATAGGGCGGAATCACACATCCTTAATCTTGTTAATTCTAACTTATACACCACTCTCGTGTATACACTTAGCAGCGATAGATTAGCTTAATGAGTTCTTAGTCTCTATTCTTGAACTTGACCTGCGGTACAATGATTTTCCTACGAGATCTATTGAGGTACTTCGGTAGTTACTGACTTCTATGACTACTTCGGTGCTTTTCGTTTGAAATTTCCTGTCTACTGAGTAGGCTAGAATGGCGTGGTATCCTTCGCATGAGTACTTCTGAAGTTTTGAAATGAGAGACAACCTAAGGGTTTTACGTTATGGATTGGAAGAATTTCATCTTACGGCTGATTAAGGAAAAAGTTCTCTTATACAGCATAAGAATTTTCACATGGTAAGGGTCAGGCCAAACCATGTTGAATGAGGATGTCAGACTTTTCTCGATGAAATAGATATTAAGTCGTTCTGGGACGAATGATTACTAGAATGATATCCTATGTACCTAAGTTTTCAACGCTTCTGGTTTTATACTGTTATTATCACTACGAACCCCTTTTGAAATTAGCGGGTACTACCAATACGAGGGTTCTGATAATTTGAAATTATGAACTTTCATGAAACGATCCTTACTAGGTCTCTATATAATCGCTTGGTGTATACAAGTCATGTATAATTAAGATTAGTAAAACCTTTGACTGAGCAACCCTGCCCTAAATCCACAACCAAACAAGGAACAGGAAATGAGGCGGGATTACTCACTCTAAGTCTACAGATCTTAATTATAAATGACCCTTATGTATACACTAAGTCATCATAGCTTACCTGTTAGGGTTTCAAATTTTATATAAGTGTTATGATTTAATTTGAACGGAAGAGTAATCATAATTATAGATAGGTATCGGGGTTTGGAAGCGTACCAAAATATAGCAGGGTTCTTTGATGCTTTCCCATGTATTGGGGTCAAAATCCTCCTGCTCCTCCTTCGTTCTTCTCTGTTGGACAGTCTCTCTTGTAATGTCCTATTTCACCACAAAGGTGACATATGGGAATGGTTCCAACATCGGTAGTTGAAGTGATGAACTCAACCGGAGTTCTACAGATGCGGGCGGTATGCCCCTTTATGTTGCATCTATTGCAATGCAGCTTTCGGCAAACTCCATGATGATGGTAGTTGCACTTGCTGCAGTGTTGGAGGTTTCCTAAGTACGGCTTGGTTGGTGCTAGAATAACAGGGCTGATGGGGGTATTGACTGCCCCAGTTCGTTGCCCTCTTTTAGGTTCTTGAGTTGAACAACTCCCTTCCTTATTGATGAATCAAAGAATCAAGTATAAAATGAATCAGAGTTTGAAATCAATTATGAATGCGAGATTGAACACCAGATGTAAATATGATCTTGTTTCAGCTCTATTACGCTTTCGAATGTTTACAGAGTACAAAGATAGGTCTGTAAAAACTCTTATCTAACTCTAGTAAATATCCCTGTTTATAGGGAATTGAAAGTGTACAAAAAATATACTAAGGCATAGTCATTTAGGCTTCGAATAAAAGCGCCTCAGTAAAATAGATTACAAAACATTCGAAGAGTTCAAAATACATTTCGACTAATTACAACAATTCGACCCTTACAATCTCCCCCTTTGTAAACATAGTCGAAATCCTTAATTTGTAAGAAGAGTGATGGAATACAGCAACACTCTTCGAATCTCCGTGTACCAGAAGATTATCTTCTTCAGCTCTTTCTTATCTCCTTCATTATTCTTCCTACAATGATTCATACGAACAATTAAGTTCGTATATTGAGACGTTGAGTACCTCTCCACTTTGCATGCTTGGAATAAGAATCGTTTAGCTTTTCCAGCTTTGTCTTTTCCTGCGAAGACCATTCCAAAAGGCTTCAAACAGATTTCACCATCATCATACTTTTTTAAATCTGCTTGAGTCTTCGTAGGAGCCATTGGTGCTTTTATTTCCATTCCTTTAGCTGTAGCTAACTCCACATTTGTTAGTGCTAAGCACTCATAATAATTTTCGATGAACATCTTGATGTGAGCAACCCCAAGCTTGAATTCATCCGGTTCAGTGTTTTGAAGATACGAAAATGATTTATCTTTCAAAATAAATGCAACTTGTCTAAGATCATACAAGTTCATTAATGGAAAATCTGCAATTGTAAATTCGCAAATATTTCCATTTGCCCTGGCAACCACATATTTGATGTTCTGGACTGTGTTTTCGAACACCACATCCTTTTTAACACTTATAACTCTCTTAATCTTTATCAAAGACCAAACTTCCTCAGGGGCTTTTGCAAGAACAACATGAAAACGAATTTTCATGTGTGTACCTTCATCCTTTTCTTTAAAATTTCCTTCTGCTTTGAACTGAGGCATGATGAACATCATTTCGTTTATTGGAAAATCCAGCTGGCTTGCATCAGTATTCGTGACCAAATAACTTTTTTTTGGTTTCTTCTCAAACGAATACATGTGATTATACGCTACCTTGGCCTCAATTGTTTCGTAATTGTAGTGGTTGGATGGATCACCTTTGTCCATTCCCTTCGGATCACTAGCACGCTGAGTCATAATGCTTTGAATCAACCTCAGTTTTTCGATTTCAGCTTCTGCTTCAGCCTTCTTTTCTTCTTTCGACTTTTCCACAACAATAGATTTCCCTTTATCTTTCAAGGATGAATTATCAATTACCTCTTTTGGTTTCGAACCACTCTCACCAGTCTCCGTAGATTTACCAATCACAATTCCTTTCGAAATAGGTCTTGTTATAGGCATCGTTGTAACGATTGTTGAAGTAACCAGCCCAGCAAAAACTATAATTGGCTTTGTTATTGGGATCTTTGAAGAAAATATTGTTCCTACCACTTTCGCATCATCATCACTCACCTTCGACCCACCAGTTTTTCTTTCTCCCCCTTGCACCCCTGTGAAAACAGGTGGGGCATATGTTGTTGGAAGAAGGTTTGTAATGCGAAATATAGGAGCAAGTTGCTTGTTGAGAAGTGCTTCAAATTGTAAGAATTTTTTAGATAAAAATTCAGGAGTAATCAGGGAAGAAGAAACCGGCTGGACTGATAGATCTTTTAACTCCTTTAACAAAGTAATCACTTCCAAAAAGTTGGCATTTTTGTTTGTTGAAAGTTGAGTAATTTGAGGACTCAAACTTTCATATAATTTGACAAATCTTGTGACTGCGTCACAAATAATATCAACCTTTTGATTCTGAGATGCATAATCTTGTTGAACAGTTGCAATCTCTTTTTGCATATCTTCGCGGAGTTCACGAATTTGCAAATTGACATCTTCCATCACTTTCTTCACTTCTTGAACAAAGAGAACATGACATTCCATTGTGACATTCTTTAATTCTTTCACATCACTGGCAAACTTCAAATTTTGAGAATTGATCCTTAGTTCATTATTTTGATCACTATGATCAATCTTCTCCAAAATTCGTGATTCAGAGTCTGTAAGCATCCCATATACTTTACTCATAGTTCTGCCTTCGAACAATTTCAACATAGACTCAACCTCCAAACTTGAAACAGACGAACCACTCCCCAGATCAGCTTGAGATTGAATTATAGAATTCAACTTCTGATTCAGAATTTTAAATTGCTTCATGGTTATCAACATATGATCTGGAAACGCCTCTTCGTCTTCATGAAACTCCAATTCCTCAAACATGCCTCCAAACCCCTCAGTATCAGTTTCTATCTCCATAAACATGGTTTCTTGAACAGTCGAATTCGGTTTGGGTGTGTCAGTGGATTGAGAAGAAAAAATAGAAGTGAATGGTTGATTGATAATATTTTCGAAGGTAGGGGAATCAGTGGTTGATGTAATGGTAATAGTGGATTGTGATAAAGAAACAATACTTTCGAAGGGAGCAGAAGTAGATTGACCTTGAGCTTCATTCTTTGCATCTCCGTCACCCATATTGACATTTGCATCCGTATCAGATACGTTTGCAGGGATGCCTGAAGTTCGTACCTCCTCAGAAACTGATTTGGCAACCGAATCTTCGGGTGGTATGACAACTGTCTGCTCAGGAGTTGAACTTCCTGCGTGAGGAGTTAACTCTGGTGTTTCTGGAATTCTTTCACCATCATCTTCTGTTGACTCAGTAGAAATCACGAGTTTTCGGGTCTTCTTCTTCTTCTTCTTTGATAAATGTTTTACCATATCCTCAGCCCTTCGTTTCTTGGACACCGGAGAAACAGGTGCTGGCAGTTCTCTAATTAAAACACCTTGATGAGTGATTTGAGGTTTTCGAACCACTTTATGTGTTGGAGACTTGCTTTTATGGGTTGACTTCATTTTGATTCTTCGAAACATACCAGTCTTCGAAGGAATGACTACATGCTCTTGTGTTTCTTCAATAATAGGCTCAATCAATTGAGTCTCAGAACAGACACTTCAACTGTTTGAGGCTTCTTCTTTGGAGATTTCAAAGATTGCGAATCCTTGGTGTGCTTTTTAGAAGAATCCGGTTCAGGCTTCTTCGATCGTTTAGATTTCTTTTCTTCCCTTGGCAACAATTTCCCAGTTGGAAGAGTAGAATCAACAGTTTGCAAATATGCCACTAAGACTGAATTCGAAGGATCAACTCTTTTGAGCATAGCATCAGGAATACGAGCAACAAATGGAAAATCCTCAGCACTATCTGGAACTTCCTTCGGATAGTGATACGATTGAAAAATAACTTTTTCCTCATCATTGGGTACCAAAATCCCTTCCTTGCACACGAAATACCATGAATAGCATTCGTGTGTTCTACACTCTTTTGGAATTCCTTCCATAATTGTGTAGAATAGTCCACTTGAAGATCATAATATATACCAGCAACCATTACATACACCTCCATTCTTCCTTTATCCAGACCAACTGTTCTCCCAGTTAAACATCTTAGAAAAATACCAAATAAGAAATTCCATAGTCGTGGAAGACCAGATTTCTTAAAATCACTGATCTTTGATAGTGGAGGCTGATATCCCATCTCATTAAACATATTAACGATTTGAGGGAATGTGAAAGCAACATATGGAGGTGAATTCGGAATTTCAAGAATTTGGCAAACGAGTTTCTTGGATAGCCTGAACTTTTTGTCATTCACCAGATGGAAAGTAAATGTATTAGAAGCTTTGTTGTAAGTAGCAGTTGATCCTGCTTGAGAAAGCCAGGACAGTGGAACAGAGAATGAATTGAACATCGCCGTAGACAAAACGGAGTTCTTCAAAGCAACGATTAGCATCTTCAATTCTTCCGGGTATTGAGAAACATCACCCTCCAAGTAATAGTTTGTTACTTGAATCTTCATTATTGGTAATGAAGAGACATCTTCAATGGTTTGAGAAGGATCAGCATTAACATGAACAGAAGTCGCCATTGTTAGGGTTTGAAGACTTTGATGCTCAGAGAATTTGGGAATTCTTCTTTTTGATCGCGTAAACTGATAATAAACCCTTCAATTCCCTTTTATATGTATCCCTGAAGTTTGAATTCGAAGCGGGATATGTATTTAATGATATCCGATGTGGCACCTTGAAAATCGGACCATTATTGCGTAAAAGTAGCCATGCGTCAAAAAGTAGCTGTCACATCTCCTTGAAAACCAGACAAAATACCATACATCATTTATAAACAGCCGGTATTGTTATCCCCAAGAAGAATGTAACCGTCAGAACCCTTCGAATGGAAGCAAGGCTCTTTCACTTTTGGGATGAAAAGCGAAGTCATATGCCAGAAGTTTGAAATCATCAGCCTGAGTTGGTATTACTCAGAGCCTCAAGGATTTCGTGAGTGCAGTGATCCAAAGAATGTAGACGAGAAACAAAGATAAGAAAATTTTGGGATATTGTGATGTCAAAATATCAATTTGACACAAAAGCAGATGAAATCCTGGGCAAAGATTGCTTCATTAATCATTAAGAAAAATGATCAATAGCTTGTGTAGGTTCCCGTGAATTACAATCGAGTACTTGTTGATAAGTATCGAAGGGCTGCTTTTAGAATGCTTCGTGGGTAGTTTAAAAAAAATTTCGTTACATGTCAACCTAAACATAAGGTGAGAAATTGTAACAGAAATTACTTGTTTAACCAGTGTAGTCAGTGACAAGTTTTCTTTGAAAAATTTTAAGTGACTTTGAATTTTGAATGAAACTCATACGGAAATCATATTCAAGAAAAAAAATTTATGCTGGATCTTGTTGGGTAATAAACATCATGGGTTTCGAATGTTTGATCAAGACCACTCATTCGAAATGAATATGATTTGGAGTTTCGAATTTTGGTACTGAAACAAATGTTTCGTGAAAATCTGGAACATTGTTCCCCGTCAATTCCTTAAAAGTGTAGTGAAAATTAGGTTTCACTTTCATCATGGTCTCATGATGTCAGATCATAAACACAGATTTTTGATATGTCTAAGTCTTGATGGGTTTGATCAGAGACCTCTCGGACATATGTATTCGTGTGTGATTGTGTAAGAACTTTATACGTGAAAAAGATTGATGTAAGACACGAAAAGTACCTCTGTTATTTTTGGACAAAACAGTAAACTCTTGACTCATTTTGAGAAGAGTCAGGTAGCTCAGAGACTAATGTGAATATAAGCCTGATTGGGAAGAAATTTTCGTATGAATAATTTCATTAAGGCTTTCGTACACACACATTGAGTCATTGGAGACTTTGGACAACATGCAGCAGCATGCTTCTAGGGACAACTTAGCTAGTTCAAGTGATGAAAAATGTATTGATTCATACGAAAAATGTACTTGACCCTAGAACTGCAACCATAATCCACTGTATATCGTCATTATTATCTGCACCAAAATACTAAAAAGAATAAGAATCAAAATATTTTTGTTGTTTTGATTTTTCGAAAAGTGAATAACAAAACAAAAGAAAATCTTTTTGGATTTTTGATTTTTCGAAAATTGAATGACAAAACAAAAGAAATTCTTTTTGGATTTTTGATTTTTCGAAAATTGAATGACAAAACAAAAGAAAATCTTTTTGGATTTTTGATTTTTCGAAAATTGAATGACAAAACTAAAGAAAATCTTTTTGGATTTTTGATTTTTCGAAAATTGAAAATAAACTGTACTTGTTTGCAAAAATACAAAATTTTATCGTCCCCTTATAAGTGACAAATGTACGAATTCGAAGGGGTCGAAGCGTTGACTTTGAACAGTAACCTCTGAATCAACCCTTAAAATAAGTGACAAATTTACGAATTCGAAGGGGTCGAAGCGTTGACTATGAACAGTAACCTCTGAATGTTGACGGTTATTGCTTTGTCTTTCATTCAGTGCCTCTGAATCATTCCTGGTCATTCATCATTCACCTTTTTCACATGGAACAGAAGTTCCATCGATCATTCCTAGTCGTTCTATAATTTTCACAAGGGAATTTTCATCTAAAGGTTTCGTGAAAATATCAGCTAACTGATCAGTTGTTTTCACGAAATGTACTTCAATATTTCCATCCTCCACGTGATCCTTGATGAAATGATAACGAAGTGCTATATGTTTAGTCTTCGAATGCTGCACATGATTATGACAAATTCTTATTGCACTTTGAGAATCATAATATAATGGAATCTTTTTCATATTGATTGCATAATCACGCAATTGACTTTGAATCCATATAATTTGTGAAGTGCAAGCAGCAGCAGCCACATATTCTGCATCAGCTGTTGAAATTGATAGACATGTTTGCTTTTTCGACTGCCAGCTCACTAATTTGCCATCGAGAAATTGACAGCCACCACTTGTGCTTTTTCGATCAAGATTACACCCACCCAAGTCTGCATCCGAATATGCTTGTACAAAGAACCCAGTTTGCGAAGGATACCATAATCCTAACGAAATTGTTCCTTTAAGATACCGAAATATATTCTTCACAGCAGTGAGATGTGGTTCTCGTGGATTTGACTGATACCTTGCACAATTACAAACAGAAAACATGATATCAGGTCTACTTGCTGTAAGATAAAGTAATGAACCAATCATGCTCCTATAAAGAGTTATGTCAACTGCAGGTTTATCTAACGAAGGTGTCAACTTTATGCCAGTTGCCATTGGAACTCGTAACTTTGTGCTATTCGTCAATCCAAACTTTTCTAGCAGATTCTTCGTATATTTTTCTTGATTAATAAAAATTCCTTCTCTGCTCTGACGAATATTCAATCCAAGAAAATTATTGATTTTTCCCATCATGCTCATTTCGAACTTACTTTTCATCAAATCTTCGAATTCTCTAGATAAAGCAGGGTCAGTTGAGCCAAAAATAATATCATCAACATAAATTTGAACAAGCATTAGATGATTCCCAACTTTCTTTCGAAATAATGTGGGATCAACAAATCCTTGTTTAAATTTAGATTGTTTCAAGAATGAAGTAAGAGTTGCATACCATGCTCGTGGTGCTTGTTTCAAACCATAAACTGCCTTATCTAAAATATAAACACGATTTTGAAATTCCTCGTTAATAAAACCTGGGGGTTGCTCTACGTAAACTGTTTCTTCAAGCTCTCCATTTAAAAATGCACACTTTACGTCCATTTGATAAACATCAAAGTCTTTGTGAGCTGCATAAGCCAAAAATATACGAACCGCCTCGAGTCTTGAGATAGGGGTAAAAGTTTTTTCATAGTCGATTCCTTTTTGTTGTGAATATCCTTTAACAACAAGTCTGGCTTTGTTTCTAACAATATTTCCATCTTTGTCGGTTTTATTTTTAAAAATCCATTTTAACCCGACAATCGAAACATTTTCAGGTTTAGTAATTAATCTCCAAACCTTGTTTCGTTCAAATTCAGACAATTCAGATTGCATTGCAACAACCCAATCTGAGTGTTCCATTGCTACCTTAATTGTTTTTGGTTCAATTTTAGAGATGAAAACATTGAACATGCAAAATTCTTGATGAGTATTCAATACCTCATTCTTTGCACGAATTTGAGCTCTTGTTAAAACACCCTCTTGTGGATTCCCAATTACTTGATCCTTCGGATGATCTCTTGTCCACTTTTCCATTGGCGGATATGCTGGATCAAATTCCAAAGGTGCATCTTCGTATATATCATCATTCTCTGAACCTGCAATCGAACAAACATCATCAAAATCATTATTATTCTCAATGTTTTCTAAATGCTCCCCCTCAACATCATGCTCCCCCTCAATATCAGCATTCAATCTTTCATTCTCCCCCTCTAAAGAATGCTCTCCCTCAACTAGAGTATTCGAATCCAAGTGCTCCCCCTCCACTGGATTGTTTTGCATACTTTCGTCTTTCTCTGGAGAAGTTGATGTTGAATCATCAGTAAGCTTCATTAGTTCAGAGAGATGATTATCATTTGCATTTATTTCAGCATCAACAGCATGATCTGAAATTCCAAAAATTAAATCATAATCAATATCTAAGGTTTGTGAGGATTCAGATTCATCTTGTATGTTTTTCAGAATAGGATGATTTTCAAACTGCAATGTAGTTTGTTTAATGTAGTAATCATCAAATGTAAGATTAAAAGTTTCTTCAACTTTTCATGTTCTTTTGTTCAACACACGATATGCGACTGAATTATGCGAATATCCCAAGAAAATCCCTTCATCTGCTTTAGCTTGAAATTTCGTAAGATTATCCTTCAGATTCATGATGAAGCACCTACATCTGACGTTAGGTTTTTGATTGTTGAGAATTTCATATGGAGTAATGTTAAAACGACGATGAATGAAAGATCTGTTTTGAGTAAAACATGCGGTGGATACGCCTTCAGCCCAAAGGTATTGTGGAAGATTCGCACATATCAGCATAGTTCTTGCTGCTTCGCATAGAGACCTATTTCTTCGTTCAACAACACCATTTTGTTGTGGTGTGTATGGAGATGAAAAATTATGCGAAATCCCTTTGTCCACCAAAAATGAATCAAGGACATTGTTCTTAAATTCAGTTCCATGATCACTCTTAATTTTTCAAACAATTTTCTTCAATGTTGTTTCCATCTTTTTGATAAAGTCAATCATGATTTGTGCAACTTCGGATTTAAGCCTGAGAAAATAAGCCCACGTAAATCTGGAAAAGTCATCTACAATAACTAAAATGTACCTTTTCTTGTTGAGAGTTGAAACTGTCGAAGGACCACACAAATCAATATGTAAGAGCTCCAAAGGTGCGATAATTTTCGAATCTATCGTAATTGGATGACTTTGTTTATGTTGCTTTCCAACTTCACAAGCTGCACATAAAGAATCATTGTCAAATTTAAGTACAGGTAAACCTCTTACCAGATCTTGTACCACAAGTTTATTGATGTTTCGAAAATTGAGATGAGAAAGTCTTCGATGCCATAGCCAACTTAAGTCTGGTGTTGCTTTCGAAAGAAGACAAATAGCAGGTTTCCCTACTATTGGATTGATGTCCAAAGTGAACATGTTACCTTTCCTTTTGGATTTCAGTAACACTTCTTTAGTGTTAACATTCGAAATAACACTTCCTTCTTCATTAAAAAGAACTTGATTACCAGTGCCCACAACAAGTTTGGAAACACTTATCAAGTTATGTTGAAGACCTTCAACATACGCAACACGATTCACTGTGAATTGTCCGTTCGTGATCTTCCCATATCCTTTAACTTGACATTTTTTATTGTTCCCAAACTTCACAACTCCTGCATTTTTTATGCTTCGAAAATCACGTAAATTATCCTTTTTCCCAGTCATGTGACGAGGGCAACCACTATCAATGTACCATTTATTATCATATTGCTCATCACATAGTACCTACAATCAGTGGAAAAATTTAGGTACCCAAGGCTTTTTGGGTCCTTGGAAATTAGATTTCAATTTCGAATGTAATGATGAACTTTTAACCCAATCACAAATTTTGGTTTTGAGACTATCAATTAAGTTCTCATCTTCATTTAAAGGAACCAAAACATAAGATTTTGATGGTTTCGAATGTTCACTGACATTACCCTTCGACTTCTGAGTTTGTGAATGGACATTATTTGCTTGTATTACTCATTTCCAAGCTTTGACTGATATGTTCGAATCCATAGAAGATGAACTGACGTTTGATGAAGTATTCACATACTTCTCATATGCTTCGTGAATTTGCTCCTTTGAAAATTTATTCGGCTGATACATCTTTCATTTGCTTTCAAGCCAATGATCAATGTTTTTTCTTGAAGTCATTCCTTTTTCACGTGAAATTTTCATATTTACTTTCTTCGTATGATTAGGAAAATTTGGCTTTTGAGGAACAAAATCAACTTTTGGATTTGTTAGAAAAGATTGAGCATATGATGTATTAACTGTTGATTTAAAATGTTGACGATGAAAGAATTTTTGATTTGGATTTGATGTATTTGAAAATTTTCTTGGAATATTAGTTTCTGAAACTTTCGAAAATCTTGGTTGTTTATTCACTTCAGACCTTGAATGATTTGATTGTGATGAATGTTGAGTTTTTATTAAGAAAGAGGAATTTTTAGCTTTGAAAACATTTTTGGGTGATTGTGATTCAGACATCTTTTGAGACTCAATATTTTGCCAAAATATTTTCTTCCTTGCTTGTATTTTTGAAATGTTGTTTTCCTTCGAAAATTTGTCAATTTGATCTTTGAATTCCTTAGAGTTTAATTTGACAACTTTTTCATTTTCCTTTACAACTTGTTTTGAATTATCTTTTTCCATTTTTGATTTTTCAACCCATTTTCTTTGTGGTTTTTGACGTTGAAACACGTATGAATTCTTTGTTAAGTTGTTTTCAACTGTGCTTTGATTTGCGAAAAAACTTCATTAGTTGTTTTTGAATTATCCTCCTCAACTAACTTCTTTAATTCTGGTTTGATATTCTCAACATTTCCAGTAGTTACGAAAACTTGATTTGGAAAAATGACATCATCTGTACACTTGAAATTTGGATAAACCACAGTGTTCGTTTCAAGGTAATGTTCACCTTTTTCCGTCATTATATTTTCGAACTTTTGTGTATCACCATACACTTGATCAACCACTATTTGTGTAGTTTCTTCTTTCTTTGAAGATTTCTTTCCCTTCGAAATTTTCTCTTCATCTTCATCATCGCTATCATCAGTTTGACTGTCTTTGAGATCCACGAAGTTCATATCACAAACTTTCGAAGTTGAAGGTATATCAGTTTCTTTCTCAACCATCAAATCCTTAACTTTTTCTTTCCCTTTAAATGTTGATGCAACATTAACAACAGAAAACTGGGAACAATCAACATCCTTAAGTTCACTAATTTCACTAATATTATCAGAATTATCTTCAATATCAGCAAAATTTAATTGAGAATCAGATGTTGAATTCTCAGTCTTTTTCAAAATTTGAATTTGTTCAGATTTAGTCAAAGTATCATTCACTATGTTAACTAATTCATTTGCATCAAGACATTCATCAATTTTGACAATTCCATATTTATATCTATCATCAACAATTTTGTCAAAATCAGCTATTATTTGCTCACAATCATATGAAATATTATCTACCTTAGCTCTTTCGTATGCTAGAAAAAGTAGTAATTTTCTATGTTGCTCTTTACTTATTTCACATGAATGATGTAAATCAATTAATTTTCCATAAAGTCTTTTAGCAGAATTACAATAAATGTTTCTTTGTGCTAGCAAAAGTTTGACTTCACTTGATAAAGTATCCCTATCACACATAATATTTGTTATTTGTAATTCCAAACATTCAATTTTACTTATTTTCATGTCTAATCGCTTTTTGGTCTCTAACAACTCCATTGACAACTTGTTGGCCTCATTGCTAGCAGACACAACAATTGAATCAAAATAAGTAACCGTCTCATCAAAAGATATTAGTTCAGAATCATAAGCATGTGTAGGAATATTAAAAGATTCGAGAATTTTACGTACCTTTGTTGTCATTGGAAATTTGTCTGCTGTCTTGGATACGAAGCATTGTCCTTTCACTTCGAATTCCCCGTCATCTGAGTCCTCCTCCATTTTCGCGTACATTGCTCCATGTGTTGGATTCCTCATTTCTTCATCATCTGATCCGGATGACCAGATTTGATACGTTCCTTCTTCATCTTCATGTTCACCTTTTGCAACCAATGACAAGTTTTTGGCTTTTGCACGAACCTCCTCAAACCTTTCTGCATAATACGCCTCATCTTTAACTTTATTCTTCCTCTCATCCTTCTTCCGAAGCATACACTCATTCGCAAGATGATTAGCTCCATTGCAATAATGACAATCTATACCAGCATCACCTTTCAGATTTTTCTCGATCTTTCCTTCAGACATTTTCGAACCTTTCTTCTCAATTTTCTTTTTCTCCTCATCTGCAGTTTTACTCATAGCACTTCCTTTTACCTCATCAAGACTAGTCTTCGGATTGAACGGCTTTTTGAAAAACTTCTTAACACGATTATTTGAGTAAAAAGCTATTGCCTCATCATCCGAATTCATGATGAATCCTTCTTCTTCCTCAGAATCACCATTTTCTGCTTCTTTCTCAGATATCTTTGACACAAGTGCCAATGGACCTCCCAAATTGTGCTTCGTCTCTTCAGCAATTTCATTTACCTCGGTTTCATGTGTCTTCAACTAATTGTACAAATCATTGAGAGTTGATGTATCAAAACTTTGCTGATTCTTCACCATCATACTTACGCTTCTCCATTCTTTTCGAAGACCCGTCACAAAGATAAGATTAAATTCCATTGAAGTCCTGGTAATTCCATAGCGATTACAACGATAGATTAACTCGTTCAGTCGATCATAGTAGACTTCAATTGTTTCACCTTCTTTTTGTCTGAAATCTTTCAGCTCAACCAAACACTGTTTGACTGAATTGATTTTCGTCTTCTCACTTCCTTGAAACTTATCTTTCAGATTGTTCCAGATCTCCTTTGCAGTTGTACAACCCCTTATATAATTGTACACAACTGGAGGTAAAGCTCCTCGCAATTCTCTCATACACCTCTTCTCCAGTTTCTTCAGACGATCAGTTTGATTATCAACTTCAGAACTTGTAGAAGATGATCCAATTGGTTGAACATTCACTGGAACATTGACATTTCCAGTGATACATGACCATAATTCTTCATCAAGACCATTTAGATAATCCTGCATACGATCAGCCCACTGATCATAATATTCAGGGATTAGCATTGGAATTTTGGTTGATGATCCTAACAGCTGAGAAAACGAGGTCATCGAATTGAGATTGAAACTCGTCATTGTTGTACAGAAGCTGAATTTGAAAATTTTTAAGAAGATTTGGAAATTTGAAAAAAAAACTAGTTGATTCAAATCGGAATTGCAAGAAAAACACTCGATTCAACAATTCAAATGCAGAATCAAATCACAAACTAAAATCTCGACAAATTTTTCACGATCAAAAAGTGCGGAAACTTTTGAACCAAAAATTTGATTCAAAAACTTTTTGAATGGATGAAAATCAGATCACAGATGTGATTCCTTCTCTGATACCAATTGATGAATCAAAGAATCAAGTATAAAACGAATCAGAGTATGAAATCAACTATGAATGCGAGATTGAACACCAGATGTAAATATGATCTTGTTTCAGCTCTATTACACTTTTGAATGTTTACAGAGTACAAAGACAGGTCTGTAAAAACTCTTATCTAACTATAGTAAATATCCCTATTTATAGGGAACTGAAAGCGTACAAAAATATACTAAGGCACAGTCACTTAGGCTTCGAATAAAAGCGCCTCAGTAAAATAGATTACAAAACATTCGAAGAGTTCAAAATACATTTCGACTAATTACAACAATTAGACCCTTACACTTGTTCTCGAAATTTCGTTTCAGGATATTAGGCTTAAGGTTCAAGGATTTCTTACAAGTAGGTGCTCGTTGTTGTACCTGGCCATCACCACAATCGGGGTTATCGATAGCATTACTACTAACATTTTCATTGTTAACATTAAGGTGTGCCATGACAGCTGCTACAGCTGATGTGACCGCAGCTTGAAACGTAGCTGCATCTATCTGAAGGATTGGTGTTTCGATGGTGGGTTGGTTACACTTCTTTGGAGGCATGATTCTGTTACATGATAAGAAAATGAGCTCGTGAGCGACTATCGTGTCTCTAGATGTATTCTAACCATTTGTGTCCATGTATTAATCTTTCGTTTTGTTATATTGTTCTTAATGATTCGACCTGCATCCCTATGATGCAGTCATGGTAAGGAACATAATTAAGTTTCTAGAATGGTTAGGAACCGAGTATCATCCGAACTAAGTTACCTTCGTTTGGTGGATATCGTTTCCTAATTTTCGAAAATATTCGAAAACAATTCACAACAGTGTCTACATAAAATAGACTTATGAATTTGAGAAGTAATCACTATCAATTAAGATTTCGTGATCTGATTTATTGTTATTATTCGTGACAGGAAAATAAGATAAACTCAAAACCTAATGTGAGTAATGAAATCACTAACTCACTAGGTTGAATCGATTTACTAGTTATTACTTAGATGAAAAGGTGCTCAAACACTTCACATGAATCACACGTGTTTTTCTTTTGTTCTTTGTTCTATTCTGAGTGGTAATGATTTGTTTCCTCCTGGTATCTATAGGGTGTCCTTCTCCTCTGTAGGTATATTGAATTCCTGGGCTGTCTTACTTCCGATTCTAACACTGATCCCCATTAGTTCGTAATGAAGATTTTGAATCTCGGAAGTTCATACGAATCTCTCATTGGTGTCCTTAATAGGGTAAGGACACTAAATGATTTCTATAGTTTATTTACTTCTCATATGTTTCTTTCTTGGGATTCTCCTAATAAAATTCTGTTGGATCCTCCTTGACTCTTCTATTGATTGCTGGAGTAACTATGTTTATCTAACGGGCTTATACGAGAATGGGAATAAAGAATCTATGAGAAAATTTAAATTTTTACGAAGGTGATTCTTTATGGTTCTTCTATAATCACATGGTGTGTACCGATTATATATAATCCAGATCAAATAGACCTTTGAATAAGTAATCCTACTCTAAAACCACATCCAAACAAGGAAAAGGAAGTAGAGTGAAAATCACATATTCTAAGTCTATAAAATCTCGGCTATATATAAGCTTAACGTATCCACTTAGTAATAATAGACTTATCAGAAAAGATCTTTTTAACATTTTCCCAAAGGTATGTAACATACCTCCATGTTATTTTAGTTATGAGTTTGATTCTTGGACTTCTAGATACAAGAACTTAACAAGTTTTCAGTTTTCTTGTTATAGCATCCTAAAATACTCCCATAGTATTTTAGTCTTTATGTTTGGTTCTAGAATTCTTCTGGTACTTAGGTAAGTTTTAGACCTGTTGCAATACTACAATCACTCCCCAAACATGTGTTGGTCATATCTCGGATGAATATAGTTGATCAGGCTATATTGATCCCAGATATGATTACGTCACTATCTAGGTTTAACTGCAATGTCTAACATCCAAATACTTTTGTTTTGTCCTTCTTGTGATACTCATTCTGGTATATATACTCTGCATGTACTTATACTTTTATATAATATTGATATATTTTTAAAGTATAACTCTAGAGTGTTTTTATCCCAATGGGTTTATAGTTGTATATCTTTTATGACCGATATACTGAGTTCACTATAAACACTGCTCTGATACCAATCTTTCGCACCCCCAAACCAGAACGGCGGAAACGTTCGGGGGCGGAGGACTTTAGGTAAGTATCACAACACATGCAATATAGTAATCAAAGTACAAACAACCATTGCATTAATAAGTATAAGTTTTACATAAGTGTTCAAACATTAAATATTCAAACACCAAAGTAGGTACACTAGAGGACAAGAGTCGCGGTACGGTACTAGGTAGTCTTCTCAAAAGCTTCCGGAGTGTACCTGTCTACTGGATTCCTGAGAATACAAGTTAGTTGGAAAGAGTAGATCAGCATTTAAGCTGGTGAGTTCATAAGTAATTTAGTTCTGTTAAGTATACCCTAAGTTCTCTGAATAAGTTCACTGGTTTCTCCAGGAAATCCTATATTTCCTGAGGTGATTAACTGATAACCTCAATAGTTTACATATGTAATTACTTAGTTTATACTGATTATATATAACCCAATATCGAATGGACAGTCAAATGGGTGTATCTGCCCTAAGCCCACAACCAAACAAGAAACAGGAAGTAAGGCGGAAGTCACACATTTCACTGTCAATCGGATATTACTTATGTACAACTCTGATGTAATAACTAAGGAATTATAGAATTAACCACTAAAGGTCCTTTATGTTATACTAGTTTACAAAGATTGAATGACTAAGTTTCATTTGATAAGTGGTTTAATCCCATAAACCGTTTCTTTTGTATAAGTGGTTTAATCCCATAAACCGCTTCATTTGTAAATGTGGTTTAATCCCATAAACCGTTTCATTTGTAAAAGTGTTCTTAGTTATATCTGTTCTATAGTAAAAACCTTAGTATTAATCCTAGAGAGTATTGTATTATCCATAATACTGCCTTGTGGTTTTAAATGTTCAAAACCAGAAGTACAATACTTGATTTCATGATACATAGCTCTTACGATAAGTAAAAGCTACTGAAGGTATATTTGGTCGGGATGTAATTAACATTTCTTACTATTATAAGAGAAGTATATTACTTTGTAATTCACTCGTTGTTTCATCCATGTGAGTTCTATTCACCATACTAATATGACTGATATGCCTGCGGCGACGTTCTTCAGGCGTCAGAATGGAATGATATTTGACACCCTAGGCCTGTCGGCCAAACTGTAGCGAACAGTAGAGGTGCGGGATTGTCAGACCCATATAGATCTATACACAAATTCATGCTCTCCCTACAAGAGATTCTGGGTAATAGTTCAGGACTTAAAAGGTCGTACTTAGATAAGTACACCGTGAAGGGTCTAACAAATTTATTGTTTCAACGAGATTTACGATGTATTATTATTACCCTGTGAATGCTAACTCTGGTACTTTGTATCGTACCCTCAGTTAATGCAAACCCGGTATGACGTATTATTACCTCGTGTTTGCTAACTCTGGTACTCTATATAGTACCATTGCTAATGCAAACCCGGTATGATGTATTATTACCTCGTGTTTGCTAATCCTGGTACTCTGTATAGTACCATTGCTAATGCAAACCCGGAATGATGTATTATTACCTCGTGTTTGTTAACTCTGGTACTCTGTATAGTATCATTGCTAATGCAAACCCGGAATGATGTATCTTTACTTCTTTAATATGTTGTTCGTATATTAAAGGTATTATACATATCTTGGTATAGTTGAATAAATTTTGGTAATTTCCTTGGAAAGTATATAATCATGAATCATACTTGTATATTTAGTTTTGAATCATAAATTATACCTATTATAATTTATATGTTCTATCTGATTAGCATGATATCTCATGGATGAACACCTTTGCTCAGCCTGATACAAAGGTATTGATACCAAAAGGAGTAACCTTTTGTACTCATATATGTATAATATATAAATAATTAAGAAGGAAACGACCTTCGGACAAATAACACAACCTTCCAAACAAGGAAAAGGATATAAGATAATTCATTAGTCCTCAGCCCTTCAAATCTTATTTATATATTTATACATATATAAACATGATTTTGGCATTTATAATTTGAAATAGTTTATAAAACATTTTTCGAAGAATTAAACGGAGTTTACATGACTTTAAAGATTTAACATGGTTTTAAGTCATTTTGGAAGTATTTGGTAATTCTTAAAAGCATACGGAAAATCGTTGTGTGATTATTATCACATACAGTTATTAACACAATTTATTATTGTGTTAAACTTGTATCCCCCCCTAAAAAGCACTTAAAAACCATTAAAAAGGTAAATTATAGGGGTATGAACTCACTTAGATAAGCGGTGATTCGGGCAGCGTTTCGTTTTCCCGGAAAGAGTTTATTTGACGAGAAACCGGCTCAAATCGGGCAGAGTTTTGACAGGAGAGAGGATAACTTCTCGAGAATTCCGGGGCTTGCTTTGGGCTTTAAACATGATATCGGGGCCTTGGGGGTCGTGAGAAAGTCGAGGGGGTGAAAATATGAATTTGGGTGATTTTTGGGGTGAAAAAGTCCTTCCATCCGAGAAGGCTCGCACCCTTTATATAGGGGTGCGAGGGTTCGGCCGAGGAGGACAGCTGGCGAGGGCGAGGAGTCAGCAGCCACGCGTCGGACCTGCGAAGTGTACACTGGGCAAAGCTCGGACCGGTGGAGGCTTCAAATTGGGCTAGGCTTCGGTCCAATAGGAAGAAGGCACGTGCGAAGGGGGTGTCCGAGGGGCATCTCCGAGGTGTCTCCGGTGTGTCTCCTGCGAGGCTGTCCGAATGCGAGTGGACCGCAGACTTGGTCCAATCAGAAGGCGACACGTGAGGCTTGGTCCTATCAGGAGGTGACACATGGAGGCCTCGCATGCGAGGGATGACGTGTCCGAAGATGACTCATGCGAATTTGCCCGGTTTTCAAGATTTTATTGATTTTCGTGCCAAAAACTTGCGAAAATCATAACTTTCGCATACGAGCTCCATTTTTGACGTTCTTTATATGCACGCGTAGGTAAAATCATACTCTACGACTTTCGTTTAGACTTCGTCGGCTGATTTTGATTTATTTTTAATATTATTATTTTTAACAGACCGGGACAGGAAATCCGTTAAAAATTCATAACTTCTTCATCCGACGTCCGTTTTCATCTGTCTTTTTACTGTTGTGCTACTTTTGACAAGACCTTCGATTCTCATCTAAGTTACGTCAGCTAAATATTGATCGATTTATATTTCGAATTTTTAGCTGTCTATTGCTAAACCGAAACTTCAAAAAATCATAACTTCCTCATACGAAGTCAGATTTTTACGTTCTCTTTATGAACGTTCTCGGTTTAACATATTCTACAACTTTCATTTAGATTGTTAAGGCTAAAAATCCTTTTATCGAAAATTCACTTTTTACACTGAACAGTGTTTTGCCGGTTTTATCGCGGATTTTCGATTGGTCATAACTTCTTCGTTATAACTCGGATTTCAGTGTTCTTTATGTTTTTGGAAACCTTGTTACAAACTCTACCACTTGGTTCATCCCAATTACGATTATTGATCAATTTATTTTTGACCAAAATTTGACTAGTGTCACAGCCGGGCAGAGGAGCCTGCGGCGAGGAGCAGGGCTTTCCAGCTGACTACATAGGAGGCACAAGCAGCTTCCGATGTTGCAGGTGTGTATATTTTTCTTTCCATTCAGTTTTTATTTATGATTTTATTTCTATTGTCTTGGATCAGTACGAGTAAGTGTATCTTAGAGTTATATTTTCTGCTTATGTTTGGGTTATATGCCATTTGCATACCATGAATCTTAGAGTAGTAGTTCGAGATTGTCTCCTTATATAGTGGGTTCCCAGGATGTGGTAGTTGTAGTAAGTGTGATTGGAACTTGGAAGGTGTTCCGTTAGTCTTCAAGAGTTGTATTGGTTTAGTATTGGTTAGATTTGGAACACTAGCAGTGGTAAGGGTTGGTTGCCAGCAGATTGATCATTGGATGGTAAGAAGGATTGGGAATCCTTCTAGTCTTGTGTGTTGTAAGATGTTAGTTGAATCAAAATAGGGAGAATCATTCTGGTATTCAGGAACAGAAATAGGTGTGAAACTAGGATGAGTTGGTATTCCCATTAGGGGGGAAGGCAAACTAAGTGGTTGTTAGGATTGAGGAGTGTGTGAGTTGGGAGTTTGGGAAACTTCCTAACGTTGGGTTCACGTATTCTTGGTGTGTGATAGCTGGTATTAGGAAACCAGGTTGGGGAATTCCCGTCAGGACGCGAGTTCAGTCAGGATGTTAGGTCGTGGGTGTGCTCGATGTTGGATGTGTTCGGATTGGTAATCAATGTTTGAGGAAGCGTGGGATGTGTTGTAAGGCTGCGAGATAGCCGTAGCATTCACCAGCGGCAAGCTAGTGTGGAAAGTGTTGTAAGACTACGGGATAGCTGTAGCATTCATTAGTGGCCAGATAGCAGGGGAAAGTATTGTACGACTGTGGGGCAGTTGTAGCATTCTTCATGTGGTCAGATAGTGTGAGAAAGTGTTGTTAGACTACAGAATAAGTCATAGCATTCATAGATTCATTCAGATAAGTTAGTCCTGGGTGGGTCAGTTCGTAGGATCGTGGGAAGGCCACAGCGTGATCGGAATCAGGAAAGGATAGGTCGATGGGATTCAAGGTGGAGTTGGACCTGTGTAGCCCTAGATAGGTGAGACCTGTGGGCAAGGCCGCTCCGTAGTATGGTTTGGGTGAGACCCGTGGGTGAGGCCCGTATGACTATAGCAATGCAGGTGGGACCTGGAAGAGACCGTAGGGTCGAGGTATGGGATCGGGGATTCCAGGACTTATGGGGCCAAAAGTGGCAATGTAGATAGGGTAGTTTTTGATAAATAAAGTTTTCTTCGGATGTCGCTGGGAGCGACTGATAGGGTGTTCTTTGGTTCAGTTACCGGGTGGGAATCCGGTGTTCCAGCTAGTTGGCAGATAAGTTGCGACCAAAGAGGTCTCGGTTCATTTGGAAAGCGGATAACAGGCAGCATGATGTTCGGGAAAAAGTAGTGATGAGAGGATTCTTATGTGTGGAGTAGCTTGCTGATCGAAGGTGCTAATTCACTTACAGTTGGATTAAATAATCTCAGAGTAATTTATTTGACCTTGTTGTGCAGCTCTCGTATGAGTCTAACCCTTGCAGGGATGAATATTCTACTAGAAGGATTATCTGAGCCTTCTGTCAAGTATAAAGTATTCTACAACTGGTTATGGTTAGTGATTTTTTTTAGGGTAGCATCGAGATAATCAGAGTTTGAAGTTTTATGGTTAGTCAGTTGCTCGATGAGGTGTTTGGAGGACGACCACGAACTGGTTCCTACGGTCGATATTCAGGATAAGGAACGTCTGAATCATGTAGAGAAGCTAGTAACAATTATCAAGCAAAAAACAATGACCTGGAGGAACAAGGTAGCGAGGCCTACGGAAGTGGCATGTAAGCAGTATCCGAAGGGATTTGCAGCGATAGACTTCGAGGACGGAGTCTAGTTTAAGTGGGGGAGATTTGTAACATCCCGGGAATTATAAGATTCATATGGAATGCATAAGCTTGAATCAATTAAGTATGGAAGTTTTTCAAGCCAAGAACTCTTAATTGAAATATTGGTGTTGGAGGCAAGGCTCGAACGCAGGGCGTTTATATCTTGAACGCTCAGCATTCAATATATGAAGTAGGATGCGGAGGCCAAGACGAACGCTATGCGTTCTAGGGAGGAAAGCAGGGCGTTCGCTGTCTGCACTCAAAAACCCTAAGTGTGCACTATTTAAACAACTTAAGACCCAAGGATCTTCATTCTTTCAGCCTCCACTGTACCTTCAGCCTCTTTTCGAAACCCTAACCCTAATTGTGAGTGTGTGAGCTTGGAAGACCATATTTGAGTGTATTTTGGTGTTCTTGAAGAAGAGTGATCACCTTGGAGTCTCATTGACCAATGAACAGCTTTCAGATCCAGGTTCTCCAGCTCATTTGCAAGTCTCATAAGGTATAAAGTTTCTATATTGCTATCTTATAGCTTAAGATCTAGATTAGGGATTGTTTTGTGCTTGTTATGGTCATGTGGATGCTCTTTGGGGGTTTGAGCCACTCCAAGATCCTAGGATTGAAGATCCTCACGTTTCTGAGTTATTAGAGTCATAAAAATGGTAACTTGATGGTTGAGGACCAACCATGAAAAGGTTTTGGGTATTGATTTATGGATTGGAAGCTTTAATGGGTGTTTGTGTCCTTTTGGACCATGCAAAGGTGCCAAGTGGCCAACTTTGTGGATTAAGATACTGATATGGACCTATTTGGAAGTTCTAGACGTTTGGCTTAAGCTATTAAGTCATTATGTTTTTTTTTGGTTTCTGGCCGGGAACGCCGTGCATAAGGATGGGGAACACCGCGCGTTTCGGCCTAGTGTCCCAATGAATGGTCCGACGATGAACGCCCATCGTTCGTGTCACCAGAGGACTTTTGGGATTTTGATCTTGGAATTGGTTTTGGGGTTTGTGTTGGATTAGGTGTCTAAGACCATAACTATAATTGGTATGTACTTGACCCAAGAGTAGCATGGTCTATTTGGGTTGCATATCATCAGGACAATTTGATAGGATGAACTTTTGAGAGGAGGTTATTTATGATTTATTAATATGAAATCATATTATTTAATTAGTATTGATCAAGAATTAAATTGGAATTAATTTAGTGATCAAAAGAGATTAATTAAATATATGGGAATTGATTGTGTAAATCATTCATTCTTATAAAGTGGGCTTAATGTCCATAGTTCTTTATGTTGGGCTAAGCCCATCAGGTGACCCATGGATACTCCATGGAGGTTAAAACCCATGGAGCCTAAGGAATGTGGAAAGTCATGCACATTAGGGTTTGCATGGTGTAACCCTAGTTGTGCCACACTATATAAGAAGTCCCTTGGTCGGTGAAATTAGCACTAGTGATCTTTGGAAGAGTCATAGAGCCGATTTCTAGAGCAATCCATACTCTCTTAATTTATCCTTTGTCCTAGGTGTGTTGTGATTCCATTTGAGGCATTCACACTATTGGTGCTAAATTCTTAAAGGCCAAATACATCAAGGATAGCAAGCAACAACAAAAGGTATGTCATTTAACTAGAATCTTGTAGTATAGATACTTGATTGTATGCTAGTTAGGATGATGCTTTGGAAAATTGAAAGTTTGCATGTATATTAGAGAAAACATAGATCCAAAGCATCTAGGGTTGCATGTACACCATAGGAATGTTAGAATGCTAAAAACCCTTCATTGGTATCAGAACCTAGGGTTGTTTTCCATTATACATGATGCTACCTGTTTTCAAAGCTTGAAAAAATCGATTTTTTGCTGTCTGGACAGTGGACTCGCCGAGTCCACTGGGGAACTCGCCGAGTCCCCTCACAAACCTGACCAACTCACCGAGTTTGTTCATACACTCGATGAGTTGGTGCTCCTGGATGCACATTTTTGAGTTTTAAGGCTGGAATTGGACTAGGATCATTACACTAAACTGTTTTTGAACTTATAAACCTGTTTTTGACGTGGTAATGATCATGCTTATCCAATTTAAAAGATAATTGTCAAAGTTTCATGTTTTGTATTAGTTTATATGGTTAGACTAATTACATGAAATTTGTTTGATATGAATTGTCTTATTCTTATGAGTTTAATCTAGTTCATAGGCAAATTGTTTGATTTTCTTGTTAGAATTTTTTGATCTAAATGGTTTTGATGAATTCCATAACTTGTCCTCAAGTTATGGAAAATGAAAAGTTTTCTTTTTAAAGAGATAATCAAAATCATAGGTTATGAACTTGAAGAGTCTTTTTCCCATAAATGGTTTTATGAACTCCATAACTTGTCCTCAAGTTATGAATGTCAAAAGTCTTTTCATAAAACCTATATTAAACTTATAAGTTATGGATTTGAAAATTTTTGACAAGTTTCAAAACTTGCCCTCAAGTTTTGGAATTTGTAAAGTTTCACTTTTTGAATACTTTAGTTCCAAACCCTAGAATTTTAAAAGTTTAAAATTCAACCCTTATACTATTATAATATAATAGGTTTAATATATATATATATATATATATATATATATGTATATATATATATATATATATATATATATATATATATATATATATATATATATATATGTATATATATATATATAAGAGTAAAGTCAGTCTTACCGTTAGTAGGCCTCATTCACGAAGCCGGTCTATAAGGGGGGTATAAGGTTACTGCCTATAAAATGGCAGTTTAATAGGTGTCCACTCTCACCCACCGCTTCCTTGACTGGTGGAGGGTCGTTAGCCAAACGGGTTTGACAGGACATTTATTTTCATTAAAAGTATATTGATAACTATAAAGTAACTAAACTTTTATTAAATCCTCAGTCTTAGTTACTTTAGGAAAAATGTGAATATGGTGCTAACCCATGAAATTGCACTTTGCACCTTGTTAAATCGTTAGTGGAGCGTGTGTGGTTAACCGGCACACGAATCTGGGACTGACAGTATGTGGCAAAGGGTAGCTTGATGTTAATCATAGATCAATGTAGAGTGTGTGGTTAACCGGCATGTTTATTAGGTGATTTGTAACATTAAGAGTAACAAGCACATTTGCATGGTTATTCACACCTTGTTTGTGATCCTCGGCATCCCAGTCAGAAACGTGAAGGGCACAATCGAGATTTAAACATGCCATTGAAGTGTTCAATGAATCTCAAACGATCTAGGAATTTCAATTCACTTAAAACCTAAAGTTCCTTTTCGTTTTTCGTTGTGAAAATTGGTAAATCGTCATTTACCTACCTTCAAATATTTTTCAATTGGATTACGACATCCCTCTTCCGAATTGTAAAATATTGTGTTGGGTCCTAGCCTTAATATTTCATGTTGGGTGTTATATTAAGGACTAACATCAACTAAACTTGAATTTCTCCCTCATAAATGTCTAAGTTCAGACAACTATGGTCTTCCTTATCCTTTTGGAAAAGGCCTTTCTAATGAATATGATGTCCTACATGGCGATCGAGGTGAAAGATTAATCCCTTTGTCGTGCATTAATGGGACTGGAAATCATACTTCACTTCTTACACCCCCTCCAATAATTCTCCCTAACCTACAAGTTCAAAGAATTGAAAAGTTTAAGGTCACTCAAACCCTATTGGCTAGCAAACACCAAGATGGAAGGTTTATGTGTGCACATGTCTTGGAGATGAAGTCACACATTGACAAGTCGGGATAGTTGGGTGTCGTTGTCTCAAGGAAGTTGGTTGTTGACTGGGTTCTTGAGATCACTTCCTAAGTCATATAGCGGGTTTTTTAAGGACTACTATATGGGAGATCACGACATGACCCTTATTGATTTAACATATTTGCTTGTTGTTGCTGAATCAGGAATGATTTGCCGCACTGGAAAAGAAAAGTTGATTGGAATATCTACTTCCCAAACTTCCATGGACATTGACAATGGAAACATTGGAAGTCCAGAAAAGTCTTCTCTTCCCAATGGAAAGAGATCAGCCATAGTCAACTTAGTTGACCAAATGGTAAAGAGAAAGGCTAAGTCTGAGATTGTCCTGTGTACCATTCCAAGAGAATTTGTTTGTTTTATTGCCAAGAAAAGGGACATTGGAAGCGAAGCTGCTCTGACTGCCTGTGAAGTTTAATCAGAATGTATGGTTCTACTTCAAGGAAGTCCACTATCTGACTCTATTAAGTTCCTATTTGGAGATTCTTAATACATGATGTGACTAAGTTGCATCTTCATGTTTTGTAGAATCAAAGAAAAGAAAGAAAGCTTAAAGGAAGAGTAAGCTGAATCTGATAGTGAAAAGATGGATTTTGATCGCCTGATTCGATGATCGGATTTTTGAGCTGCTGCTTGAGAGTTATGATAGATTTCTAAGAAATATTTTGTAACATAATTTTCATTTGTATTTTCATTATAAGGATAAGTTTTCCGCAATTTTTATAAATAAAGAAAATTTTTTAAATTTATCTTATTTTTAAAATTTCCTTACAATGGCATTTGTGAAAAATTGTTGCTTATATGTTTCCATTGATAGCAATATTGGAATATGGATTTGATTCTTTCGTTTGTGGTTGTGTCATAATTATCAAATAAGGAAAGATTCTAATCACCCAAGTTTCAGTTGGATAGAAACTTGGAATCATGCAACTTGTATTGTGTGATGAATGAAAATTTTCATTTTTGGAAAATTAAGACTAATTCCTTGTTAACATGTGTATGTGAGTCAAGTGAAGGACTAGGGGATCGATAAGACTATTCGTCATATTTTACTAAAGTTTAGTAAATATTATTATGCTTACAAGTTTAAGTATAATTCAGAGTCATTGAAAAGACTTCAATGCATAGCACAACGAATAAGAAGAATCAAATAGGCAGAAAGATAAACGTTTCTCCAATCTAAAAAGATGGGAGACTAATTGAGCATCGTGTTTTATGATCATCATAATGATTATGAAAAGCATGTCACAATTTATCCTCTAAGAATATCTTAGTGCATTCGTATGGCTAAGAAGAGGAATCGTGAATTGTTGAAATGGTTAAATCAAGAAGATGAGTTATACTTCGTTCCAAAACAAGTCTTAGAGTCATACTCCAAGATTGTGCCTTGAGTGACACAATCTTAAGAAAGGTTTATAATACTCACCAAATGTAGAGTAACATGTTTCTTACTCTTGTACATTTGAAATTGGTAAGTTGTGATGTCTTGGAAAGGACAAAGATCAACTAAGACCAATTGTGTGAAGTGTCTTTCTTGATAAGAAACCGCACTAACTCTTAAATATTTGTTTGTCAAGTAATTTTCCTTAACAAAGTGAATCTTATATGTCAAGAGGTCAGTGGGAGTCTTAAAGATCTTGAAAGTTTCAAGAACTAATCAAGAGTAAACCTATTGTTAAACACTAGCACACGACTTGAGGTTTGTAACCTATCGTGTTGACATATTCTTATTTCTATGCCCATTCCAGTTAAATTTGACTATGCATGTGAGTTCTATGAATTCTCAATTGTTTGCATAACAACTTGGAAGCAATGGTAGGCCATTGTGCTGCCAGTTGGCAAGAAATTAAGATAGAACAAGTTCAGTCCATATGAGTTTGGATTTATCACTAACCTTGTCTTTTGATTATGGTTTGACAAATTCACATGGATAGGAACACATACACCATAAAATCTAAGTGTCATAAGGTTTCTCTCCGATTCATGAAAATGATGGTGAGGAAACGCTTTCACTAAGTAGATTTTAAGGAGATAGAATTGTGATATTTGCATTCTCCAATTCAATTATGAGTACGACATACCTCTTTATAATTTGAATTGTGAGAAATGGTAAAGGGTCTAAACATTTGATACTTATTGGTGTAAGTTCTAAAAATGTTAAGACACACATGTGAGCTATCTAAGAAACGGTGTATGAGTTTGAGGAGCCTAGATAAAGTCTTGTCAAAGCATCTTGTATCAGAAATCTGAACTTTGGTAATGAAAGTCAATAAGTATTGATTTCTAGAAGTCCAGCTGATTTCTGGGTACATGTCAAAGCTAGTGGGAGCATAAGTGTTATGCTAGTAAGATAATAATTATTATGCTAGTGGGAGCATAATCAACTATGGTAAATGTTGCAAGTTAGCAATGTTAATTATAGAAAACAAAAATTTTCAATCTGCAAATTGAAAAGTTGTTTTGCTATAATTAAGGGAGAGGAAATTATACTTCATTTCAAATCTAAAAACTTAGATTGTGAGATTTTAATCAAATTTAGTCATAGTTGTGTTAATTGCATTCTCAAAATTCGACTATGATTACGACATCCCTTTTCATAATTTGAATGATAAGAAAATGGCAAAAAGAAATATTATAGCAAAAGACTGGTCAAGTATCATGTATTTATGTAAGAAATCATGAATCGTGTCCTATATGCTTCGGGTATAGGATCGATTACATGTGCTATAATATTCATCTGTTCTAAATATTTTCCAAATGCCTAGGGCATTAAGAGGAAAAAAGGAATAGGACCGGATGTGACTAAAGTGGTTAAACAACTGTTAAACGACAATCTAAGGTTCACCGAGGATCGGTCACTTAAGGGTAGTTAGAAGTATAGTAATGGATGGACTATATCGACATTATTATAAATAGAAAGTATGATATCAATAATGAGTTGTCATATAGCAAATATGGAATGTTTTCATATTGGGTGTTGGATATTAAGAATCTGTGGTTAGAAACTTTTATGCAAGAAGGATGTTCAAAGGAATGTACTTTAAATTTGAGACTTCGCTTCCATGGAATTGTCCTATAACAATCTCCGAAGGAATACTTTGTAATATCATTGGTCAAGTCCCCGTGACTTTTGGTACCTAGACATTACAAAGGAATCATTGTGTGATAGTTTAGAATCTAACACATTCTGGCAGTGACAAGAATTTGGAATTTTTACTCTGGGGATAAAGATTTGGAATTGTGAAATGAGTTTTATTTAAGATGTGTTCAATTGATCTATTTCACAAAGTAAGGACCAGAGACAAACATAGTGTGCATGCTTGGAGCATGGCATAACTATTGGTTAGACAAACATAGTCTGCATGCTTGGAGCATGGCATAGCTATTGTTTTAATTCAAGTATTAAGTTGATTATTCGAAACATTATACAATGAATAATGAGTAATCAATATGGCATTCAAAATTTTTGGGACCATATAGGATTAGTATTATTCTTGTGTTTCGCTTTGCATATTTTGACTTCCCGAATAACTAGGTTATTCAAACCATCCACAGTCAATCATACTTTGGAAGTAGGTATTGAGGCAAGACTGTCATGAATGGGTATGTAGTTTGTCTATGTGTTTTAGACATAGCTGCAGTGTTCGTGAGTACTCCTGGAATAAGATTCGAGTATCGGATTCAACCAACGCTCATCTGAATCACTTCATGGATTTTATCATGAGTGATTGTGAGACGATAATATCTTATATTCTTGAAACAGAGACATGTGGCTTGTATTTACAAGTCGGTTGCACATTGACATATGTAAATGCACCAGTAACTTGGTGTTATAAAACATATCGTTGTGTGTGGTTTGATGAGTAGATAGAGCAAGCATATGAGTTGAATTTTATCCATTCCTTTTACCCTTGGAGGGAGAACGCGATATATGTGGGCCCCTCGATGATTTAGTGATGACACCCGTAAGTGCTTGGCCAAGCCTGGACTGATTTTGATTTGTTCAATTAGTCGATCGTCATAAATCGGAAATCGGGAAACAACAGATGGACAGAGAGAATGATTATAATCCATGTCTCAATCCATATGATATCTATAATGCAGGAATATATGATCCCTTATCTAATGGACGCGTCATTGAATAGGTCAGAGTTCGACAACGACTTTTAAGAGCTACGATTGCTAGTCGGGTTGTGGAGTCGTACTTGCAATAATAGTTATTAGACTTATCCAAGTGGGAGACTGTTGGATTAGGTGTCTAAGCCCATAACTATAATTGGTATGTACTTGACCCGCGAGTAGCATGGTCCATTTGGGTTGCATATCATCAGGACAATTTGATAGGATGGACTTTTGAGAAGAGGTTATTTATGATTTAGTAATATATTAAAAGTTCTAATATATTAATATGAACTCATATTACTTAATTAGTATAAATCAAGAATTAGATTGGAATTAATTTAGTGATCAAAAGAGACTAATTAAATATATGGGGATTGATTGTGTAAATCATTCATTCTTATAAAGTGGGCTTATGATCCATAGTTCTTTATGTTGGGCTAAACCCATGTGGTGACCCATGGATACTCCTTGGAGCTTAAAATCCATGGAGCATAAGGAATGTGGAAAGTCATGCACATTAGGGTTTGCATGGTGTAACCCTAGTTGTGCCACACTATATAAGAAGCCCCTTGGTCGGTGAAATTGGCACTAGTGATCTTTGGAAGAGTCATAGAGCCGATTTCTAGAGCAAACCATTCTCTCTCAATTTATCCTTTGTCCTAGGTGTGTTGTGATTCCATTTAAGGAATTCACACTATTGGTGCTAAATTCTTAAAGGCCAAATACATCAAGGATAACAAGCAACAACAAAAGGTATGTCATCTAACTAGAATCTTGTAGTATAGATACTCCAAAGCATGCTAGTTACGATGATGCTTTGGAAAATTGAAAGTTTGCATGTATATTAGAGAAAACATAGATCCAAAGCATCTAGGGTTGCATATACCCCATAGGAGTGTTAGAATGATCAAAACCCTTCAGTTTGGGCTTTCTGTTTTGGGCCATGTGTGGACTAATCTGATTGGATTTCCCAGTTTAGGCCTAAGGAGTTGGGGTTGGGCCCAATTTAGAAAATTGGGCCATTAGTGGGCTTGGAAAGTCTACATAATATTGGGCCTTTCATGTTATGGACTGGGCTTTAGGCATGGACCAAAATTAGATCAGGGGTAAAATGGTCATTTTACCCTAAAAAGGATTATTGGGTATTGACTAAGTGTTATTTTGGTACTGATAGCTTGGGTAGTCGAAGGATCAGCAGTTCGGGGATTTGCTAGTTAGCAGCCAGAGAATTATCCGGGGGACTTTAGCAGTGCGACGTGAGTTTCCTCCTCTTTGAACGGGTCGAAGGCACCAATGTCGACCCGAATATATATGTGTATATGTTTTTCAGATTACGATCTGATGACGGGCAATGCCCGAGGATTATTCGTTATGCTTGAGGTCATTGTGATTCTTGCATGTGTTGGTATTTGTATGTTTCCGGATTACGATCCAATGTCGGGGGTGCCTGAGGAATGTTTATATGTATGATTTTCCGGACTAAGGTCCGATGTTGGGCGGTGCCCGATGAATGTTTATATGTGTGTTTCCGGACTACGGTTCGATGTCGGGTGGTACCCGATGACTATGTGCATGTTAGATTATACTTGTTGTCTACGTGATACTTGTATGTGCCTGGTATGGAGGTGAGTGTGGGCGGGGTCCCGTATCTCATCACTAGTTGAGTGTGGATGTGGTTCCATATCTCATCATTAGCAGAGCAGGGACGAGGCCCATGATAGGCGAGGCGTTACGACTGGAGCAATTAGTACTGTGTATGGTTCTTCATGTGCTTGCATGATTATATGATATTGTTTGTATGTGTATAGCGAGCGAGGCCTAGTGACAGGCAAGGTCTAGAAGAAACAAAGATGTATACCGAGTGGGGCTCGATGCTAAGCGGGGCCTGATGCTAGGCAGAGCCTGATGCCGGGAGGGGCCCGAGGAAGGTCGGGCGAGGGCCCAGTATATGTGATTATGTGTATGGTATGTGGTAGTATGGGGAACTCACTAAGCTTCATGATTACGGGTTTCAGTTTTGATTTCAGGTACTTCCAGTTGCAAAGAGAAGAGTTCGGGATGACTACATTGCACACACCATGATGTTTTAGCCTGGGATGTTTACTCTGATGTTTGAATTGGCAACTCTGAGAATAATGTTTTGAGATACTTGACTTATGTTTTGATTCAATGTTTTGATAATTATGGTTTTATTTAATAAGTAAAAATGAAAATTTTGGACCGTATTTTATGGATGTTTCAGAGACTTTCTTTCAGAAGTCGCATGGGGAAATTGTGTGTGTCTTTTAACTCAGCAACCAGGAAGGAATCCGGTGTTTCAGTTAGTTGGCACACAAGTTGGGACCAGGGAGGTCTCGACTGCTATTAGAAAGCAGCTAGGGGGCAGCAAGACGAGTCAGACAATATTAGTGTTTTGGGATCCGAATGTGGAGTCGCTTGATATTCGGGGAATATGCTAAGTCGCTTGTAGTTGGATTAAATAATCTCATAGTAATTTGTTTGACCCTGTGGCGTAGCTCTCGTTTGAGTCTAACCGTTGGAGAGACGAATATTCTACTCAAAGGATTATATGAGCCTTTTGTCAAGTACAAATGCTCTACAACAGTAAATGGCCAGTAACTTTGTTCTCAATGGAAGCATCAGGTTAATCAAGGGTTGGATGTGTGTTGTTGGTCTGGAATTCAATGAGGTTTTGGTATGGTAGTGATTCAGTATGGGTGGGCTGTCAGGGAGCCAGACCAATTTGAGACTTCAGATTTTGGGTTTCAGGTAAGGTAGAAATGGTTTCCGCAAGGGATTAAGGATTCATTCATCATCGGGTTGGATATTTCTGCTAGGCCTGGGGTCAGTAGCCATGGGAAAGCCATGTGTGTTCGGGGTTGTGGTCGTAATCTTCAGGCTGTCTGGGCACCTGGGATGGTAAGGAGCGATTTCGAGGACGAAATCTAATTTAAGTGGGAGAGAGTTGTAACACCCGGAATCTTGAGGAGGAATTGTAAGGAATGAATCCCATTTTGAGGACCGGCCACTGTGTGTTGGAGGAACCAACACAGTGTGTCTAGTTGAGGAAAAGTGTGGTTCTCATTAAGGTCAACACGGCGTGCTGGTGTCAAAACACGACGTGTTGGAAGCTGGGAAGGAAACCCAAATTTTTAGGATGTTGCACCATATATAATCTCTTTAAGCCCCAATGATTGGTCTCCTTACCAGTCTCCATTAACATTAAAGCCCTAAAATCGATCCTTAAGCCTCTTGGTGGTGTTCTTGAGTAAGTAAGAAGTTCTTGGTGCTCATTTTTGGTCTTTGTGAAGGAAGAGGAGATCTTGAAGTTGCTTTGCTTGGGGAAAAGGCTTTGGATCCAGAATCATCATCTTGTGGGGAAGCTTTCTGAGCTATAAAGTTTGCATCTTGTCTTGTAAATGTTTAGATCTATTCTTTTGTGCTCTGTTATGTTTTTGGTCCCTTTTTGGGTTGAGGAGAGAGTGAAGATGTTTTAAGGGCTTATTATTTCAAATCTGAGTTTGGTTTGGTCCCTTTGAGCATAAAGGTGCAAGCTTTATGAGATTTTAGGTGTCATGCATGCATTAAGGCAATTATTAAGTCCCTTTTAAGCTTAAAAGCTTCTTTTAGATATGCATGAACGTAAAGTTGGGAACCTTACGTGGTTTTCCAGCTCAAGGAAGTCAGATCTATGTTTTGGGCCTATGTCTTCATGAATTAAGTACTTATTGGTTAAGCCCTTGTACTATTAAGCTTTATGGATTTGGTTTGGACCTTTTTGGGTAGTCCCAATAGATAAAGTTGGAAACTTTATCCTTCTGGACCATGTTATGGAGTAGATCTGAGCTTTGGAGCTCTTGGAATCAGAGAAAACAACTTATTGTATTCAACTATTGAATCTCAGGTAAACACGACATGTTGGCTGGAGTTTTCCCAATTATCTGGATGATGGAAGAACACAACGTGTCCAAGGGGGAACATGGCGTGTTTGCTCAACATGGGCTGTTGAATTTGACTTTGACCAGAAGTTTGATCAGGGTTGACCATGGGTTATGTTGGACTATATTTGGGCCTTTTAGATTGTATGTTTGGGCCTCAGTCTTTGGCCAATCTAGATAAGGGGTAAAAATGGTCTTTTACCCTAAGTATGGATGGAGGATATAGATTCGATTCCAATTGTTAGTTGGGTATTATTGGTTATTGGTAGTTCGGGGGATTGTGAGACCAACTGTCAGGGATTATCAGTGTGATTCAGCAATGCGATGTGAGTCTCCTCGGTATTCTATGGGTCGATGGCACCAATGCCGACCCTATTGGTTTATGTATTGTATGAAGACCAGGGGGTGGCCCTTGACATTTGTATGAAAGACCCGGAGGTGGCTCATGGAAAATCTGTATGCAAGACCAGAGTGTGGACTATGGCAGTTAAGTAGATAAGTATTTGTAGATTGTATGTTAGTTGTCTTTGTGATGCTTGCATGGAAGACCAGGAGGTGGCTCCTGGCACTTGTCGGTAAGACCCAGGGTTTTGGCCCCTGGCCTGGCAAAGAAGACCATGATACGGCTTGTGGCATAATGGCAAGACTATGGTTGGCACATAGCATCTCTTATCGCATGTTGATATGTATGATATGTATGACTTATATGTTATGTATGATATGTGGTATTTTGGGGAACTCATTAAGCTTTGTGCTTACAGTTTATGGTTTATGGTTTCAGATACCTCCAATCCGAAAGAGAAATGCACGGCCTGATTGCAGCGCTTACACCCGTGTTTTCTGCAACTCGTGATTTTGGGAATGTACTCTGATAATTGTTTTAGTTGAAAAACTTCTAAATGTTTGAATAAAGAATAAATGAGTGTTTTGATTATATTAAAAATGAAAGTTTTACCCTGTGATTTTCAGGACATATATATATATATATATATATATATATATATATATATATATATATATATATATATATATATATATTGATTTGCAACCACCAAACGATGGGGTTTAGGGTTAAATGGTTGAATAATCATGCTCAAATGTATCGTTAATGAGTAGGAGTTGGTCATACATGCATTCCCAAATCAAGATCTCATCAAATAGATGCTAAAAATCTGATTTTACTTAAAACACCCTGCTAGTTCACCATACTGGCAGTTTTGTCCCTCAAAATAATTTATTTTGCATTAACAAGTTGCAAAGATGACAGTTTCGGTCCTTCATTAAGAAAAATAATTACAAAATTTCCAAAACTATTGCCCAATAATAATAATAATAATAATAATAATAATAATTATTATTATTATTATTATTATTATTATTATTATTTCTGCTATTGAAATAAAATAATCAACTAAAAGTGCGGAAATAGCAATATATATCAAAAAATAGGATGTTAAATTGAAAAATTGAGAGTCGTGTTAACACTTTTAGATTAAAGTATTTCGATGATACAATTGAAATCTTCAATCGGATAAAACTCAATATTATGAATGTTATTGTCCTGTATGTACCGGAATAATGACTAAAACGGGTATATCGACCCCAGCCTAGGGCTCTGCCCCTCGGATCCCACCAAGGATTCCCGCCCCTTTGACTGCGTTACCAGGGGCGCTTCCCCCAGACCCCATGGTTCAAGGGCTTTGCCCTAAATAATAATGTACTTTAAATCAAGACCAATTCAAACAAGTGTACACTCTGCACCATCCTTACTTTTTCAATATTTTTCAAGATTATATTGGTCAACAAATTAATCCTATTACACTGAAATAACATTGACAACATAAATCACCAACAAATCATCCTACCAAAGCTTATTTTCTGGTATGAAGTCATCACCTAACTCCGCTTTAAATGCCGACCAGACCTCGAATAATGCGATATTGTATACTCCAAATTCCTTCTGATGTATTGTCGAAAAAGATTTGAAATTTTCTTCTTTCTCCTTCATTATGATTCCAATCATTTTTCGATAAAAAAAAATCGTTGCAGCAAATTAAGAAAGTATAACTTGTTTGAACACATAACACCCATCGATAAATAAAGACCCTCCTCTTTGCATGGATATGTTATAGTCAACTCACCCTATCTTCTTGCTATCAATATAAAAGTTTCAGGAGACCTAAATTTTAGCGGCACGCCTTCAATACACAACAACACAATATGTTCCATGGTAGAGAAGTCCTCATCCCATTGTTAAATCTTAGGAAAATATATATATATTTCCCTTGTGAACTTTAAAGGCATTCGTAGTTTAGGGGTTAATGAATTCAATAAGACCCATAACACACATAATCTTTCAAGAGAAATCTTAGGGATTCTTACATCTACACACAAGGCGTTTATGTTCAAAAAAGCAAAGACAGATCAAGCTTGAATAACAAGATTTTTCATCAAGCTATTAACCTTATCATAACTTGTTGAAAAGGATAGGGAGAGCATAAAGAGGCTTTGACTCAGGAAAACCTGGATTATCGGTGGCTTATCTGGTTGATTCAAATGCTTGAAACGCCTACTTGCATCCAAGTATCAGGGAGCTCCAGGAATATGTAATGGTTTCCCAGAGTTGACTCAAGAAGCTCTATGAATTACTTGGTTTGAAAAATCCATATAGGATTTCCTATGAGTTGCATCACCTTCCTTTTATGGGCCCGGTGTTCTAGAAACTCCTCTAATATTTTTTTTTCTTTCAAATTTCACTATGGAAACAAACAAACTTTTAACACCAATTGTGATGGAAGATAGTCTTTTTGCAAAGCTTTGCCCATCCATGACTCTAATGAACTAAACAAACTTTAACATCAATTGTGATTGAAGATAGTCATTTTGCAAAGCTTTGCCCATCCATGACTCTAATGAGCTGGGAAAAACCAAATCTCCTTCCATTCTTTCTTGTCCTTTTGGCAAAATAAATAAATAAATAAACACATCCACTTTGTGCTCGTATATCTCAAACGCTTTCCATAAGCTTTGCCATCCCAATCGTCTGGGAAATTTGAAACATAAAAGGTCGGGGTCGCCTTCTTAGGATCTTCTGCACTTCTCTGGTGCCCCCCTTCCTCTACACCACCAATCGACAATTCAAGCTGAATGATACTATATTATTGCAAACCTTCAAAATGGAATGGATCGGCTTAATCAAAACAATATATCTCATGAAAAAACTGAGGATTTCCAAAATATAATATTATAATTAAGTACGTATGTTTTCATGGGTGGGTGTGTATGTTTGTTTGTGCGTGTGTTTGTGCGTCTATATGTGACCTTGTCGTGTATTTATGGTTGTGTATGTGTATCAAATATAGAAAATACATTATTATTTTTGTTTTTGCGACACGTTGGATTTCTCTTTCCAATGCAATCAATTTTACAAACTATTGTTTAAGCAACATACATGGGTTTAAAACTCTCGTTATGTAAACAAATATAATACAAAATCCAGACAAAGAATTGGAATATATTTTAAAGGAGATGAAATACACCTTTTGAGTAAATCGAATAGACCAAGACAACATTGAACGTCATAATTTCTAAAAATCATGAAGTTCATATCATATGATATCTAATTAGGGATAATGACTTGAAAGGGTAACAAACTTTCGATTTTGTTCACATTTAGTCACTAAACTTTTTTTTCATTATCTATTTGTCACTGAACTATTGAAATTGTTCACATTTTACCCTTATGACCAGTAACATCCGGTCATAAAGGTAAAATGTGAACAGTTTTAATAGTTCAGTGGCAAATAAATAATGAAAAAGAGTTTAATGACTAAATGTGAAGAAAGTCGAAAGTTGGTTATCCTTTCAAATCATTGTCCCTATCTAATTAAGATGATCCAATAGATGAACTTTGGTCTTACCTAAGAGGTATTAGATAGATAAATCCAATAATTCATATCTAATAATGGCATGTGCTCGCTTGAGCAACAATTAAGAAAATACTGAAAACTTCCTTATAAGAAATGAAACGTGGAAACGTATGAACAATAAAAAAGTAAAAGTTGATAAGCTGATTTACTAATCATACCAGACGCATCCTCATTTCCCATGAACATCAATACTCTCGGCATTTGAACATGAAATCAACGTGGGTTTGTAATTACGTCATATAAAATCATAGAAACGGATGACGTGTCGACACGTAGGATTTGACCGTACAGATCTTATCTTTATCCATAGTAGACAGTACTCCACTTTGTAGTTAATTTCTTCTATAAATCGCTGAGCTTTCTCAACAAGCCCAACTATAACAACTACTACAACTCCGAAAATCAAAACCAATTTGCTTTTTGGGTCAGTGTCAACACTAATGGCGAAACATATTGTTAATGGTGGAAAAGAGATCATTGAGGAGGACGCATTATTTGCTTCATCATCTTCATTGCAGAAGATGCCTCTTTTATCTCTAAATCACGTCTCCTTCATCTGCAAATCCGTTCGTAGATCCGTCAAGTTTTACAGTGACGTCCTGGGATTCGTTCTTATTAGACGTCCTTCCTCCTTTGACTTCGAAGGTGCTTGGTGAGTATGATCTCTTCCGTATTCCTGTTTTTAGTTCATTTCATGCATGGTTCTGGTACAAGTTTCTGATACATTTAAGTAGATCAATTGAAATTATAAAACATAGTTTGAAATGCCTGCTAAATCTTTATAAAAATCTTTGAATGCTCAAATAATGTTGATGATTTGAATCATTTGATAAAGGTTGTTCAACGATGGGATTGGAATACATTTGTTAGAAGTGGAGACGACTCCTACAAAAACAACAGCGATCAATCCAAAAGACAACCACATTTCGTTTCAGTGCACGGATATGGATATCATAATCAAGAAACTTGAGGGATTGGGTATCAAGTATGTGACAGCGGTGGTGAAAGAAGGTGGTGTGGAGGTGAACCAGTTATTCTTCCATGATCCAGATGGTTACATGATTGAGATCTGCAACTGCCATGTTCTTCCTGTACTTCCCATCACCTCATGCCCCCTCAAGAAGCTCCCTGCAACAGCTTCAAAGATCAAAATTAATGGCGGATCCTCCTTCTATGGTACTTTCAAAACCTCACCATAAACACTTCTCTATTATTTGATATATATGTTAATACCGGTAAAACCTTGTTTGTATATATATAACATCAATTTTGAATTGGGCATATTATTAAATATGCAGAGAAAATAAGCTCCAAGAATTACAATTGTGGAGAAGATGAAGCGTTTATGATGGACAATTTTTTAATAGACATGATGGGTATCTCCTTGTAAGATCAAACCAAAGCAAATTAAAGGGTGAGTTGGATTTGAGGAAAAAATTTGTATCGTTTGCCGAATTCTTTAAAAATTGAGAGTTATCAATTTAATATTTGTGTATGTAATTGTGTAATATATATGGCGGAAGAAGAAAGACAAACCCTTCTGTAAAAATTGCATTTGTTTTCTTCGAATCAAATACGTAAGTAAATGTTAATGTATATATTTTTTTCATCACACCTATTTAAGTCATTCATATAAATATGCTATGCATGTTGGCCTTTTTTTTCTTTGGTGAAATATATTATATATATTTGATTAATCGTTAGGTTTGAGCGATCGATTATTGTTTCTATATTATACAATCATCGTGGATCATGTAGTCCCCCATCCATTAATTATTTGTTTTGATTATTACAATATTAAATGAGATCATAACCACTCTAATAAATGAAAGATACATTTCAGAACTAACAAGAAGACAAACAGTGTTGACGATTGAGTGTACGTTGAATAGAAATATGGCTCCTGGTGGGGAATATTGTGTTGGTTTATGATAATCTTAAAAAACTTCTCTCGTCCGTTTTTTATATTTTATAGATTACCTATTTTTTTTCAAAATTGTTAAAAATTTAAAAACATTACTTCTAGCATGGGTTGGTTTTGGCCTAAAACCGAAACCAAATCGATAGCAAAACCAATGTATTCGGGTTCTGGGTTCGGTTTTCGGTTTTCCGGGTTTGGTTCTGGGTTTGATGAGTTTAAGCTTTAAACCAACCACTTTGAGCCAACTTAAACTTGAACTATCGTATCAAATTGTGCTGAAGTTTTATCTTTATGGTGCGATGTGTGATGGCTTGAATAATAAAGAGAAATCCATTATGTATGCATGGGAATGGAGTGAGGTTTCAATGCTCCAGCGATTTGGGATACTCAATTTGTTATGGTTTTTGCTAAGGTTTCGGTTTTTTAGTTTCAGTTTTGTCGTTTTTGTTTGTTTTTCAATTTCTGGGTTCGGTTTTGCTCACTCCTAGTTTTAGCAACTAACTATTATGTATGCATTTAGGTACTAAATGAAGTTTCTCATTTTGTTTTATGGAAGGGTTGCCACTTACCGTATTCCCAGTTGCCATGCCTTCACAACACCTATATGGCATGTGTTATAAACGATATAGTTTCATACATGTGTTGTAAACGATATAGTTTCATATGTTTTTTTAGTTAATCTAAAAAACATATCATTAATTACCCTTAAACCCTTCATCTTCCATCGATTTTGTTCTTTAACCTTCAACCCTAAAAAGTCCCGATCTCTCCAAAGTCTAGGGATGTAAACCCGCCTGAACCGGACCGGAACTGGAAGAGTTGAAAACCGGTTAAGGAACAAAGAACCGACAATCGAACCGAATACCAGTAAACTGGTTCCAATTCGGCTCTACTAGGTTGTTATTATCTAAGAATGTGTACGGTAACAAAACTGGCTTGAACCGGGTTGGAAACAAAAGAATCGAAAATGATGAATTTGGGTAACTAGAAACCCTACTGAATACCACTAATCGGTTTCAGCTCCAGTTCGGTTTTTGTTGGTGATTTGTTTCACTAATGTGATTTAAGTGTAATAGGATTACTTTGTTGACCAAAAGTGATCTTGATAAATATTAAACAAGTAAGGAAGGTGTGGAGTGCACACTTATTTAAGTTTATTCAAGATTAAAAGTAGACTGTCATTTAGGGGCGAAGCCCCTAAACGAACGGGGGTCCGGGGGTAGCGCCCCTGGGAGCGGGGTCCAAGGGGCGGCAGCCCCTGGCGGGGTCCAAGGGGAAGAGCCCCTGGCTGGGATCGAGCTGTATTGAAAATGTATCAAAAATCCAAATTTAGAATATTTGACCCGTTTTTTGGCTTGGTATTAATCCTTATAGAAAACCCAGATTTATGACAGTTTTTTGACTGTTGCCAAACTGTTTTATGACAGTTTTGACAGTTTTCAGAGAAAGGAGGTATTTAACCAATTTTGGTCAGTTTTTCTGGTACTTACGAAATTCAGATATCTCATTCTCTGTTCTTTTCTCTTCTGAGTCTTATCCAATCAAAGATTAGGGAGTACCACCCAATACTTTGATTTGATAGTGAAATCACAATTCTCAGAATATCCATGTGCCTTTATTACCCTGAATTTCTAACAAAAATCAAAGTATTCTGTGATCATGGCAAGTGGCCATTCTGTGAAGGAAATGAAAAGTAAGTTTGAAAAACTGAACAAGTTTGAAGGGCAAGATTTTTGTAGATGGCAGAAGAAGATGAAGTTTCTCCTTACCACTCTGAAAGTGGTGTATGTTCTGAGTACACCCATGCCAGTCTTACCAGAATCTGTTGAAGATGAAACTTTTGAGGCAACAAGAAGAAGATCAAAGTGGGAAAATGATGATTACATATGTCGTGGTCATATTTTCAATGGTATGTCTGACTCTCTTTTTGATATCTATCAAAATTTCGAATCTGCAAAAGAACTGTGGGATTCTCTCGAATCCAAGTACATGGTTGAAGATGCTTCTAGTAAGAAGTTTCTTGTTAGTAACTTTATGGGTTACAGGATGATTGACTCCAGGCCTGTTATGGAACAATTCTATGAAATGTTAAGGATTCTGGGACAGTTTGCTCAACACAATTTGAAAATGGATGAAGCCATTTCTGTGGCTGTGATCATTGACAAACTGCCCCCTTCCTGGAAGGATTTTAAACACAATCTGAAACATAACAAAGAGGAATTGACTTTGACTCAACTTGGAAGCCATTTAAGGATTGAAGAGTCCATAAGGACTCAAGAACTTGACAACAATCCTAAAGGCAAGAACCTCCTCTTCTGTGAACATGGTGGAAGGAGAATGTTCAAAGAATCCCAAGAAGTCTAATGGAAAAAGGAAGTTTAAAGGAAAGGATGACAAGTCTTCCGACAAGAAGACTAAGTTGGTTTGTTGGAATTGTAACAAAGCGGGTCACTTCAAGAAAGATTGTCGTCTTCGCAAAGTGAACAAGGATGGTGCTGGACCAAGTGGATCCAAGGATCCAGAAAAGCAACAAGGTCAGATTTCTGTTTTCATGCAGAATTCTAAATATATTCAGAATTATATTTCTGTGATTTCTGAAGCATTTTATGTGCATGATGATAATGTTGCATGGTGGGTTGATTCGGGAGCAACAAGTCATGTTTCCAAAGATCTATATTGGTTCAAGGGCTTTCAACCAATTGAAGATGGATCAGTTGTGAATATGGGAAATGTTGCAACTGAACCAATCAAGGGCATAGGATCTGTTTTACTTACTTTTACTTCTGGAAAATGTTTGTGTTTAAACAATGTTTTATATGTTCCAGGGATTCGTAAGAATCTTGTGTCTGAAATTGTATTAAATAACTGTGGTTACAAACAAGTGTTAGAAAGTGACAAGTATATCTGTCACACCCCAAAACCGGAATGGCGGAAACGTTCTGGGGTGGAGGACGTCATGTTTAGTATCACAAGACATGCATCATAGTAATCAAAGTAATAAACAACCATTTCATTAGAAAGAAAGTGTTTATAAAGTATGTGATTCACATAATATAGAATACATAACAAATAACGAAAAGACGTGAAGCTATACTGCTCCATCTTCTGAATCCCAGTGTGTGAACCTGTCTACTGGTCTCCTGAGAATACAAGTTATTTTGAAAGCGTAGATCAGCATTTAAGCTGGTGAGTTCATAAGATTTTAGTGATGTAGTAAGTAGTAAGAAAGTTTGTAGAAAGTTGTAGTAAGTTGTAGTAAGTTGTAGTAAGTTCTTGTTTAGAAAAGTTTGCCTGTTCCTCCAGAAAATCCTATATTTCCTGCTTTTGATGAAAGATAAGTAAAAATGACTCAACAGTCCTTTCTATGAGTATTAAACGAATACAAGTTATATAAAACTCAGAGTAAACAAACAATCGGTTGTGTGTATTTGCCCTAAGCCACAACCAAACAAGGAACATGAAATGAGGCGGAAGACACACATCACATTGTTTGTTAGATCATCGTTGTATATAACCTTGGCGTTTCCACTCGGTACTCACGGAGTTAACTGTAATAGTTCCTTTAGTTTGATGAAAAGATTCTTTAAGAAAACCCTTATTTCTTATAATAAAATGGTAACCACAGTAGTTCCTTCTATAATCACTTAGTTTATACTAGTTATATATAATCTAATATCGAACAGATAGTTAATTGTGTGAATCTGCCCTAAACCCACAACCAAACAAGGAACAGGGAATGAGGCGGAAGGCACACATCCAACTACCTATCGGATATTAGTTATATATAACCCTGGTGTATAAACTAAGGTACTATAGAATTAACCACCTAAGGTCCTTTAAGTTTTACTGGTTTAATAAAATGGATTAAACCCTTTACTTGTTAAGTTTCTAGTTTTGTATTCCAAAAGTTATTCATTTGAAAAGTATGTTTTGTACTAGAAAACGGTGCATTGAATTAGTGTCCTATGACCTGACCCATACATGGTACCCCTTATGATTACTTGGTGTATACGGAACATATATATAGCTAAGCTCGGATAGATAGTAGGCTGGGTGTATCTGCTCTAAGCCCACAACCAAACAAGGAACAGGAAATGAAGCGGAAAGCACACATCCTACTACCTGTCGGGCCCGATTAATATATATCCCTGAATGCATACACTAACGAATCATAAAGTTAGCATTATAGATCCCTTTCTACTGAATGTACTAGACTCGACTGTTCTGTGTGTCGTTTGTAAAATGTAAGTTTTTCCCTAGTTTATAACTATCTTGACTCGAAAATAGTTTGTATTAACTTTCAAGTGGAACTGTCACAATATGAAAGTATTTGGAAAATATAAGTACTCAGTTGTCTTATGAACTGACAAACTGCAGTACTGATTACCTTAAAACATGTTTGTTTTATTAAGGTCATAATGTGATGTGGTTGTACCCATACTATACGCTCTCCCTACTAGAGATTCTGGTTACAAAACGCGTCTTCAGCAAACAGATTGCTAAGCCGTGAAGTAGTCTCACATTAAAGTTATATGATCATGTATACCTAATATAACTATCACTAATTGCCTAGAACAATGAGTTAGTGATTCATTGGTATTTTTAGATCCTGTAGTTGTCCCATGCTGCAGCACCTTATTATGTTCGTTCTGTTATAGTATCTTAGTATGTTCTCGTTATAGTATCCTAGTATCTTCTCTTGTTATAGAATCTTAGTATCTTCTAGTTATAGTATGAACTGAACCCCTAAACTATACCCCTTTTATAGTTTACTAGTAATTTACTTGAACTGTTGTTGAAAATACTCATTTTTCTACTAAGTTATGCTTGTACTTTAAAAACGGAGTTTTGTTAAACTATAAAGTACATAACTTTAAAAGAGTTTTTTTAATGTTTTGACTACTTATAAATGACATACGAAATCCTTTAAAAATGTTTATAACAAACAATTACACAATTATCATTGTGTTCAACTTGTATTCCCCCCTTAAAAGTATTTAAACCAGTTTAAAAGATTGATTACAGGGGTATGAACTCACCTTATGTGGCTGATTCAAACGAATATGCGCGTAAGAATGAGAAGTTCCACTAATGAAGTCCCGAGACTTAACGAGTCCTAAATGACATATAATGGCATATATTGACATAAATATAGTGTTTAGAAGCAACTAAATGCAAGAAAACAACTTACGGGACTAGGAAACACTTTGACCAAGTGTTGGAATCACATGTGATTCACTTAAAGAGAGTGTACGGCCACTTTGAGGAGTGTGCGGCCATGGGTGTGCGGCCAGGGAGTGTGCGGCCGCACACTCATGGTAATGATTGCACAAAAGTCTATTCTAATGATAGGGAGGCTTGTAGGACTAATGCTCATCAAGTGTTGAAGCTAGAAAGGCACTTTGGAGGCCCTTAAGCACTAAACAAAGGGGTGTACGGCCACATGGAGTGTGTGCGGCCGCACACTCCTTGATGAACATGTTTTGGACGTTTTCTAAGGCTCATATCTAGTAAGTAACAAGCTTAGGGAATGGTACTTACAATATAGAAGCCTTTAGGAGTGTTTTGAGGGTGTTTTGAGGGGTGTACGGCCACACCTGTGTGTGCGGCCGCACACACCATATGTTCTTGAGTTCTGGACATTTCTAAGGTGTTAAACTAGTGTTCTAAACAAGATTCAAGCATTGGGAAAGAGTAATTACGATCCGGAGGCTCGATAAGGCTCAAAATCACAAAGAACAAGTGTGTGTTCTTGGTGAAATGGATGAATATTTGAAGATCTAGCCAAAACATGATTTCCAATGGATGAAATCAAAGGGTGTAACTAGTTTATGAAGATTAACAATAAATCGCTAGAAGAACACTTACAAACTCGAAAATCTAGGCTGCAAATCGGATGTTAGTTGAGAGAGAAATCGAGTTCTAGGCTTGGGAGGGCGAAAAGGAATGAATGAAGGCTAAGTCCCTCCTATATACACGAGGGTGTGCTGACAGGAGAGGGGTGTGCGGCCGCACACCCAGTGTGCGGCCGTACACTCCTTAAGTTGGAGTGTAAGGCTCGATTTTGATGCTAGACGTGTACTCGATCAATTCCTATACTCGAGGCTTGAATGTATAGAGTTTTGAACCTTTAAACGGACTCTAAATAAGGCTAAATGATAGAAGAAATGAGTCTGCCACTCAGCGGAGTTGACTGGCTGAGCTTTACAAGGAAAAAATTTTAAAAAAATTTGTGTTGTCACATCATCCCCCCGTTAGATGGAATTTCGTCCCGAAATTAGCTTTCTTAGCCGTACTACTGGGGTTGCGCTCCTCTGATTGGCAGAATACCCACTCGTAGACCTGGCAACTTTGCCCTAATGTACATGATAGGATTCATACTCGGTCCATCTGTCATTACCTTATGCATACAAGTCGTATATAATTAGGATTAGTTAGACGGTCGGATGTGCGACTCTGCCCCAGGTCCACAACCAAACAAGGAACAGGAGATAGGGCGGAAACACACATACTAGATCTGCGTAATCATAATCATATACCACCCTCACGTATACACTAAATAGTGATAGGTGGACTGTATTCGTCCTTAGCCTCTGTGCTCGAACTTGGTCTGCTGGACGAGTGGTATTTCAGAAAGGTTTGTGGAACATACGATGGCATGGCTTCGGAGGACAAAGTACCCTTCGCATGAGTACTTCGGGGTTTAGAATACGAAATACAAAACTGAGGTTTAGATCGGACTGTCGTTACGTATCGCGAAGGTTTCGTAAACTTAACGGTCGAGGCGATAGGAACATATGAACTTAGTATGGTGAGGACCACGCCAACTCATGACGAATGATAGTAACAGACTCTTTACTGAACAAAGTTTTGGCCGATTGAAAGAAACGTTTGTTATACGAATGATGTACTTCCCTAGTGTGCTCGAAAATGTACTCTTTGTAAATGTTCTAGTGCTTTCTGTTTTCCTCTTGTTGTTAACACTTCTACGTATCGTACCGCGATGTGCGCGTACATACCGTGAAAGTGCTTTGTTATCTAGTATCGATACTTAAACTACGATCCTCCTTGGTACCACTACGATCGCCTTGAATATACAAGTTATGAATAATTAAGATGAATTGGACGGTCGACTGAGTAACTAAGCCTCAAATCCACAACCAAACAAGGAACAATAATTAAGGCGGAATCACTCACTCTGAGTCTGCAAAATCTTAGCTATGCATAACCCTTAATGTACATACTAAGCCATCATAGCTTCTCAGAATGGATCTCTTAGTTCTTTTGAATACTGTGACCTACTTCATTATGTGATTTATTATAATTACTTTTAAGTGTTATCCCCAAGTTTTAATCTTATATAAATATAAATTAATTTTCAAAGCAATTACTATTTTGAAAACGTACCGCTGCTCGATGGCGACTCCGAGGTCGATTCTCCTGCGGTGATCATCAGAATTCACCCATCCGCTCCTGAGTTCTTTGTTATCGGGCAATCCCTCTGGTAGTGTCCAGTCTCACCACAGCCATAGCAGGCTTGGTTTTCTTCAGCTCCGGGGACTTGGGAGATCGGTTGAGCCGGTGCCCTGCAGAAACGGACTGTGTGTCCCTTTCTGTGGCAGTTCAGGCACTGCATTTCCCGGCATACTCCGGTGTGGTGATATTTGCACTTTCCACACTTCGGAAGGGTTCTAGCATATCGACTGGCAGGTGCTGGAGTAGCAGGTTTTGTGGCGGCGTACATAGTACTTGTTTGTTCCTCCTGCGGGGTGTCCTGTGTTGTTCACTTCTTCTTCCTCTTGTTCCCCGACTTTGGTTTATAGTCCTCTTCCCTTGATGACTCAGGAACGGGGACTTCCACACCATGGCGGACTCCGTGGTCGATGAGTCGCTGAGCCAGGCGTTTAGCACTATCGAATGTGGCTGGGTTAGAAGACAACACATCTCCTTGGATCGGGGCAGACAGACCCCATATGTATCTTTCTATCTTCTTGCTCTCCGGGGTAACCATCCCGGGGCATAGAGATGCTAGATCGTTGAACCGATCAGTGTAGGCCACTATGTCTGATCCGACCATCGTGAGCTCCCACAGTTCTTGTTCCAACTTTTGAACCTCGCCCAAGGGGCAGTATTCTTCCATCATTAACTCTTTTAGGTTCTCCCAACCTATTGAGTTAGCCACTGATAGGGTCAGTGACTTAACATGGTTGTTCCACCATGTTAGGGCTCTGTCAGAGAAGGTGCAGGCAGCAAATTTCACTTTGCTCCCTTCTGGGCAAGAACATATTTCGAAGACCGAATCTGTTTTCTCGAACCATCGCATCAGAGCGATGACTCCACCATTTCCATTGAAGGAATTGGGTTTGCAGTTCATGAAGTCTTTATACGAACACTCCCTTGGGTGTCCGTGAGTAACTCCGGGGTTGGTTAGGTGGGTACCGCTACCAGATCCGAGGGTACCACTTTCACCGAAGTGAGCTAGAGCAGTTGCTGCTTGAAGAGCAGCAGGATCGAATTGTGACGGTGGAGTTGAAGTTATCGGAGTAGCGCGTCTGTTTGATTTGCGAGGAGGCATCTTTGCTAAAAGAATACAAAGATGAGATGGAATAAGTCTAAAGCAATGGACACAAGCCGAAAGCTGAAAAGACAAGGTTATCCTAGTTCTGGGTGTATCGGGTCCTGACTTCCATAGGGTTCTGGAAACAATTCATAAAAGAGTCTATATCTAATAAACTTTATGAATTTTGGAATAGCTATCCTCGAATGAATATTTGATACCTGAATAACTGTTACCAGCTGCATGTAAGAAAATAATCCTAACACATAATGTGAGCAGTGTTTCCACTCGCTCATTAAGTTAAACTAGATTATTATTTATTAGTGTGACGCATTAGACGTTTTGGTTACTTTGGTTGATCCTTCCTTGAAAGCTTCTCATGAACTTGCTCTTGTTCCTCCTTGACTCTTCTGTTGACTACTATGAGGAAGTGGTTACATCTATCTGGGTTTGTCGTGCGAGAATGGAAGTGACTAAAGAATCTATGAGATTTAGTGAAACCTTATGGGGTGATCCTTACAGAGTCCTTCTATAATTGTACAATGTATACAAGTTGTATATAATTCAAGATTAAATAGACCTTTGAATAAGTGATCCTACTCCAAAACCACAACCAAACAAGGAACAGGTAGTGAAGCGTAGATCACAAATTCTAAGTCTATAAAATCTCAATTATATATAACCTTGGGAGTATACATCGTAAGATCATAGACCTATCTGTAAGGGTCTTTTAAGTTATCACATAAGTTATTTGTATAGTGCCTAAAATACTCCTATAGTATTTTATCGTAATGTACTTGGTATGTTTTAAACTTGTTATCGCGTTATAGTATCATAGAATACTCCTATAGTATTCTAACTCTATGTACTTGATCTAGTATTCTCTTGACTAGTATTAGGTAAGTTTTAAGACCGTTGCAACAGCACATCACTCCCATACACATGTCGGTCACATCTCGAATGAATCTTCCCTAAACCCACAACCAAACAAGGAACATGGAATGAGGCGGAAGGCACACATCCAACTACCTCTCGGATATTAATTATATATAACCCTGGTGTATAAACTAAGCTATTATAGAATTAACCACCCAAGGTCCTTTAAGTTTTATTGGTTTAATAAAATGGATTAAACCCTTTACTTGTTAAGTTTCTAGTTTTGTATTCCAAAAGTTCTTCATTTGAAAAGTATGTTTTGTACTAGAAAACGGTGCTTTGAATTAGTGTCCTATGACCTAACCCATACATGTTACCCCTTATGATTACTTGGTGTATACGGAGCATATATATAGCTAAGCTCGGATAGATAGTAGGCTGGGTGTATCTGCTCTAAGCCCACAACCAAACAAGGAACAGGAAATGAAGCGGAAAGCACACATCCTACTACCTGTCGGGCCCGATTAATATATATCCCTGAATGCATACACTAAGGAATCATAAAGTTAGCATTATAGATCCCTTTCTACTGAATGTACTAGACTCGACTGTTCTGTGTGTCGTTTGTAAAATGTAAGTTTTTCCCTAGTTTATAACTATCTTGACTCGAAAATAGTTTGTATTAACTTTCAAGTGGAACTGTCACAATATGAAAGTATTTGGAAAATATAAGTACTCAGTTGTCTTATGAACTGACAAACTGCAGTACTGATTACCTTAAAACATGTTTGTTTTATTAAGGTCATAATGTGATGTGGTTGTACCCATACTATACGCTCTCCCTACTAGAGATTCTGGTTACAAAACGCGTCTTCAGCAAACAGATTGCTAAGCCGTGAAGTAGTCTCACATTAAAGTTATATGATCATGTATACCTAATATAACTATCACTAATTGCCTAGAACAATGAGTTAGTGATTCATTGGTATTTTTAGATCCTGTAGTTGTCCCATGCTGCAGCACCTTATTATGTTCGTTCTGTTATAGTATCTTAGTATGTTCTCATTATAGTATCCTAGTATCTTCTCTTGTTATAGAATCTTAGTATCTTCTAGTTATAGTATGAACTGAACCCCTAAACTATACCCCTTTTATAGTTTACTAGTAATTTACTTGAACTGTTGTTGAAAATACTCATTTTTCTACTAAGTTATGCTTGTACTTTAAAAACGGAGTTTTGTTAAACTATAAAGTACATAACTTTAAAAGAGTTTTTGAATGTTTTGACTACTTATAAATGACATAAGAAATCCTTTAAAAAAATTTATAACAAACAATTACACAATTATCATTGTGTTCAACTTGTATTCCCCCCCCCCCCCTTAAAAGCATTTAAAACAATTTAAAAGATTGATTACAGGGGTATGAACTCACCTTATGTGGCTGATTCAAACGAATATGCGCGTAAGGATGAGAAGTTCCACTAATGAAGTCCCGAGACTTAACGAGTCCTAAATGACATATATGCTTGACAGTATCCGGTTGAAATAGACCAAAGAGGATTGCAAGCACCCAGATATGCTTGACTTAATCTGGTTGAAATAGACCGAAGGGGATTGCAAGCACCCAGATATGGTTGGTTGTATGTTGTATGGTATGGGGTATTTTGGGGGAACTCACTAAGCTTTGTGCTTACGGTTTTCGGTTTATGTTTCAGGTACTTGCAATTCGAAGGGGCAGGGCCCGGCCTGATCGTACCACATCACCCTATGGTTTCCGCATTTTGAGATTTTGGGAATTTGCACACTGATAATATATTACTATGATCCACTTTTGACTATTTTGATATAAGTATCATATGTTTGAATGAATTTAAAAACAAAATTTTATCTATATTTTTAGGATGTTACAAGTTGGTATTAGAGCCTTGGTTTGAGGGATTCAGGCATACTCTCGGGTGTGCCTGGACTCAAATCGAGGGTTTGGTAGATTTTCCATAAAAAGAAACATTTTAATCAAAGGATTTTAATAAAAGAAAAATGGGTGTGATGCGTGCAATCAGCCAAGCTCAAGTAAGTCTTCCAAAAATACCCATAAATGTTATATGTTTTATGCTATGATGTTAAAATTGCATGCTAGATTAGGGTTAAGGATCTGCTCAGAATTACATCATAGAATGCTAGGAGAGATGCCTTTATGTTCCTATTTGTATATAAATTCGCATGCTAGTATCAGATCAGTTGCTTGTTAGGATGGCTTGTATAGGTTATGTTCTGAGTTGTGCCTGATGCTCGAATGTTGCATTTTTTGTTCTTTAGGAAATTATGTAAGTACTAAATAACTAGTGTATGAATGCACTGGATTACATATTATCATAATTGGATAATTTTAGAAGGGTAGGTTTAACTCTATTGGGCAGCTCTTGTTTGAGTCCAACCGTTGTAGTGTAGGACCTGTCATTCGAAGATTATCTATTACTGATAGTATGTAATTGTGTTCATATAGTAGTTAGGTAGTATTAGTAGGAGTTTCTTCTGTAGCTGATAGCAGAGAGGGGTGAGGATGGGAGTCCTAGGAAATCCTTGAGAGATGATTTGGTGTGTAGGACGCCTTATAGTTTGAGGAATGTGCTAGTTGGGAAGAGCAACTTGGAGGAGTCGGGGTAGTCCTTGAGGAGGGTATAAATAGGTATGGAAGGTAGTATTGTTCCTATACTATTAGAAGCACATGATTTATACTCGAGACCAGGAAGACCACGATGAATCTAGGGAACTCGAGAGTGTGAACCTTCTCGTGCATTTGCTAATTGTTTATGTGGTTATGTTTCAGTATGATGGTGACACGTCATGGAGCATGAGGTTCAGGATCGGGATCTGATTCGGGCACGAGCACCGAACCGATTGATGAGAGGCTACATGAGTTCATTGCATCTGAGGTTACTAGAGGCATCCTTGATGTGACCCCGGTGATTTTCAGGTCGATCAACGAGGGTATCATCGAGCCGATGGAGGACCACCTTCGAATCTTCAGGGCCGATCTGGCCGCTAGCCAATCTGGGGCCCACACCCTCTCCTTCAAGGATTTTAGGGGATGTGGGCCACTGGATTTATTTGGGGTGAAGGTGTTGGATTAGGTGTCTAAGCCCATAACTATAATCGGTATGTACTTGACCCGAGAGTAGCATGAACCATTTGAGGTGCAACATTTGGGGCACTAAGTTCTTAAAGGCCAAATACAACAAGTTCTACAAGCTACATAAAGAGGTAAAATCCTAACTAGTAATTTATGTTGTTTATGTCAATTGCATGCTAGTTGTAGTGTAACATCCCGTTTTAAATAAAATAATTAAATGATAAACCCGGAACCCCGAGAAGCAATTTTTATTATTAGTTTATATTATTAGAGCTCAAAGTTAAATAAAAATTGGTGGGGTGTTGGTTTCGGGAAGCCAAATCACAATAATTAAATCTCCGGGGGTTAAGGTTTAATTTCAAGACTTATTTTGAAAGGGGTTTTAGAAGGTAGGGTGTAATTGGTAACATTCTGGACCTGAATTGTAAGGATTTTCTGTAAGAGGGGCCATTTGGTAAAATATTGGATCAAAGTTGAAAGTATTTTAAGGAGCCAGTGTCACACCCCCAAACCAGAACGGCGGAAACGTTCAGGGGCGGAGGACTTTAGGTAAGTATCACAACACATTCAATATAGTAATCAAAGTAGAAACAACCATTGCATTAATAAGTATAAGTTTTACATAAGTATTTAAACATTACATATTTAAACACCAAAGTGGGTACAGTAGAAGACAAGAGTCGCCGTACGGTACTAGGTAGTCTTCTCAAAAGCTTCGGGAGTGTACCTGTCTACTGGATTCCTGAGAATACAAGTTATTTGGAAAGAGTAGATCAGCATTTAAGCTGGTGAGTTCATAAGTATTTTAGTTCTGTTAAGTATACCCTAAGTTCTTTGGATAAGTTCACTGATTTCTCCAGGAAATCCTATATTTCCTGAGGTGCTAGATTGATAACCTCAATAGTTTCCCTCTGTAATTACTTAGTTTATACTGATTATATATAACACAATATCGAATGGACAGTCAAATGGGTGTATCTGCCCTAAGCCCACAACCAAACAAGGAACAGGAGGTAAGGTGGAAGTCACACATTTCACTGTCAATCGGACATTACTTATGTATAACTCTGATGTAGCAACTAAGGAATTATAGAATTAACCACTAAAGGTCCTTTATGTTATACTAGTTTACCGAAAGTAAAAGACTAGGTTCCCATTTGTAAAAGTGGTTTAATCCCATAAACCGTTCTTTTTGTATTAATGTTTTGTATTTGTATTCCTTTATGAAAACTTGTAACTGAGAGTGTGCCTGGCTCCACCAGCTGTTATTGAAAACTTTATTGAACCATTGTATTTTGTATTCTGTAAATTGATACTTTGAAGGTGTACTTTTGTTTAGTTGTTTATACACTAACGTGTTGTTAATATCTTTTTAATGAGTTATTATAACCATACTATGACTGATGGCCTGAAACAAACGCTTTGTGGGCGTTTAAACTGGTGATAACAATTGCCACTCATCGGTGTGTATGCCTGACAGTAGCTAGCAGCCTGAGTGCGGGGTTGTCAATCCTGATATAGAACTACACACAACTTGTTTCGATCCCCGGCTGGAGATTCTGGTTATAATGTCAGGACTTTTCCTATGTTGTCTAAAATGAATTAAACAACCTGAATTGAATGTCTCATAAAAAGCATATAAACGTTACATGTATATTAGTTATGAAAACCCAATCATTCTGAAATAAATGATTGACAGTATGTTCTTGAATTAGTATTTCAAACATGTATTTGATAAGTGTAAACCCTTGATTTGTTCTGAGTCAAAACCCTGGTATGATGTATTATTACCTCGTGTTTGCTAACTCTGGTACTCTGTATAGTACCTTTGCTAATGCAAACCAGGTATGATGTATTATTACCTCGTGTTTGCTAACTCTGGTACTCTGTATAGTACCTTTGCTAATGCAAACCCGGTATGATGTATTATTACCTCGTGTTTGCTAAGTCTGGTACTCTGTATAGTACCTTTGCTAATGCAAACCCGGTATGATGTATCTTTACTTCTTTAATATGTTGTTCGTATATTAAAGGTATTATACATATCTTGGTATAGTTGAATGAATTTTGGTAATTTCCTTGGAAAGTATACAGTCGTGAATCATACTTGTATATTTAGTTTTGAATCATAAATTATACCTATTATAATTTATATGTTCTATCTGATTAGCATGATTTCTCATGGATGATCACCTTTGCTCAGCCTGATACAAAGGTAATGATACTAAAAGGACTAACCTTTTATACTCATATATGTATAATATATATATAATTAAGAAGGAAACGACCTTCGGACAAATAATACAACCTTAATTCCACATCCAAACAAGGAAAAGGAAATAAGATAATTCATTAGTCCTAAGCCCTTCAAATCTTATTTATATATTTATACATATATAAACATGATTTTGGCATATATAATTTGAAATAGTTTATAAAACATTTTTCAAAGAATTTAACGGAGTTTACATGATTTAAAGATTTAACATGGCTTTAAGTCATTTTGGAAGTATTTGGTAATTCTTAAAAGCATACGGAAACATTTTGTGTGATTATTATCACATACAGTTATTAACACAATTTAATATTGTGTTAAACTTGTATTCCCCCCCCCCCCCCTAAAAAGCATATAAAACCATTTAAAAAGGTATATTATAGGGGTATGAACTCACTTTGTTAAGCGGTGATTCGGGCAGCGTTTCATTTCCCGGAAAGAGTTTATTTGACGAGAAACCGGCTCAAATCGGGCAGAATTTCGACTGGAGAGAGGATAACTTCTCGAGAATTTTGGGGCTCCGAGGCTTGCTTCGGGCTTTAGACACGATACCGGGGCCTTGGGGGTCGTGAGAAAGTCAAGGGGGTGAAAATGTGAAAAATGGTGAATTTTGGGGTGAAAAATCCCTTCCATCCGAGAAGGCTCGCACCCTTTATATAGGGGTGCGAGGGTGCGGTCCGAAGGGTGACTCAGCAGACAGGTGGCGAGGCGAGGAGGCGAGTCAGCAGGACATGCGGCAGCTCCTGCGAAGACCACGTGCGATGCTCGGACAGATGGAGGCTTCTAAGTGGACCGAACTTCGGTCCAATGGGGAAGGAGGGTGACGACTTCGGACCAATCAGCGGGTGCCACGCGAGGCTGCGGTCCAATCAGAAGACGCCACGTGGAGGCTGCATGCGAAGGGTGACGTGTCGGAAGCCAGCTATGCGAATTTGCCCGGTTTTCAAGATTTTCTTGATTTTTGTGCCAAAAACTTGCGAAAATCATAACTTTCGCATACGAGCTCCGTTTTCGGCGTTCTTTATATGCACGCGTAGGTAAAATTATACTCTACGACTTTCGTTTAGACTTTGTCGGCTGATTTTGACTTTATTTTTAATATTATTATTTTTAATAGACCGGGACAGGAAATCCGTTAAAAATTCATAACTTCTTCATCCGACGTCCGTTTTCGTCTGTCTTTTTACCGTTGTGCTACTTTTGACGAGACCTTCGATTCTCGTTTAAGTTGTGTCGGCTAAATATCGATCGATTTATATTTCGAATTTTTAGCTGTCTACTACTAAACCGAAACTTAGAAAAATCATAACTACCTCATACGAAGTCAGATTTTGACGTTCTTTTTATGAACGTTCTCAGTTTAACATATTCTACAAGTTTCATTTAGACTGTTAAGGCTAAAACGCCTTTTATCAAAAATTCACTTTTTACACTGAACAGTGTTTTGCCGGTTTTATCGCGGATTTTTGATTAGTCATAACTTCTTCGTTATAACTCGGATTTCAGTGTTCTTTATGTTCTTGGAAACCTTGTTACAAACTCTACCACTTGGTTCATCCCAATTATGATTATTAACCAATTTATTTTTGACCAAAATTTGACTGGTGTCACAGCCAGGGTTTAAATGGTACGTATTGGACTTTGTTTGAAGAGTTTGGAATGGGAGGGACCAGTTCTGTCATTTTCTCTATGTTTTCATACAATCGGGGTATTTAACTGTGACCATTCCCGTCACTTTCAACCCTAACCCTAAAATGAGTCCAGCCGCCACCTCCATGAGTTCAGCCGCCCCCATCCTTATACCTCCCTCACCGGCACCGCCATCTCAGGACCCTCTTACCGCCGTTCATCAACCTCCAACCGACGCCCTTCACTCGTTGTTCCGATCCGGCGAGTCCAGCCGACTGTCGCCGCTGCTTCTCCATGCAAACGCTGTTATCCCCGGCAGTCGGCGTCAATGCTGCTGCTGTTCCGTTGCAGGCGACGACGAGCAATAGCTGTTGTCCCGGTGTCTCGTCGCTGCGATTTTGACGCCTACCCCAGCCTCCGCCTTCTGTCCGACTTCCACCTTCTTTCACAGTTGTATTACCCGTCGCCGGCTGCCAAGGTCGTTGCTGCTGCCGCTCGTCGTGCGCCACCTGGCAGTAGGCCGTTTCCAGATCTATTGCATGTTGGGTTGTTGGCCGGCAACTGAGAAGAACCACCATGGCGGCTAGCGATGGTAGCTGTCGTTATTAACACCGCGACGCCGCCCATTTATGCCTTATTCCGCCGCCACCAGCCACCATGGGAGGTGGCTGTGGGTGTATTTATGGGTGTGTGTGGTGTTGCTGCGTGTTGGAAGCCAAAGGAACCACTGCCATCGAGAACCGCCACCGCCACCACAGTTAGGTGGTGGCTGCCGCCATGTGCCGCCTTGTGTGTGTTATCTTATTGAGTGGGTGTGTGTTTACTTGAGTTTTAGCCTTGTAAAATGTAATTGCAATTTGGATAATGAAAAGAAAACTGAAAAACAACCACCGTAGGGTGGTGGCTGCCGCCACCGGCCGCCGTGTCGGGTGGCGGTGTGCTTGCTTCGTTGAGTTTGATTCGTTTGGGGTGCTTGAAACCCTAATGGGCCTTGTAAGCCCTAATGGACCCAATGAAGCTTAATGGACCTAAAAGCCCAAGCATGTGACTTATGGGCTTAATGATATTCTAGTGGGCCTAATAGGCCCAATAAAACCCTAATTGACCTAAAGCCCAATAAATTGATAAATGGGCTAGTATTTGGGGTTGGAAATCCTAATTAGGGTTTGGAAAACCCTAATGCAATGAAACCCTAATTTGGGGAATTAGCGGGACACACGGGAATTATTTGGTAACTTGAAATATCAAATAATAATCATTGGCAAAAATTAATCTAAGAAATATTGGACTTAATGGATTAAGTCCTTAGTGGATTAAGTCCTTAATGGGTTAAGTAGGAAACTTAACCCTAATCATCATTTTATAAGAAACCCTAATTTCACTTGGGTTTATTGGTGGGCCTTTCTATTGGGCCTTGATGATTGGGTTATTAATGGACCATCCAAGATTAAGCAAATGAACTAGAATAATTAATGGGCTTTGGGGTAAGGCCCATGTAAGGGGTTTGGGCCTAATTTGGAAAATTGAGCCATAGAAGGGCCATAGTCTGGGCCGTAATGATTATATGATGTTGGGCCTTAGAATAAGACCATGTATAGGCTTGGGCCCAATTTGGAAAATTGGGCCATATGTTGGGCTTTAATTCCCAGTTGACTTTGGGCCTATGGGTTGGGCCTTGGGCTTGAATAAAGCCAACCTTGGGGTAATGTAGTAATTATCCAGGGATGCATTTATGGTTATGTGTTGGGACCCAATTATTAATTGGGTGTTATTTTGGTGTTGACAGTTCGGGAATCTGTTATCCAGCAGCTGGGGTTGAGTCTGCGAAACTTCAGCAGTGTAGGATTGTGTCTACGGGACTTCAGCGGTGCCAGGTGAGTTATCCTCACTATATCAACAGGGTCTAAGGCACCAAGGCCGACCCTTTATGGATTGTATTCGGATTATTGCATGTCATGCTTACTGATTGCATGTTATGGATTTTATTCGGATTAGGGTGCTTGAAACCCTAATGGGCCTTGTAAGCCCTAATAGACCCAATGAAGCTTAATAGACCTAAAAGCCCAAGCATGTGACTTATGGGCTTAATGATATTCTAATGGGCCTAATAGGCCCAATAAAACCCTAATTGACCTAAAGCCCAATAAATTGATAAATGGGCTAGTATTTGGGGTTGGAAACCCTAATTAGGGTTTGGAAAACCCTAATGCAATGAAACCCTAATTTGGGGAATTAGCGGGACACACGGGACTTATTTGATAACTTGAAATATCAAATAATAATCATTGGCAAAAATTAATCTAAGCAATATTGGACTTAATGGATTAAGTCCTTAGTGGATTAAGTCCTTAATGGGTTAAGTATGAAACTTAACCCTAATCATCATTTTATGAGAAACCCTAATTTCACTTGGGTTTATTGTTGGGCCTTTCTATTGGGCCTTGATGATTGGGTTATCAATGGACCATCCAAGATTAAGCAAATGAACTAGAATAATTAATGGGCTTTGGGGTAAGGCCCATGTAAGGGGTTTGGGCCCAATTTGGAAAATTGGGCCATAGAAGGGCCATAGTCTGGGACTTAATGATTATATGATGTTGGGCCTTAGAATAAGACCATGTATAGGCTTGGGCCCAATTTGGAAAATTAGGCCATAAGTTGGGCTTTGATTCCCAGTTGACTTTGGGCCTATGGGTTGGGCCTTGGGCTTGAATAAATCCAACCTTGGGTTAATGTAGTAATTATCCAAGGTTGCATTTATGGTTATGTGTTGGGACCCAATTATTAATTGGGTGTTATTTTGGTGTTGACAGTTCGGGAATCTGTCATCCAGCAGCTGGGGTTGAGTCTGCGGAACTTCAGCAGTGTAGGATTGTGTCTACGGGACTTCAGCGGTGCCAGGTGAGTTATCCTCACTATATCAACAGGGTCTAACGCACCAAGGCCGGCCCTTTATGGATTGTATTCGGATTATTGCATGTTATGCTTACTGATTACATCCTGGTAGTTAGGATGGTGATATGCTATGCTTTAGTGACCCGGTTGGGTCGGTATCCTGGTATATAGGATGATGCTATGTTAGTGACCTGTTAGGTCGATATCCTGGTTATGGAGTGTTGCTATGCTTTGTGATCGGTTTGACTGTTATATATATATACATGCTAGTGTTATATGATATCTATGTGCACATGATTGTCCTGGTTATAGGATAATGCTATGTTAGTTACCGGTTAGGTCTGTATCCCGGTTATTGGGATGTTGCAATGATTAGTGATCTGTTAGATCGGTTTGACTGTTATATGATATTTGCTAGCGTATGATATTTATTTGCACATGTTTGTTCGATTGGGGGTTAGGTTGAGGCGGTCCTGTTTTGTGATGTAGGCCAACATACCCGGTGAGCGGTTCGGATAGGTTGTAGGCCCTGCGAGGCGGTCCAGTCAGGCCGAAGGCTCGGGAGTGGTCCAGATAGGCTGTAGGCCCTGCGAGGTGGTCCAGTCAGGCTGAAGACTCATTATGCATGTTGTTCTGTATTTGTTATCTGATATGGTTATATTTGTATGGCGTTGGTATTTCTGGGGTAACTCACTAAGCTTCGGGCTTACAGTTGTTGATTATGTTTCAGGTACATCAGATGATCGTAGGAAGGCAAAGGCGTGATCGTACAACTCCTCCTATTTCATGGTTTTTATGAATTGGTTCTGGAATACTCTGATGTTTAAACTATTTTGAAAACAAACTATAATCACTCAATGGTTTTTAAATGCATTAAAAAATTTTAAATTGGCTTGAATTTTATGGGTGTTACAAGTTGGTATCAGAGCCTTGGTTTGAGTGAATTGGAGGAACACTCGTGTGAATCCAGTCTCAAATCAAGGAAAGGATTTTAAAATGGATTTTTAAATGGTTTTCAAAATAAGTAAAGGAGGATGCAAGGTGTACGATCAGCCAGAGCCAGTAAGTAGACCCCAAAATACCATACAGTTATTTGATTATGTGATATGTTAGAACAGCATGCTAGTACTAGGCTAGGGATCCTCAAGAATTGCATTATAGAATTGCCTGATTACATGATGCCTGCTAGCCTAGGGTTTCCTTATATGAGATTGACATCATTACTGTAGTTGTTTAGTGTATGCATCACGACTGTACATCACTAAGATCTTATAGCCCAAGAATGTTTGATTTGGCCTTATGTTCTGTTCTTATTGATTGGGGCTTAGGGTAAGGTTGGATATTCGAAAGTCTATAGGGTCCAGCGTTATGTATGTCTAGCATACACTAGTGCTATAGGGTTGGTGGAAGTTTCATGGATGGGTGGGTTGTGTGGGACCAGTAGACCAGTTATGAGATATTTGGCATTCCTCTAGGGGTAAGGGTCGAGCGCTCACTATGTTTATGTTTATTGTTAGGGTGTTGTGGTGATACTTGAGACAAATATGGGTAGGTGTGGAAGGTATTATGGGCCCGTACTACTGAAAGCACAGGACCCATACGTGTAGCAAGGAAGTCACAACCCCTAGGGTTTGGTTGGGAGTAGGTCCCCTATCATTATATGGGCTATCAGAGACCTTTCTGGTGTCCTACTAGAATAGTGGTTACAAAACGTCTTGAGACCGGATCCATGTTAGGATCCCGTATTGTCAGAGGATCGTGTTAGTGAGATCATCCGGGAGGAGGTGATCGAGATTGTCCAGGGACAGTTGCGGGAGATTTTGGGCCTATCAAGACTGTCATGGTTGAGTATTTCGACGAGCGCTATGCAGCCATTGCTGAGACGGCTGCCGCAACAGCTTCAGCAGCTGTAACGACGGTAGGAGAGGAGCTGGTCGAGCTTTCTAGTATCGGGACTTCTTATTGGCACATATTCTGATGAGCAGAGGGCTGCAGTTATCTGGGATCAGGGAGATGTTCTGTACTTGTTACATTCCACAGGTTAAGCGGGAGAGTCTAGCACATGTGTTCTACATTGAGGCTTCGGGGGTTTTGCTTGAGGCCGGAATGTGAGTCGCGGGGACTCCGGAAAGGAGTAATGATTATGTTCAGTTGGAGTTATGCAGCTGGAATTAGAATGGTTAATTGATAGGATTGGAATGTTGTTTTCTAGGTCAAGGAATGTTCCCTTTAAGTTTACGAGCTCGAAGGATTGAGCAGGCTTGTGACCCCAGGATCAGGTTGTATTCTAGCTCGGGGTTAATTGGTCGCCGGGATTGGCGACAGTAGTTTAGCATTGGTAAGCGTGGGTGGGTCGATGTGGCATAAGTATTTTGGAGGTCCATTTCACCTTGGATCTCTTGTATCGGACGGTAAGGATTGATTGTGCGATCTATTGCACTTTCGGGATTGGAGACTATGTCTTGGGAGTAGTTGTGGCCCGGTTTAGGGCAAAGGTTGTTTCAGCTACTGCAGTTCAGCTGTAGATGATCGAGCTGGTGAGTGAGTCAGGGTGTGAGACCCTGAATGATATGATTTCTAGAGCCGAGAGCGGAAGAATTGTTGGAGTACTTTGGGAAGAAGGGTATTATATGGGAGGTCTGCGGACAGAGTCCCGCAGGATGGTTATTCAACATTGTCAGGATTCAGTGGTTATAGTAACCGTTATTGGTTGGCGGATGAAAGCGTCAAAGGAAGTAGCTCGTTGATGAGGTATTAGTTTGAGTATCTATCTCTTGGTCCTCAAGATTTGAATGTGGGATCATTTAAGCATTAGGGATTGTCGATTTTACTAGGATTCAGGATGTGTTCGTCTGGTTCTTAGAAGTGTGTGATCATTTAGGATTGGCTAGTAATGGAGCACTAGTTGGAAGGAGTTGGTTGTCATCGGATCGATAGTTGGAAAGTGAGAAGGATTGGGAATTCTCAAATTTTCTTGTATTGTGAAGACTTAGTTGAATCTAAGTGGGGGAGAATCGTCCCGGAATGTGGAAGCAGGATCGGTTTTGAAACTGGGATAAGTTACACATCATTTTCGGGAAGGAAGACAAACCTAGTGGCTGCTTGGTTTGAGTGTTGTGTGAGTTGGGAGTTCGGTAAAACTCCTCAGCATGTAAATCGCGTCTTCTCGGTGCTTGATAGCAGAACTTGGGAAATCGGGTTGGGATTCTAGCCATGAATTAAGTTCAGTGGTGTGTTAGGTCGAGCGCGTGTTCGACCGGTATGGGAAGTGTTGTAGGACTGCGGGGGTAGCCGTAGCATTCTATAGCGATTAGTTGGTATGGAAAGTGTTGTAAGACTGCGGGGGTAGCCGTAGCATTCTATAGCGATCAGTTGGTATGGAAAGTGTTGTAAGACTGCGGGGGTAGCCGTAGCATTCACTAGCGATCAGTTGGTATGGAAAGTGTTGTAAGACTGCGGGGGTAGCCGTAGCATTCACTAGCGATCAGTTAGTATGGATAGTGTGGTAAGACTGCGGGGGTAGCCGTAGCATTCACTAGCAACAGATAGTGTTAGAGTGATGTAAGTCTGTGGGTGTAGCCACAACATTCACTAGGTTGGTAGATAGCATGAGCGCGTTGCTAGGACGCGGAAGGGACAGTAGTAACCACCAGTTCGAGTGTATCAGTGAGGATATGGAAATCCACGGACGGGTTTAGGGGTTTCCCTAGAGGGATTAGACCGGGTTATGCCAACGATAAGACTGTAGGAACGCCACTACAGTTAAGAGATCAAGGAAGCAAGGAATTGCTTAAGGTCGTTTGTGATATAAGTCTACCGTTGGTCAGGTAGCAATCACTTTTAGCCTTGGATTTGGTGACGTCAGGATGTGACACTTAGATCTGAAAGTTTGGATCAGGAGGTTGTTAGAGTCGCAGAGGCATGTTAACTAGTGGCAACTAGTTCCAGGGAAGGATTTCGTTCGGAAGTCGTATGAGGCAACTATGTGGGAGCCCTTTTAGCTCTGTGACCGGGCCGGGATCCGGTATTTCAGATGATTGGCAAACGAGATGAGGCCAGGCAGGCCTCAGTGGATTTTAGAAAGCAGTCATGTGGCAGCATACTGCTTCAGGCAGATCAGTGTGCAGGCAGTTTCCGCTTTTAGGCAGTATTGGTATTTGTGTTGGGTTGCAAATACGGACGGAATAATAGATTGCTTGGGTTAGGCTAAGTGACCTGCAGGGATAATTGGATTCTTTGATTTTAATTTCACGCCAGGAGCCCAAAGCGGACAATATTGTGATACGTGTCAGTGGGGGATGTTACAGATGATTCAGTATGAGCAGTCTATCAGGAAGCCAGATCATCTCGAGACTCCAGATTTCGGATTGAGTAAATGTGATCATATTGTAAGGGATTCGTTTATTTTCTTGGTTTTAGAACCCTGCGAGGGTTGGTTACAGTTGCCTTGGAAAGACTGGGGCTATGTTGGTAGTTGTGACCATGAAGCTCAGGTTGTCGGGCGTGTGAGGAATGATAAGAAACGATTTCGAGGACGAAATCAATTTTAAGTGGGGGAGAGTTGTTGTGACATCCCCTAATTTCTCGGCCAGAAAGACCGATTTAATTTATGCTTTTTAAAATTAAATCAGAGAAATCTGTTTAAAAGATGTTGCGGAATTGGTCCCCAAAATAAAACATGATAAAAGTTTGTCAAAACCTTTCTTTAAGAAATATATAATTTCCTTTTATATCAAAACCTCGGGATGTCATGTTCCGATACAGATCAAAAGCATAAACAAGACATTATAAGCCTTACAACAGTTATTTATAACTACTGACCTATAATCCAAAAATCACTCATCATCATCATCCGACTATGCTCGGGGTCCTCTACCTGTAATATAAAAAGCTGAGTGGGTCAGGCTTGGAAGCCTGGTGAGCATATAGGGTTTTCAACCCACAATAAATAAATTTATTGTACTTAAACATCAATCAATCAACCAAATTACCCCAACCCCATTATCTTATTAATTTCTTAAGGGTTTACCCTAAGATTCAACTATCACTCCTTCGTAAGGATTCATCCTAAGGAATAGGCACAAGGTCACACCATCACCAGGGTTTATACAACAGGTGCTAAGTCCATAGCTCTTATTTATCGACAGTATTATTGACAGTATTCTCCCCTGTCATACATGTCAATGGGTTACACCTGATGAACATATAGTTCACCCACCTACAGGTTGCAAGTCTGCTAGTGTTCCACAGACCATCTAGAATACTCCATGGTTGTCATCCATACTCTATTAAATGACGGGGGTCACCATTTGGGTAAGGGCTTTTCTCATATTTCACCACTCACCCTCAACTTATGATCTCCTTTCACCACTCACCCTCAACTTATGATCTATATCACTGATCATCTCATTTATCCAACTCACCTTTCATCACACACCCACTATTTCATCTACCCATGTTTTACCCAACATTTTTTTGTAGATAAAAATACATATACAGTTTAAATTATTTAAAAACCTGTATAAATCATTCCTTCAACACCCATCTCAATTAAACAAACAATAAATATTCACACAGCACGTATTTTATATAAAATACTTCATATCTATGTGTAAGGTGAAAGTAACTACACACTCACTTGATTTAATGAAAATCGGGCAGCAATTCGTTTCCTAAAACGATCGTTTCTAATAAAACCGGGAGTTTTATTGAGAAACTGGGCTCTGCGAAGGGTCGGGCTTCAAAACCGAAAAGATAAATTTTCCGGGCTTCTCGGGCACTTCGTGGCATATTCCGGGGGTTATAATTGATACCGGGGATTCGAGGGAAGTTGAAATGAAAGAAATATTGAAAAATGGGTGAAAATGGACAATTTCTTAAAAATATCCGAGAAGGCTCGCAGCCTTCTATTTATAGGAAGAGGCTGCTGATCGGACGGCTGGAGAGAAGCCACGCAGCAGCAGATCCGAAGAGTAGTCCCTATGGCTCGCACGTGGGTCGCGCATGCGAGGCCCTCGCTGGCATGTTCTGATTGGACCGAAGTCCGGGTCCGATGAGGGGGGGGGGGTCCGTGGCACCATGCGAAGCTCGGACGCACGAGGAAAGGGGCACGCGCCGCAGCTTCATTGGACCACTTCAGATTAGCTCTCCGGTTCGGATGACTCAGCAATTCCCGGACACGCGTCGAATGCGAAGCGAGGACACGTGGCTGAAGTCCACGTGTGCGAAATTCCTCGGTTTTGGGGATTTTTCTCGATTTTCGCGCCAAATCTTCTAAAATCCATAACTTTCGCATACGAGCTCCGTTTTTGACGTTCTTTATATGCACGTGTAGATAAAATTACGCTCTACAACTTTTGTTTAGACTTCGTCGGCTAATTTTGACTTTAATTTTTATATTATTATTTTTAACAGACCGGGACAGGAAATCCGTTAAAAATTCATAACTTCTTCATCCAACGTCCGTTTTCGTCAGACTTTTTACCGTTGTGCTACTATTTATGAGACCTTTGATTCTCATTTAGGTCGTGTCGGCTAAAAATCACTCGATCTAAAATTCGAGTTTTTAGCTGTCTACTGCTAAGCCGAAACTTCGAAAAATCATAACTTCCTCATACGAAGTCGGATTTGGGCGTTCTTTTTATACCTACTCTCGGTTTAACGAACACTACGAGTTTCGTTTAGATCACTAAGGCTAAAAAGTAGTTTATCAAAAACTCACTTTTTACGGCATTCGGCACCGTGCCGGTTTTGTCGCGAAACTACGACAGGTCATAACTTCTTCGTTATAACTCGGATTTCGGCATTCTAATATTTATTTTCGACGCTCATTTTTATTCTTAATTAATTAAATCCTAGTAATTAAGCATAAAACACATAAAACACATAATATTCACATAATTCCTTTTCATTTCTTCAAAATGAGTCACAAAGGTTAACCTAGACTATCACGTCAATATTAATGCCTAGCCTAGAAACACGGGCATTACAAATCTCTACCCCTTAGGATGATTCCGTCCCCGGAATCACACATCGACAAACAACCACGGGTAGCAACTCACCATGTCACTCTCCGTTTTTCCCCAGGTGAGATTTGGCCCATTCGTATGTTTCCAACGCACAAGTACTAAATTGACCATCTTACGTTACAACTTCTTAGTCTTACGGTCAACGATTGCCTCAGGTTCTCCAACTAACCTCTTGTTCTCATCCAACCTTAATTCAGAAATGGGAATTATGTCGGGCACACCTCCCATGAACTTTCTCAAATAACACACATGACAGGTGTTATGAATACCCTCTAGTTCTTTCGGTAATTCTAGCTTGTAAGCTTGATTCCCGATCCTCTGAAGAACTTTTAAATGGTCCAATAAACCTTGGACTCAACTTTCCCCTTCTACCAAACCTTATAAGTCCCTTCCACGACGAGACTTTAACTAAAACCGAATCTCCAACTTCGAATGATATCGGTTGTCTTTTCTTGTCAGCATAGCTCTTTTGAGCAGCTAACATCCTTTCCCTAATCACTTTCAACTTTTCAGCAGTCTGATGGACTATTTCAAGTCCCATAAACTGCTTTTCCTCAGCTTCCAGCCAACATGACGGCGCTCGACACTTTTCTCCGTACAAAGCGTGATAACGTGCCATCTAGATGTTCGAGTGGAAACTATCATTATAGGAAAATTCTACTAGAGGTAAGTGTTCATCCCAGTTACCTTGGAATTCTAGGGTACATGCTCTCAACATATCCTCCAATGTTTGAATTGTTCATTCGCTCTGACCATCAGTTTGCGGATGGTAAGCTGTATTCAAACACAACTTGGTACCCAATTCCTCTTTCAGACCCCTCCAAAACCTTGAGGTAAAACGGCTGTCACGATCGGATACAATCGTTAACAAAACACCGTGAAGCCTCACAATTTCCTTCACGTAAGAATTCGCAAGTTTATCCATAGACCATTTCTCGTTGGCTGCTATGAAATGCGCACTCTTAGTGAAGCGATCAACGACCACCTAAATCATGTAGTGACCGTTCCTTGTTCTGGGCAGTTTAGTCACAAAATCCATAGTGATGTCTTCCCATTTGCCCATGGGTATAGGCAAAGGTTCTAAACTCCCATACGGTTTCTGATGTTGTGCCTTAACCCTAGCACATGTTACACACTCGGCCACATACTTAGCAACATCGAGCTTCATCGTCGGCCACTAGTAATAGGGTTTTAGATCCCTATACATTTATGTACTGCCGGGATGAATCGAGTACATGGTCTGTGAGCTTCTTTCATCAGAAGATCTCTCACTCCTCCCGCCTTAGGTACCCAAATCCTATCTTTGAATACCTTCAGTCCTTGACTGTTTGTATCAAACACCAACGTTTTGTCCAAACGTTCCTCCTTTCGGTCATTTCCCTCTAAAGCTTCCTCTTGATCTTTATTTATACTTTCCACAATTGTCGAGACAACTTCAATCCTCAACGCTCTTGGCCTTTTCTTTTCAAGATTTACCTTCCGACTGAGAGCATCAGCAACAACATTTGTTTTACCAGGGTGGTAAAGTATCTCACAGTCGTAGTCCTTGAGTAATTCTGGCCAGCACCGTTGCCTCATGTTCAATTCCTTCTCCATATCTTTAAGGCGAATACTACCGCTGCCAACTCCAGATCATGAGTGGGGTGGTTCTTTTCATGCTCTTTCAATTGCCTCGATGCATACGCGATCACTTTATCCCTTTGGGTCAGAACACAACCTAACCCAACTCCAGAGGCATCACTATAAACTGTGAAGTCATCAACTCCTTCACGTAACGAAAGAATCGGTGCTTCACAAAACTTCTTCTTTAACTTCTCAAAGCTTCCTATGCTTCTCATTCCAAGTATAGACAGCTCCGTTGTGGGTCAAAGCTGTCAATGGAGTCGCGATCGAAGAAAAGCCTTGGATAAATCAACGATAATATCCAGCTAATCCTAAAAAGCTTCAGATCTCCATAGGACTTTCAATCGTAACCTTCGAGTTACAAAATAAATCCTTATTGAGGACTCCTTCTTCTTCTTGGAATAAGTACTTTCCTTCATTTATTGTAACAGACCGATAGGTCATGTTCTAATGATCTCTCATTGTATACTGCACTACTTGGACTCAGATCTCCTAGGGACAAATTTCGGAACAAACTATACCTTCCTTCATGTTCTAATGTGATACAATCACAGTTCAACATGTATCATTTCTAACTACCAACTTCTTTAACAATGTGTGCGATGCTTCTATTGATCGCTTTGATCATCTTTCACTTCAATCTTCTGGCTTAAGTCAAATGCTACATCGAACTTGGTTCTCTGAACCACATAATAAACTCATCTTAGTCGGACTCGATTCGATATGACCTCTAAGGTCGGAATAACAATCATCTTCTTAGTCATTACCAAAACGATGGTAACGACAGACTAGAATAAGACGGAATCAAATAATAGCTCCTTGGTAACCTTGTGACTTTCCCTGATCCGAGTACGAGTCCTGTGCTTCCGGTAGTATAGGCCTCTACTACCATTCACACCTACTCATACTCGTCCCAAGTATTGTCTCGCAGTTCTCCAAATCACCATACAAGAATTTCACATAGTCATTCAATTCATCAGATGACAAAACCAGGGTTTATATTATTTCCTTGAAATGATTATACAAAGGTTCAAGTTTACCCTATATTACGCCTCTAATAGGCTAAACCACTTGTTACTATTCACATTACTACTTCATAACTTGATCTTCGGGTATCAAGTCTTTACTTCTACTTCCTAGCGTTGTTATTTTCTTCGTCAAGAATATTCTGACATTCCCTTGGCGTAGGCGGTGCACTTGGCCTTGTTACTTCATTTTTCTTCGGACAGTCCTTAGAAATATGGCATTCTTCTTTACATTCGTAACACACCCCCTTGGGAATCGTACACTCATTGGCGTAATGCCCAATTTCTCCACACCTAAGGCACTTCACCTTCCCACCACAATTCCCAGAGTGTTTGTTTTTGCACTTCCCGCACCATTTTCCTTTACCTCCTCTTCTGCCAGACTTTGAGAATATGTTGCTCTTGTTGGGCCTTGAAGACCCCTCAAATTTCCTCTTCTTGCCAACTTCAATCTTGTTGGCGGTCCTGTCATTGATTATTTCTTCAATAGACTTAGCAACCCAGATAGTTGCCTCAAGAACAGATGCCTGACGTACTGGTACAGTAAGTTCATCCTTACTTTGTTGAAGTAAACGTTTTGTTTCTTCCATCTGTTGATCCAACATCGTACGCACCATTTCCTGCACCCCAGCCATCGTGATTGGCTCAGGCTGTGGATTATCGTTTTCGAATCCACTTTGAGTACTCGCCATTTCGATCTATACACCAATCGTAGGTGATTTTAGATCTTTATTTTCGATAGACGTTAAATCTTCGTTATTACTCCGAAACGTTTATATGTGAGTTCTAATATCGTAATCGTACGTTTAGAATCCTACACACATAAGGTTTCCAAATCCGGTCAGCAACAGACCATAGATCCGAACAAATAATGGCATATATGGCAAACATATGGCATTTAGCACATAAAAGCATTTTAGGCATCTTTCCTAAAATAAACTAGTGCTCGTGTCTAATATATGGTAGACACTCATCTCACAATCATCACTTAGCATTCTAAGTTTAAGTCTAGAAATCCTACAATTTCTTAGTTCGCTATGCTCTGATACCAACTGTTACATCCCCTAATTTCTCGGCCAGAAAAGACCGATTTAATTTATGCTTTTTAAAATAAAATCAGAGAAATCTTTTTAAAAGATGTTGCGGAATTGGTCCCCAAAATAAAACATGATAAAAGTTTGTCAAAATCTTTCTTTAAGAAATATATAATTTCCTTTTATATCAAAACGTCGGGATGTCATGTTCCGATGCAGATCAAAAGCATAAACAAGACATTATAAGCCTTACAACAGTAATTTATAACTACTGACCTATAATCCAAAAATCACTCATCATCATCATCCGACTATGCTCGGGGTCCTCTACCTGTAATATAAAAAGCTGAGTGGGTCAGGCTTGGAAGCCTGGTGAGCATATAGGGTTTTCAACCCACAATAAATAAATTTATTGTACTTAAACATCAATCAATCAACCAAATTACCCCAACCCCATTATCTTATTAATTTCTTAAGGGTTTACCCTAAGATTCAACTATCACTCCTTCGTAAGGATTCATCCTAAGGAATAGGCACAAGGTCACACCATCACCAGGGTTTATACAACAGGTGCTAAGTCCATAACTCTTATTTATCGTCAGTATTATTGACAGTATTCTCCCCTGTCATACATGTCAATGGGTTTTTAGAGTACACCTGATGAACATATAGTTCACCCACCTACAGGTTGCAAGTCTGCTAGTGTTCCACATACAATCTAGAATAGTCCATGGTTGTCATCCATACTCTGTTGAATGACGGGGGTCACCATTTGGGTAAGGGCTTTTCTTATATTTCACCACTCACCCTCAACTTATGATCTCCTTTCACCACTCACCCTCAACTTATGATCTATATCAGTGATCATCTCATTTATCCAACTCACCTTTCATCACACACCCACTATTTCATCTACCCATGTTTTACCCAACATTTTTTTGTAGATAAAAATACATATACAGTTTAAATTATTTAAAAACCTGTATAAATCATTCCTTCAACACCCATCTCAATTAAACAAACAATAAATATTCACACAGCACGTATTTTATATAAAATACTTCATATCTATGTGTAAGGTGAAAGTAACTACACACTCACTTGATTTAATGAAAATCGGGCAGCAATTCGTTTCCTAAAACGATCGTTTCTAATAAAACCGGGAGTTTTATTGAGAAACCGGGCTCTACGAAGGGTCGGGCTTCAAAACCGAAAAGATAAATTTTTTGGGCTTCTCGGGCACTTCGTGGGGTATTCCGGGGGTTATAATTGATACCGGGGCTTCGAGGGAAGTTGAAATGAAAGAAATATTGAAAAAGGGGTGAAATGGACAATTTCTTAAAAATATCCGAGAAGCCTCGCAGCCTTCTATTTATAGGAAGAGGCTGCTGATCGGACGGCTGGAGAGAAGCCACGCGGCAGCAGATCCGAAGAGTAGTCCCTATGGCTCGCACGTGGGTCACGCATGCGAGGCCCTCGCTGGCATGTTCTGATTGGACCGAAGTCCGGGTCCGATTGGGGGGGGGGGGGGTCCGTGGCACCATGCAAAGCTCGGACGCACGAGGAAAGGGGCACGCGTCGCAGCTTCATTGGACCACTTCGGATTAGCTCTCCGGTTCGGATGACTCAGTAATTCCCGGACACGCGTCGGATGCGAAGCGAGGACACGTGGCCGAAGTCCACGTGTGCGAAATTCCTCGGTTTTGGGGATTTTTTCTCGATTTTCGCGCCAAATCTTCTAAAATCCATAACTTTAGCATACGAGCTCCGTTTTTGACGTTCTTTATATGCACGCGTAGGTAAAATTACGCTCTACAACTTTCGTTTAGACTTCATTGGCTAATTTTGAATTTAATTTTTATATTATTATTTTTAACAGACCGGGACAGGAAATCCGTTAAAAACTCATAACTTCTTCAGCCGATGTCCGTTTTCGTCAGACTTTTTACCAATGTGCTACTATTTACGAGACCTTCGATTCTCGTTTAGGTCGTGTCGGCTAAAAATCACTCGATCTAAAATTCAAGTTTTTAGTTGTCTACTTCTAAGCCGAAACTTCGAAAAATCATAACTTCCTCATACGAAGTCGGATTTGGGCGTTCTTTTTATACCTACTCTCGGTTTAACGAACACTACGAGTTTCGTTTAGATCACTAAGGCTAAAAAGTAGTTTATCAAAAACTCACTTTTTACGACATTCGGCACCGTGCCAGTTTTGTCGCGAAACTTCGACAGGTCATAACTTCTTCGTTATAACTCGGATTTCGGCATTCTAATATTTTTTTCGACGCTCATTTTTATTCTTAATTAAATAACTCCTAGTAATTCAGCATAAAACACATAATATTCACATAATTCCTTTTCATTTCTTCAAAATGAGTCACAAAGGTTAACCTAGACTATCACGTCAATATTAATGTCTAGCCTAGAAACACGGGCATTACAGTTGTAACATCCCGTTTTAAATAAAATAATTAAATGATAAACCCAGAACCCCGAGAAGCAATTTTTATTATTAGTTTATATTATTAGAGCTCAAAATTAAATAAAAATTGGTGGGGTGTTGGTTTCGGGAAGCAAAATGACAATAATTAAATCTCCGGGGGTTAAGGTTTAATTTCAAGACTTATTTTGAAAGGGGTTTTAGAAGGTAGGGTGTAATTGGTAACATTCTGGACCTGAATTGTAAGGATTTTCTGAAAGAGGGGCCATTTGGTATAATATTGGATCAAAGTTGAAAGTATTTTAAGGAGCAGGGTTTAAATGGTAAGTATTGGACTTTGTTTGAAGAGTTTGGAATGGGAGGGACCAGTTCTGTCATTTTCTCTAAGTTTGCATGGAGTCGGGGTATTTAACTGTGACCATTCCCGTGACTTGCAACCCTAACCCTAAAATGAGTTCAGCCGCCACCTCCATGAGTTCAGGCGCCCCCACCCTTATACCTCCCTCACCGGCGCCGCCATCTCCGAACCCTCCTACCGCCGTTCATCAACCTCCAGCCGATGCCCTTCACTCGTTGTTCTGATCTGGCGAGTCCAGCCGACTGCCCCCGCTGCTTCGTCGTGCAAACGTCGCTATCCCTAGCAGTCGGCGTCAATGCTGCTGCTGTTCCGTTGCACGCGACGACGAGCAATAGATGTTGTCCCGGTGTCTCGTCGTTGCGATTTTGACGTCTACCCCAGCCTCCGACTTCTGTCCGACTTCCACCTTCTTTCACAGTTGTATTACCCGTCGCCGGCTGCCAAGGTCGTTGCTGCTGCCGCTCGTCATACGCCACCTGGCGGGAGCCCTTTTCCAGATCTATTACGTGTTGGGTTGTTGGTCGGCAACTGAGAAGAACCACCATGGTGGCTAGCCATGGTGGCTGTCGTTATTAACACCGCTACACTGCCCGTTTCTGCCTTATTCCGCCGCCACCAGCCACCATGGGAAGTGGTTGTGGGTGTATTTATGGGTGTGTGTGGTGTTGCTGCGTGTTGGAAGCCAAAGGAACCACTGCCATCGAGAACCGCCACTGCCACCACCGTGAGGTGGTGGCTGCCGCCATGTGCCGCCTTGTGTGTGTTATCTTATTGAGTGGGTGTGTGTTTACTTGAGTTTTAGCCTTGTAAAATGTAATTGCAATTTGGATAATGAAAGGAAAACTGAAAAACCACCACCGTAGGGTGGTGGCTGCCGCCACCGGCCGCCGTGTCGGGTGGCGGTGTGCTTGCCTCGTTGAGTTTGAATCATTTGGGGTGCTTGAAACCCTTGTAAGCCCTAATGGACCCAATGAAGCTTAATGGACCTAAAAGCCCAAGCATGTGACTTATGGGCTTAATGATATTCTAGTGGGCCTAATAGGCCCAATAAAGCCCTAATTGACCTAAAGCCCAATAAATTGATAAATGGGCTAGTATTTGGGGTTGGAAATCCTAATTAGGGTTTGGAAAACCCTAATGCAATGAAACCCTAATTTGGGGAATTAGCGGGACACACGGGACTTATTTGATAACTTGAAATATCAAATAATAATCATTGGCAAAAATTAATCTAAGCAATATTGGACTTAATGGATTAAGTCCTTAGTGGATTAAGTCCTTAATGGGTTAAGTACGAAACTTAACCCTAATCATCATTTTATAAGAAACCCTAATTTCACTTGGGTTAATTGTTGGGCCTTTCTATTGGGCCTTGATGATTGGGTTATTAATGGACCATCCACGATTAAGCAAATGAACTAGAATAATTAATGGGCTTTGGGGTAAGGCCCATGTAAGGGGTTTGGGCCCAATTTGGAAAATTAGGTCATAGAAGGGCCATAGTCTGGGCCTTAGAATAAGACCATGTATAGGCTTGGGCCCAATTTGGAAAATTGGGCCATATGTTGGGCTTTGATTCCCAGTTGACTTTGGGCCTATGGGTTGGGCCTTGGGCTTGAATAAAGCCAACCTTGGGGTAATGTAGTAATTATCCAAGGATGCATTTATGGTTATGTGTTGGGACCCAATTATTAATTGGGTGTTATTTTGGTGTTGACAGTTCGGGAATCTGTCATCCAGCAGCTGGGGTTGAGTCTGCGGAACTTCAGCAGTGTAGGATTGTGTCTACGAGACTTCAGCGGTGCCAGGTGAGTTATCCTCACTATATCAACAGGGTCTAAGGCACCAAGGCCGGCCCTTTATGGATTGTATTCGGATTATTGCATGTTATGCTTACTGATTTACATCCTGGTAGTTAGGATGGTGATATGTTATGCTTTAGTGACCCGGTTGGGTCAGTATCCTGGTATATAGGATGATGCTATGTTAGTGACATGTTAGGTCGATATCCTGGTTATGGAGTGTTGTTATGCCTTGTGATCAGTTTGACTGTTATATGTATACATGCTAGTGTTATATGATATCTATGTGCACATGATTGTCCTGGTTATAGGATAATGTTATGTTAGTGACCGGTTAGGTCTGTATCCCGGTTATTGGGATGTTGCAATGATTAGTGATCTGTTAGATCGGTCTGACTGTTATATGATATGTGCTAGCGTATGATATTTATGTGCACATGTTTGTTCGATTGGGGGTTGGGTTGAGGCGGTCCTGTTTTGTGTTGTAGGCCAACATACCCGGTGAGCAGTCCGGATAGGCTGTAGGCCCTGCGAGGCGGTCCAGTCAGGCCGAAGGCTCGGGAGCGGTCCAGATAGGCTGTAGGCCCTGCGAGGCGGTCCAGTCAGGCTGAAGGCTCATTGTGCATGTTGTTCTGTATTTGTTATATGATATGGTTATATTTGTATGGCGTTGGTATTTTGGGGGTAACTCACTAAGCTTCGGGCTTACAGTTGTTGATTATGTTTTAGGTCATCAGATGATCGCAGGAAGGCAAAGGCATGATCGTACAACTCCTCCTATTTCATGGTTTTATGAATTGGTTCTGGGAATACTCTGATGTTTAAACTATTTTGAAAACAAACTATAATCACTCATTGGTTTTTAAATGCATTAAAAAGTTTTAAATTGGCTTGAATTTTATGGGTGTTACATGTAGGCTTAATGCTTTGGAAACAATATTGCATGTATAATTAGAGAAAACATAGATCCAAAGCATTTAGGGTTGTATCTGCACCATAGGATGTTGTAGTATACAAAACCCAACAGTGGTATCAAAGATATGGGTTGTTTTATGTTTTGTTGATGCAAATGTTTGATTTTCAAATTTGAAAGAAAAGAAAACATGAAGTTTGTCAAATTTTAAGATAATTACTTGATTTTATGAAAAACTAGTTATTTGTAAAATTTGAGTCATTTTACTACAAGAGTTGAATTAGGTCAATTTATTAAAAGATAGAATGATATGATTATTTTATTTGTTTTAAAAGTTTGATCTAAATGTTTTTAAGGAGTTACAAATTTTGTCATAAAATTTTGGAACTCAAAAGTCTTTTTTAAAATTTATGATCTTAAGAGTTTTGAAACTTCCATAAGTTATGGATGTGAAAAGTCTCATTCATTAACTCTTTAAGTTATGAATTCCAAGAGTCTTCAAAGGTTACAAAAATTTTTATAAATGGCTTTGAAAAGTTTCATAACTTTCCCTCAAGTTATGGAACTTGGAAAATCTCTGTTATGGAATTCTAAAAGTTTTCAAGAGTTACAAAACTTGCCCTCAAGTTTTGGAATTCGAAAAGTTTTTTTTATGAGACATTGAATTCTAAAACTAAAGTTATTTAAAGAGTTTTCAAAAGTGTAACTCAGGGGTTCATAACTTAATAATAAATTAAATAGTTTTAATTTTGTTTTAGCATCTTGATGTTTTGAATAATTCATACAACATTTTTATGGACTTTATTAATAGTTAATTAAAGTGTTTAATTAAAAGAGAATTAATAATTCCATAATGACATGGTATAAGTTTAATTAAATTAAGGGTATAGTTTAATTAATAGATTAAACCACTTAGTATTTTAAAAGTTTAAAATACACCCTTATACTATTATAATATTAAAAGTTTAATATATTATATGTATAAGTAAAAAGTTGGTCTTACCGTTAGTAGGCCTCTTTCACGAAGTCGGTCTATAAGGGGGGTATAAGGTTACTGCCTATAAAATGGTGGTTTAATGGGTGTTCACTCTCACCCACCGCTTCCTTGACTGGTGGAGGGTCGTTAGCCGAACGGTTAGGATAGGAAATTAGTTCTCATTAAAAGTATAATGAAAATACCAAGTAACTAAACACTTATAAATTCCCAATCTTAGTTACTTTAGGAAAAATGTGAATTTAATGCTAACCCATGAAATTGCACTTTGCACCTTGCCAAGTCGTTAGTGGAGCGTGTGTGGTTAACTGACACACTAACTTGGACTAACAAGGGTGTCAAAGGGTAGCTCGATGTTTGTCATAGATCAATGGAGCGTGGGTGGTTAACCGGTACATTGATTAGGTGATAAATGACATCGAGAGTACCAAGCTAATTTGCATGGTTATTCACACCTTGTTTGTGATCCTCGGCATCCCAGTCACAAACTTGAAGGGCGCAATCGAGATTAAACATGCCATTGAAAAGTTCAATGAATCTCAAAAGAATCTAGGAATTTCAATTCATTTAAAACTTAATAATCAATTTCGTTTTTCATGGTGGAAATTGGTAAATCGTCATTTACCTACCTTCAAATATTTTGCAATTGGATTACGACATCCCTCTTCCGAATTGTAAAATATTGTGTTGGGTCCTAGCCTTAATATTTCATTTGGGTGTTATATTAAGGACTTAAATCAACTAAACTTGAATTTTTCCCTTGTAGATGTCTAGTTCAGACTACTATGATCTTCCCGAATCCTTTCTTTATAAAGATGATATTCCACAAGACGATCAAGGTGAAAGATTAATCCCTTTTTCTTGTTGTAGTGGTACTTCACTTCCTCCACCTCCTCCAATAATTCTCCCTAACCCACAAGTTCAAAGACTTGAAAAGTTCAAGGTCACTCAATCTCAAGCCCTATTGGCTAGCAAACACCAAGATGGAAGGTCCGTGTGTGCACATGTCTTGGAGATGAAGTCACACATTGACAGGCTGGGAATGTTGGGTGTCGTTGTTTCAAGGAAGTTGGCTGTTGACTTGGTTCTTCAATCACTTCCTAAGTCATATATCGGGTTCTTTAAGGACTACTATATGGAAGATCACAACATGACCCTTATTGATCTAACATATTTGCTTGTTGCTACTGAATCAGCAATGATTTAGCGCACTGGTAAAGCAAATTTGGTTGGAATATCTACTTCCCAAACTTCCATGGACATTGACAATGGCAACATTGGAAGTCCAGAAAAGCTTTCTCTTCCCAATGGAAAGGGATCGGCCATAGTCAACCCGATTGACCAAATGGTAAAGATAAGGGCTAAGTCTGAGATAGTCCCATGTACCATTCCCACAGAGTCCATATGTTTTGTTGCCAAAAGAAGGGGCATTGGTTGCGAAGCTGCCATATCTACCTGAAAGATCGCAAGGATGGTAAAGTCAAAAAGTTTGACTCTACTTCAGGTAAGTCCACTATCTGACTCTCTTAAGTTCCTAATTGGAGATTCTTAATACATGATTAATGTAATTACATTTTGATGTTTTGTAGAATCGAAGAAATGAAAGGAAAATTAAAGGAAGAGTAAGCTAATTCTGATCGTGAAGAGATGGATTTCAATTGCATGGTTCGATGATCAGAATTTTGAGCTGCTGCTTAAGAGTTATGATAGATTGCTGAGGAATAGATAACAACATAGTTTTCATATGTATTTGCATTGTAAGGATACGTTTTCTGTGATTTTTATAAATAAAGAAAATTTAAATTTATCTTATTTAAGTTTCCTTACAATGGAATTTGTGAAAATTGTTGCTTATATATTTCCATTGATAGCAATATTGGAAAATGGATTTGATTCTTTCGTTTGTGGTAGTGTCAAGATTTACCAAATAAGGAAAGATTCTCATCACCCAAGTTTCAGTTGGATAGAAACTTGGAATCATGCAACTTGTATTATGTGATGAATGAGATTTTCATCTTTGGGAAATTAAGACTAATTCCTTGTTCACATGTATATGTGAGTCAAGTGAAGGACTAGGGGATCGGGTACACTTGGTTGTGCGCTGATCAGGTCTACCACAAAGAACGATAAGACTATTCGTTATAATTTACTAAAGGTTTAGTAAATATGGTTACACTTACAAGATTAAGTGTAATTCTGAATCATTGAAAAAGTTTCAATGTATGGCAGAACGAATGAGAAGAATCAAATTAGGCAGAACGATAAAAGTTTCTCCAATCTGAAAAGATGGGAGAGTACTTTAGTATCGTGTTTTATGATCACCTCAATGATTATGGAAAACCATATCAGAATTGATCCTATAAGGATATCTTAGTTCATTTGTATGGCTAAGAAGAGGAATCGTGAATTGTTGAAATGGTTAAATCAAGAATATGAGTCATACTTCGTTCCAAAACAAGTCTTAGAGTCATACTCCAAGATTGTGCCTTGAGTGACATAATCTTAAGAAGGTTTATAACACTTATCAAATGTAGAGTAAAATGTTTTCTACTCTTGTACATTTGAAATTGGTAAGTTGTGATGTTTTAGATAAAAAAAAGACCAACTAAGGTCAATTGTGTGAAGTGTTTGTCTTGATAAGAAACCGCATTAACTCTTGAATATTTGTTTGTCAATGAATGTTTCTTGACAAGAGAATCTTATATGTCAAGAGGACAGTGGGAGTCTTAATGATCTTGAATAGTTTCAAGAACTAATCAAGAGTAAACATGTTGTTAATCACTACCACACGACTTGAGGTTTATAACCTATCGTGTTGACATATTCTTGTTTCTGTGCCCATTCCAGTTAAAGTTGACTATGCATGTGTGTTCTATGAGTGCTCAATTGTTTGCATAACAACCTGGAAGCAATGGTTGGCCATGTGCTACCAAGTGGCAAGAAATTAAGATTGAACAAGTTCAGTCCATATGAGTTTGGATTTGTCACTAACCTTGTCTTGTGATTATGGTTATGACAAATTCCCATGGATAGGAACACATACACCATAAAAATCTAAGTGTCATAAGGTTTCTCTCCAATTCATGAAAATGATTATGAGGAAAGGCTTTCACTAAGTAGATTTTAAGGAGATAGCAATTGTGTTATTTTCATTCTCAAATTCGATTATGATTACGGCATCACTCTTCATAGTCTGAATTGTAAGAAATGGAAAAGGTTTAAACATTTGGGACTTGTTGTTGTAAGTTCTAAAATTGTTTAGACACACATGTGAGCTATCTAAGGGAAGGTGTATGAGCTTGAGAAGCCTAGATAAAGTCTTATCGAAGCATCTCGTATCAGAATCTGAACTTTGGTAAGAAAGTCAATAAGTATTGATTTCTAGAAGTCCAGTTGATTTCTGAGTACATGTCAAAGCTAGTGGGAGCATAAGTGTTATGCTAATAAGAATGTAATTATTATGCTGGTGGGAGTACAAATTATAGAAAACAAAAGTTTCAATTCACAAAGTTGCAGGGTATGAAAAGTTGTTTTGCTATAATTAAGGGAGAGGCATTTATACTTCATTTCAAATCTAAAAGCTTAGATTGAGATTTTAATCAAATTTAGTCAAGGATATATATATGAATGCTATGTTGGAATGGTTCAAAATAAGGAAATTCTATATATATGGAAATGTTAACTGCGTTCTCAAATTCGATTATGATTACGGCATCCCTCTTCATAGTTCGAATTGTGAGAACATGGAAAATAGAAATATTATAGCAAAAGACTGATCAAGTATCATGTCTTTATGTAAGACATTATGAATCGTGTCCCATATGCTTCGGGTATAGGATCCATTGCATATGCTATAATATTCTCGTGTTCGAATTTTCCAAGTTCCTAGGGCATTAAGAGGGAAAAAGGGACTAGAACGGGATATGACTAAAATGGTTAAGCAAATGTCGAGGACAATCTGAGGTTTACCAAAGATTGGTTGCTTATGCACAGTTGGAAGTATATTGTAAATTTTGGAAGGACCATGTTAACATACTCTGAGAATAGGTAACTCTTGTTCGGAAGTGATAGTAAAAATGGGAATATGGAAATGTTTCCATAAGTGGAAGTTATTCTTTAAATCTGTATAAGATTAGGATACTTAATGCAAGAAGGATGTTCAAACGAATGTACTTTGAATGTGATACTTCGTTTCCATGGAATTGCTCTCCATTGGAATACTTTGTAATGTCTGTTGCCGAGTCTCTGTGACTTTTGTGTATAGTCATTACAAGAGGATCATTGCATAGAAGTTTAGAATCCAACAGATTACAGTAAATGGAAAGAATTTGGTATTCTTACATTTACAATAAAGATTTGGAATTGTGAAATGAGTGTCATTGAAATGCTTTCAATTGATCTATTTCACAAAGGAAGGACCATAGGCAAACATAGTGTACATGCTTGGAGCATGGGATAACTATTGTTTTAATTCAAGTATTAAGTTGATTATTCGAAACATTATACAATGAATAATGAGTAATCAATATGGCGATTAGATAAAAGGTGTTTTATTTACACTCAAAAGTTTTGGGGCCATATAGGATTAATATTATTCTTGTGATTCACTTTGCATGTTTTGACTTCTCGAATAACTAGGTTATTCAAACCATCCACAGTCGATCATACTTTGGAAGTAGGTATTGAGGCAAGACTGTCATGAATGGGTTTATAGGATTGTCTAAGGTGTTAGACATAGCACAAGTTTGATGCAATATTCATGAGTACTTGTGTAATAAGATTTGAGTATTGGATTCAACCCACGCTCATTTGTATCACTTCATGAATTTTATCACGAGTGATCATGAGACGATAATATCTTATATTCTTGAAACCAAGACACGTGAGTTGTAATTTACAAGTCGGTTGCACATTGACATATGTAAACGTACCAGTAACTTGGTGTTATAAAACATATCGTTGTGTGTGATTTGCTGAGTAAGTACAAGCAAGCATTTGAGTCGAAGTTTATCCATTCCTTTTACCCTTAGAGGGATAAAAGCGATATCTGTGTGGCCCTCGATGATTTAGTGATGACAAACCTTAGAGCTTGGCCAAGCCTCGACTGATTTGATTTGTTCAATTAGTCGGTCGTCATAAATCGAAAATCGGGAAACACCAGATGGACAGAGAGAATGATTATAATCCATGTCTCAGTCCATGTGATATCTTGTATAATGGAGGAATATATGATCCCTTATCTAATGGACGGATCATCAACTAGGTCAAAGTTCAATAGTAGCTTTTAAGAGCTACGATTGCTAGTCGGGTTGTCGAGTCGTACTTGCAATAATAGTTATTAGACTTATCCAAGTGGGAGACTGTTGGATTAGGTGTCTAAGCCCATAACTATAATTGGTATGTACTTGACCCGAGAGTAGCATGAACCATTTGAGGTGTAACATTTGGGGCACTAAGTTGTTAAAGGCCAAATACAAGAAGTTCTACAAGCTACATAAGGAGGTAAACTCCTAACTAGTATTTTATGTTGTTTATGTCAATTGCATGCTAGTTGTAGGCTTAATGCTTTGGAAACAATATTGCATGTATAATTAGAGAAAACATAGATCCAAAGCATTTAGGGTTGTATGTGCACCATAGGATGTTGTAGTATAGAAAATCCAACAGAAGGACCCCATCGCAGCTAGGCATTAGATAGCTGACATTAAGTGTGCCTAGATGACGAGCTTCTACCCCGAGGGGTCTTAGGTGAGGCTCACTGCATGATGTTTGAGGGAGCGAGCCCGAGATTGGTGGGAGGAGGTTGGCTATACTTTGGGAGCTCCAACCTCTGAGGCCATCACCTGGCCAGATTTTGTGACCCGGTTTCGAGTAGAATTTACACCAGCTATTGAGGTGCAACAGTTAGCTAGGGAGTTTCTAGACATGAGGCAGACGAATAAGATTGTGGCGAAGATCAACGCCAAGTTCAAAGAGAGAGCTTTGTTGGTACCCAGTATGCGGCTGATGAGGAGATGAGGAAGACCTGATACCATGATATGCTAAGATCTGACATCAGGGAGTTCGTTAGTTTTTTTGCCTGCCCGACTCTGGATGACATGATATCCAGGGCGTGGGAATGAGAGATTGATTTGGAGCACATAGGGAAGAGGAAGGCGGAGCATGGGCAGACGTTTGGGGTTTCGGCTAAGAAACTCAAGTGTTTCGACTCTAGGTCGAAGGGCCAGCAGGGCCGGAGCCTCTGCGGAAAATATGGCAAGTCGCATGATGGGGTTTGCAGAGCGAGTGGTTTGCACTGCTACAAGTGCGGCAAGACAGGGCACTTTAACAAGGATTGCACTGCTGCAACCATCACCACCCATACATCAGATCTAATTTGCTTCCATTGCAATCAGAGGGGCCACAAGAAGACCAACTGCCTGAGTTTAGCATCAGGAGGACCAGTAGTAGCACCTGCTCTAGCGACCCTACGGATTACTGATGGCCGCCAGGGCAAGGTGGATGCGCTTGTTGTGAGGAGCATGGCTTTCCAGCTGCCAACCGAGGAGGCACGTGCTACACCGGATGTGGTGACGAGTATGTATCTTCTCCTTAACGCTTTATTTATGTTAATTTATCTGCTTATATTTGTGTGTTTTTTTAGGATCGTTCCTTGTGAACGGTATCTCTGCTTTAATATTGTTTGATTCGGGGGCTACCCGGTCTTTCGTGTCTCTTGCACTCAGCAAGAGGTTTGTCGGAGCTCTGGGAAAGCTGGAGTGTCCATTAGAGGTTGGGATTTCAGATGATAGATCGGTCCAGGTATCAAGGGTTCATCGAGACTATGTTTTAGAGATTTTCAGCAAGCAGTATCTGATCGAATTGGTTCCCATTCCTTTGTGTGGGAACAAGGTTATAGTGGGGATGGATTGGTTAAGCCCTAATGGGGCGGTGATTGATTGCAAGCGTCATATGGTACATGTTCGGACCCCAAGTAGGGGAGATCTGGTGGTCCATGGAGAGGGCGCTCAGTGCGGGACGGTTCTATGCTCAGCCGCTAGGGCCAGACACTACCCTCATCAGGGTTGTTCCGGTTTCGTCGCCTATGTTATGGATACCAGCGAGAAGGGTAAGGTGACTGTAGATGATGTGCCTATTATACGGGAGTACCCGGATGTGTTTTCGTAGGATTTTACTGTAGTGCCTCCGAAGAGGCAAGTGGAGTTCCGGATTAACTTGGTTCCTGGTGCAGCTCCGATAGCCAAAGCACCATATCGGTTAGCTCCTCCAGAGATACAGGAGTTGTCTACACAGCTGCAGGAGCTGTTAGACAAGGGGTTCATTCGACTGAGTAGTTTGCCTTGTGGAGCGCCGATCTTGTTTGTCAAGAAGAAGGATGGGTCGCACCGGATGTGTATTGACTACAGGGAGCTGAATAAGCTAACGGTGAAGAACTGTTATCCACTCCCAAGGATTTATCATTTTTTTGACTTGCTTCAAGGTGCATCTTGGTTTTCCAAGATTGATCTTCATTAAGGATATCATCATATGAGGATCAGGGAGGACGATGTGCAGAAGACGGCCTTCCGAACTCGTTACGATCATTACGAGTTAGTGGTGATGCCCTTTGGGCTCACCAATGCTCCAACCGCGTTCATGGAACTCATGAACCGCATGTGTCGACCGATGTTGGATCGGTCTGTGATTGTATTCATCGACGACATCCTAGTCTATTCCAAGACTCAAGAGCTGCATGAGGAGCACTTGAGGGAGGTATTGGAGACCCTGAGGAGGGAGAGACTTTATGTGAAGTTCTCCAAGTGTGAGTTCTGGTAACGCGAGGTGCAGTTTCTGGGGCACCTTGTCAGCCAGAATGGTATTCTGGTCGATCCGGCCAAGGTCGAGGCCGTAATGAGGTGGTAGGTTCCGAGATCTCCATCTGAGATTCGGACTTTCCTCGGGTTGGCAGGTTATTGATGATTTTTGAGCAAAACAACAATCCTATGGTGCACATGCAAAACTCTAAAGCTTTGGATCTAGTTTTTCTAATTGTACATGCAATAATCATCCAAAGCTTGCAAACCCTAACCTAGCATACATAATTTCGAAAATCATAACTAAAAACTAAGTTAGGATGTTACCTTTCAATTTGTAGCTTGATCTTCAACCTTTGAGAGCTTTAGTATCACAAATGTAATACCTCTAATAGATCACAAACACCAAGAAGCAAGTTGGAGAATATGAGAGAGAGGAGGAGGGATACTAAAATCAGCTCTAAGATCTTTAGGGTTCAAGTGGCCGAAAATTAAATGCCCAAGGGGTCTTTATATAGCTGAAGAATTAGGGTTTCAGTCAAATACCTAATCTGGTTGCTTAAGCCCTAAGTAGCCCATAGGATCCTTCCAAAACAATAGCCTTGGACGAAATCCTTATGGGCTATCCATAAGATTTAGTTCACCCCTATCCTTAGGGATTCTCAGCCCATTTTGCAATTATCACATAATTACAATATCAGTCCCCTTAATTTAATTAATCTCTGTTGACCACAAAATTAATTCTAAATTATTTATTGACCAATATAAATCAAATAATATGATTTCTCTTTTAATATATTATTCACATAATATATTAATAAATCATAATTAACCTCTTTCTCCATAATTCATCCAGTCAAGTTGCTTTGGTGAAGGCAACCCAAAAGGACCATACTAGTATCGGGTCAAGTACATACCAAATATAGTTATAGGCTTAGACACCTAATCCAACAGTCTCCCACTTGGATAAGTCTAATAACTATAAATGCAAGTACGACTTCAAAAACCGATTAGCAATTATAGCTCTCAAAAGCCGTTGTCGAACTCTGACACGTCCTGTAGATAAGGGATCGTATAGTCCTCCGTTCTCAAGATATCGTGCGGACAAATACATGGAACATAGTCATACTTATTGTCCAGCTGTTTGATTCCCGATTTCCGATTCGTCTAACATAGAACTTAATTGAACACAACAACTTAGTCCTGACCGGGCCCGGCAAAGGAATAGATAAACTTCGACTTATATGCTTGTACTATTTACTCATCAAATCGTACACAACAATGCATTTTATAACATCAAGTTACTGATGCGTTTACGCATTATCAATGCACAACCAACTCGTAAGCAACAACTCATATATCTAGGTTTAAAGACTATATGATATTATCATGTCATAATCACTCGTGATTAAATTCCATGAAGTGATTCATGTGAGCGCGAGTTTAAATCTAATACTCAAATCTTATTTCAGAAGCACTCATGAACGTTGCAGCAAACTTTTGCTATGTCTAAACGCCTAGACACTATACATGCCAATTCATGATTGTCTTCTTCCATACTTACTTCCAACGTACGATTGACTGTGGATAATTTAAATAATCTTATTATTTAGGAAGTCAAAACATGCAAAGTGAAGCAATAGTAAATAATTAACACAAGACAGTAACATTACTTATAAATAATACTCCTTTGTTTAATCATCAAATGTTAACTACAAATTATCTATTACAAGTTTCTAAAAGCTATCTAATCACTAAAACTAATATCGTCCTTCAGCCCAATACTCCTAGCATGCTGCAAGTGCTTAACCTACTCAGTCCCTTCGTAAGGGGATCTGTTGGGTTGTCCTCTGACGATACCCTCTTTACTAAGAGGAGCCCCTCTTCTACCCGATGTCTAATGAAATGATATTTTATGTCGATGTGCAAGGATCTGCCATGATCCCTCGGTTCCATGGTTAAGGCGACCGCACCTTCGTTATCATAGAAAATCTCCATAGGCTCCTTTATGGCCGGTACAACTCCGAGGTCTTCGATGAAGTTCTTTCACCATATCACCTCCTTTGACGCTTCGATCGCTGCTATGTACTCTGATTCGCACATTGAATAAGCTACGGTCTCCTGCTTGGAACTTTTCCATATCACTGCTCCTCCATTCAGGGTAAACACCCATCCCGACTGAGAGCGGAAATTATCTCGGTCGGTCTGAAAACTGGCGTCACTATACCCTCGCACTCTCAAGTCATCACTCCCACCGAGGATAAGAAACCAGTCCTTAGTCCTCCACAGGTACTTAAGAATGTTCGTTACCGTAGTCCAATGTGCTCTACCAGGATTCCCTTGATATCTGTCACACCCCCAAACCGGAACGGCGGAAACGTTCGGGGGCGGAGGACGTCACACTTAGTATCACAACACATGCATCATGGTAATCCAAGTAACAAAAAACCATTGCATTAATATTAAAGTCTTTACAATATATTAGATTCACAAAAGATTGACTCCAAAGTCAAATAACAAAACAAGACATGAAGCTACTATGCTCCATCTTCTGAATCCCTGAGCGCGTACCTGTCTACTAGTTTCCTGAGAATACAAGTTATTTTGAAAGAGTAGATCAGCATTTAAGCTGGTGAGTTCATAAGTATTTTAGTTATAAAAAGTATACTATAAGTTCTTTAGAAACGTTCGCCTGTTCCTCCAAAAATCCTATATTTTCTGATGTGATAAAATGATAAGTAAAATGACTCTATAATTCCTTCTATGAGTACTAAATGGATACAAGTTATATACAATCCAGAGTAAACAGACAATCGATTGTGTGAATCTGCCCTAAACCCACATCCAAACAAGGAACAGGGAATGAGGCGGAAGTCACACATCCCATTGTTTGTTAGGTCTTCATTGTATATAAACCTGGCGTATTCATTTGGTACTTACGGAGTTAACTGTAATAGTTCTATTATATTTGAAGAAAACGTTCCTTAATAAAATCATATATTTCCTTTAGTAAAATCGTAACCAAAATAGTTCCTTCTTTAATCACTTAGTTTATACTAGCTATATATAATATAATATCGAACGGACAACTAAATGTGTGAATCTACCCTAAGCCCACAACCAAACAAGGAACAGGAAATGAGGTGGAAGTCACACATTCCACTGCCTATCGGATATTAATTATATATAACCCTGATGTATAAACCAAGGAATTATATAATTAACCATTTAAGGTCCTTTAAGTTATATTGGTTTAATAATGCGTATCAAACCTTTTATAGATAAGTTTCTAGTTTCACCTACTTAATGTTCTATCTGAAAAGTATGTTTTTGTACTAGAAAGTGGTATGTCATGTTTGTATGTTATGAACTGACCCATACCTGTTACTCCCTATAATTACTTGGTGTATACGGGTTATATATATAACTAAGATCGAATAGATAGTAGATTGTCTGAATCTGCTCTAAGCCCACAACCAAATAAGGAACAGGAAATGAAGCGGAAAGCACTCATCCTACTACCTGCGGATCCGATTAATATATAACCCTAATGTATCTACCGAGGGATCATAAAGTTAGCATTATAGACCCCTTTTAACTGAATGTTCATGTTACTAGGAAAGTTATGTGACGCAATTTTATTGTTTAGGAAGACTACTACAAGTTATGAAATCTCGTACTCTAAACGCCTTAGTCGATACTGGTGTGAGTTTTATATATTGTTATGTTTTATTTATTATTGTCCGGTACTTTGTAGATGTACCCTTTTTAAATAAAACCCGATACTTTGTAGATATACCCCATATATAACCCGGTACTTTGTAGATGTACCCCATATATAACCCGGTACTTTGTAGATGTACCCCATATATATCCATATACCATGTGTATTATCATATTTTGTTTTAAACAAATGAATTAATGATATGTTCCCTTCCTAGGTTACTGGTAGTGTGAAGTATATGTACGTAAATCATGTATTGTTCCTCTGTTCTAGAATATAGTATGTACTGAATCCCTAAACTATACCTATTATAGTTTACTAGTATGTTTGTTTGGACTATTACTGATGTGTAGGAAAGACTCAATTAGCTACTGAGTTAAGCATGTACTTTAAAAATGGGATTTTAATAACAACAATCTAACATCCTTTAAAAGTGTTTTTGAATTGATTTTATAACTTATAAAAGCATAAGAATTTCTTTAATGTGATGGTTATCACAGGTAAATATTAACACAATATTATTGTGTTTAACTTGTATCCCCCCCCCCCTGAAAAGCATTTAAAAACATTTAAAAGATAGATTACAGGGGTATGAACTCACCTTATGTGGGTGATTCCAGTGAAGATTCGAATAAGGATGAAAAGTTCCACAAATAAAGTCCCAAACATAAATGAGTCCTAAATAGCATGAAATGATACATATCGGTACGAACTTAGTGAATCTAACTACAAAGGCGATTGGGAAACAACCTAGGATGCAAGAATAACTCACCAAAAGAGTGCTAAAAGCAAGATAGAACGATGAAAGGGTGTTTACGGCCCTAAGGAGGGTTCACGGCCCAAGAACACATGAGTGTTCACGGCCCATGTTGAAGGGTCCACGGCCTTGGGAGGGTTCACGGCCCAGAAATGGTGAAGAACACTTGAAGATCTTGTTGTTTGGTGAGTGTTTGAAGGCCCTTTGATGTATTCCAAGAAGATGGTAACGAAAAGGGATGAAAAAGAGTGAAATATGAAGTTCTTGTGGATGATACTTGAGAGAGATTTGAGAGGATCACGACCAAGAGGTGAGAAATGAATAAAAAATGAAGTATACTATATATAGAGAGGTGATTGAGGTCGAGGAGTTCATGGTCGTGAACTGATGGTTCACGGTCCGAAGGTTCACTGTCTGAGTTCACGACTGCGAGGTTCACGGCTCGGATGGTTCACGGCTGCGAGGGTTTTGTAGTCCATGCGGGGGTTCTCAATTCCTAATGATTTTCTCTTCCAAACTATAACACACTTAATTACAAGGCTTCAAAACTTTTAAACCAATAATCCATCCAATTTTAAGATAATGGAAGGAATAAGTTTGACCAAAGTTGACTTTACGAGAAATAAAATTTTTGGGTTGTGACATCATCCCCCCGTTAGATGGAATTCCGTCCCGAAATTAGCCTTCTTAGCAGAACTCCTGGGGTTGAGCCTCTCTGAATGGCAGAATATCCTCATAGACGTGGGCGATTTTGCCCTGAAGTTCATGATAGGATTCATACCTGGTCCATCTATCATCACCTCGTGTATACAAGTCGTATATAATTAAGATTAGTAAGACGGTCGGATGTGCGACTCTTCCCCAGGTCCACAACCAAACAAGGAACAGGAGATAGGGCGGAAACACACATACTAAATCCGCATAATCATAATTATATACCATCCTCGCGTATACACTCAATAGTGATAGGTGGGCCGTATTCGTCCTTAGCCTTTGTGCTTGAACTTGATCTGTTCGATGAGTGGTAGTTCTGGAAGGTCTGCTGAGTATATATTGGAAAGGTTTCGGAGGTCCAAGTACTCCCCTCATGAGTACTTCGGGGTTTGGATTATGAGGGAGACGATTCTGAGGTTTGTGGCGGGTTGTCGTTACGAGTGATGAAGGTTTCGTTAGTCGGTTGGCTAAGGCGGTGGATTTTTGAAACACAAGAACTTGGTATGGTGAGGACCACGCCAATCCCTGACGAATGTTGACGATGGAATCTTTATAGAAACAAATGTTAGACCAACTTGAAAGAAATGTTTGTTATACGATGGTGTATCCCTAGTGTGCTCGACAAGGTATTATGTGTAGACTTTCTAGTGGTTTTCAGTTTTCTCCTTGATATTACCACTGCCACATATCGTACCGCGATAAGCGAGTACTAACAGTGAAAGTGCTTTGATAACTAGTGTCGATACTCTATATTATGATCTTCCTCAGTACCTCTATGATCGCTTGGCATATACAAGGTACGTATAATTAAGATGAATAAGACGGTCGACTGAGTGACTCTGCCCTAAATCCACAACCAAATAAGGAACAGGAAATGAGGCGGAATCACTCACTCTAAGCCTACAAAATCTTAGTTCTACATAACCCTGATATACATACTAAGCCATCATAGCTCACCTGAACAGATCTTTAGTTCTCTTATGAATGTTGTGACTTGTTCGTACGAGCGAGTTATTATAATTACTTTTTAATTTCCCCAAATTTTAATCTTAATATTTCATATAAATTAAATTTTTAAAGTAATTTTTATTTAGAAGACGTACTGTTGTTCGCTGGTGGTTCTGGGGCAGCTTCTCCTACGGTGATCATCAGAATTCATCCATCCACACCAGAGTTCTTCATTATCGGGCAGTCCCTTTTGTAGTGTCCTGTCTCACCACAGCCATAGCAGGCCTGGTTTACTTCAACTCTGGGTATTTGGGAGATTGGTTGTGCCGACGCCCTACAAAAAAGGGCAGTGTGCCCCTTCCTGCAGCAATTCATGCACTGCAATTCCCGGCAAACTCCGGTGTGGTGGTAGTTACACTTACCACACTTCGGGAGGGTTCCAGCATATCGACTGACAGGTGCTGGGGTGGCAGGTGTTGTGGCGGCATGTACAGTAACCACATGTTGCTCCTGCGGGGGTTCCTGTGTTGTTCGTTCCTTCCTCTTGTTCCCCGACTTTCGTTTATAGTCTCCTCCCTTCGCTGGCTCAGGAACGGGGACCACCATGCCGTGGAAGACTCCATGGTCAATGAGTCGCTGGGCCAGGCGTTTGGCGCTATCGAAGGTGGTTGGATTAGAAGACAGTACATCCCCCTGAATCGGGGTAGATAAGCCCCAGATGTACTTTTCTATCTTCTTACTCTCCGGGGTAACCATCCCGGGGTACAGTGCTGCCAGGTCGCTAAACCTGTCAGTGTAGGCCACTATGTCTGAGCCGACCATGGTATGCTCCCATAGCACTTGCTCCAGCTTTTGAACTTCGCCTCTTGGGCAGTATTCTTCCAACATCATCTCTTTCAGGTTCTCCCAACCCATAGATTTAGCCACTGATAGGGTCAGTGACTTAACATTGCCATTCCACCATGTTAGGGCTCTGTCGGAGAAGGTGCAAGCAACAAACTTCACTGTGCTCCCTTCTGAGCACAGACAGATTTCGAAAACTGAATATGTTTTCTCGAACCATCGCATTAGAGAAATGACTCCCCCATTTCCATTAAATAATTTGGGTTTGCAGTTCATGAAGTCCTTGTATGAACACTCCCGTGGGTGTCCATGGGTAACTCTGGGGTTAGATAGGTGGGTACCGCTACCAGATCCACCAGTATTACTTGCGTGGAATTGATTTATTGCCGTTGTTGTTGCGGCTGTTACCGCTGCTTGGAGAGCAGCAAGATCGTGTCATGGTGGAGGATTCTCTGTTGTGGTATTGACTATGCGCCTTACAGGTCTACCGCGAGGCATCTTTTGCTAGAATGAATACAAAGATGAAAAGGAGATAAGTCTATAGCAGTGGTTATAAGTTGAATGCTGAATAACTAAGTTATTCTAGTTTTGAGCGTATGCGGTTCTGACTTTCATAGGGTTCTGAAAAATAATTCATAATGGGAGTCTATATAAAATAAACTTTATGAATCAGAAGTGGCTATCCTCGAATGAATTTCTGTGAATTGAAAAACTGATACAAGCTGTTTATGAAAAAAGAAATAATCCTAACACATAATGTAAGTAGTGTATTCACTAGCTCACTAACTCATTTTAGGTTATTACTTATTAGTGTGACGCATAGGACAGTTGGTTTCTTCGGTTGATCCCTCCTTGGAAAACTCCTCGTGAATCTCTTCTTGTTCCTCCTTGACTTCTCTGCTGACTGCTATGATGGAGTGGTTACATCTATGTAGGTTTGTCGTGCGAGAATGGAAGTGTCTAAAGAATCTACGAGATTAAGTGAAACATTATGGGGTGATCCTTACCGGGTCCTCCTATAATTGCGCAGTGTATAGAAGTTGTATATAATTTAAGATTAAATAGACCTTCGAACAAGTGATCCTACACTAAAACCACAACCAAACAAGGAACAGGAAGTAGAGCATGGATCACAAATTCTAAGTCTATAAAATCTCAGTTATATAAAACTTTGGGAGTATACATTCCGAAATTATAGGCCTACCAGAATGGTCTTTTAAATTTTCACATAAGTTATTCATAGTGCCTAAAATACTCCTATAGTATTTTAATGGTATGAACTTGGTAAGTTTTAAGCTTGTTGTTATCTTAAAGTATCATAAAATACTCCTATAGTATTTTAACTTTATGTTCTGATCTAGAGAGCCTTTGTGTATAGAGTTAGGTAAGTTTTAAGAATGTTGCAACACCACATCACTCCCAAACACATGTTGGTCATATCTCAAATAAATATAGTTGATCAGGCTATATTGATCCCAGATATGATTACATAACTGTCCAGGTTTGACCGCAGTGTCCAACCTTTAAATACTTCTGTTTTGTTCTTCTTGTGATACTTTTTCTAGTATGTAGATATATAAGCAGGTATCTATACTTTTATTATATTTTATAAATATACTTTAGTTAGAGCACTTCGGCCCCATTGTATTTATAGTTGTATATCTTTTATAGGTTGATATACTTAGTTCAATATAAACAATGCTCTGATACCAATCTGTCACACCCCCAAACCGGAACGGCGGAAACGTTCGGGGGCGGAGGATGTCATGCTTAGTATCACAACACATGCATCATAGTAATCCAAGTAACAAACAACCATTACATTAATATTAAAGTGTTTAGAAAAGTTCGCCTGTTCCTCCAGAAAATCCTATATTTTCTGATGTGATAAAATGATAAGTAAAATGACTCTACAATTCCTTCTATAAGTACTAAATGGATACAAGTTATATACAATCCAGAGTAAACAGACAATCGATTGTGTGAATCTGCCCTAAACCCACATCCAAACAAGGAACAGGGAATGAGGCGGAAGTCACACATCCCATTGTTTGTTAGGTCTTCATTGTATATAACCCTGGTGTATTCATTTGGTACTTACGGAGTTAACTTTAATAGTTCTATTATATTTGAAGAAAACATTCCTTAAGAAAGTCATATATTTCGTTTAGTAAAATGGTAACCACAGTAGTTCCTTCTTTAATCACTTATTTTATACTAGCTATATATAATCTAATATCGAACGGACAGTTAAATGTGTGAATCTGGCCTAAGACCACAACCAAACAAGGAACAGGAAATGAGGTGGAAGTCATACATTCCACTGCCTATCGGGTATTAATTATATATAACCCTGATGTATAAAACAAGGAATTATAGAATGAACCATTTAAGGTCCTTTAAGTTATACTGGTTTAATAATGTGTATCAAACCTTTTATAGATAAGTTTCTAGTTTCACCTACTTAATGTTCTATCCGAAAAGTATGTTTTTGTACTAGAAAGTGGTATGTTGTGTTTGTATGTTACGACCTGACCCATACCTGTTAATCCCTATAATTACTTGGTGTATATGGGTTATATATATATAACTAAGATCGAATAGATAGTAGACTGTGTGAATCTGCTCTAAGCCCACAACCAAACAAGGAACAGGAAATGAAGCGGAAAGCACTCATCCTACTGCCTGTCATATCCGATTAATATATAACCCTAATGTATCTACCGAGGAATCATAAAGTTGGCATTATAGGCCCCTTTTAACTGAATGTTCATGTTACTAGGAAAGTTATGTGACGCGGTTTTATTGTTTTGGAAGACTACTAGAAGTTATGAAATCTCATACTCTAAACGCCTTAGTCGATACTTGTGTGAGTTTTATATATTGCTATGTTTTATTTATTATTGTCCGGTACTTTGTAGATGTACCCCATATATAACCCGGTACTTTGTAGATGTACCCCATATATATATATATATATATATATATATATATATATATATATATATATATATATATATATATCCATATACCATGTGTATTATCATATTTTGTTTTAAACAAATGAATTAATGATACGTTCCCTTCCTAGGTTACCGGGAGTGTAAAGTATATGTACGTAAATCATGTATTGTTCCTCTGTTCTAGAATATAGTATGTACTGAATCCCTAAACTATACCTATTATAGTTTACTAGTATGTTTGTTTGGACTGTTACTGATGTGTAGGAAAGACTCAATTAGCTACTGAGTTAAGCATGTACTTTAAAAATGGGATTTTGATAACAACAATCTAACATCCTTTAAAAGTGTTTTTGAATTGATTTTATAACTTATAAAAGCATAAGGATTTCTTTAATGTGATGGTTATCACAGGTAAATATTAACAATATTATTGTGTTTAACTTGTATTACAGGGGTATGAACTCACCTTATGTGGGTGATTCAAGTGAAGATTCGAATAAGGATGAAAAGTTCCACGAATAAAGTCCCAAACACAAATGAGTCGTAAATAGCATGAAACGATACATATAGGTAAGAACTTAGTGAATCTAACTACAAAGGCGATAGGGAAACAACCTAGGATGCAAGAATAACTCACCAAAAGAGTGCTAAAAGCAAGATAGAAGGATGAAAGGGTGTTCACGGCCCTAAGGAGGGTTCACGGCCCAAGAACACATGAGTGTTCACGGCCCATGTTGAAGGGTTCACGGCCTTGGGACGGTTCACGGCCTTGGGACGGTTCACGGCCTTGGGACGGTTCACGGCCCAGAAATGGTGAAGAACACTTGACGATCTTGTTGTTTGGTGAGTGTTTGAAGGCCCTTTGATGTATTCCAAGAAGATGGTAATGAAAAGGGATGAAAAAGAGTGAAAGATGAAGTTCTTGTGGATGATACTTAAGAGAGATTTGAGAGGATCATGGCCAAGAGGTGAGAAATGGATCAAAAATGAAGTATACTATATATAGAGAGGTGATTGCGGCCGAGGAGTTCACAGCCGTGAACCGAGGGTTCACGGTCCGAAGGTTCATGGTCCGAGTTCACGGCTGCGAGGTTCACAGCTCAGATGGTTCACGGCTGCGAGGGTTTTGTAGTCCATGCGAGGGTTCTGAATTCCTAATGTTTTTCTCTTCCAAACTTTAACACACTTAGTTACAAGGCTTCAAAACTTGTAAACCAATAATCCATCTAATTTTAAGATAATGGAAGGAAAAAGTTTGACCAAAGTTGACTTTACGAGAAATAAAAATTTTGGGTTGTTACAATATCTGTTGACCATGCTCAAAGCGGAGGCCACATCAGGGCGAGTACACTTCATAGCATACATGATCGAGTCAACTGCGGAAGCATAAGGTACTCGGCTCATCTCTGCTATCTCAGTAACGGTATTTGGACTCTGAGTCTTACTCAGTTTGGTATTGCTTTGTATTGGTAACTCCCCTTTCTTGGAATTCTCCATGCTAAAACGTTTTAACACTTTATCCAAGTAAGTACTTTGGCTAAGTCCTATTAGTCTCTTACTCCTATTTCTTAATATCCTTATCCCCAGAATATAAGCAGCTTCTCCGAGGTCCTTCGTAGCGAAGCACTTCCCAAGCCAAGACTTAACCTCCTGCAAGGTTGGGATGTCGTTTCATATGAGCAATATGTCATCCACATACAAAACGAGAAAGCTAACTATACTCCCACTGGCTTTGACATATACATAGGACTCATCCTCGCTTCTCGAAAAACCAAAATCGTTGAGTTTCTCATCGAAACAAAGATTCCATCTGCGAGATGCTTGTTTCAATCCATAGATGGATTTCTCAAGCTTACACACTCTATTCGGGTGCTTTGCATCGATAAAACCCTCTGGCTGACTCATGTAAACATCCTCAGCCAACTTCCCATTTAGGAAGGCAGGTTTGACATCCATCTGCCATATTTCATAATCATGAAATGCAACTATGGCTAGCATAACCCTTATAGATTTAATCTTTGCTACTGGTGAGAAGATCTCATCATAGTCAACTCTAGGAGTTTGACGAAAGCCCTTCACAACCAATCGCGCCTTATACGTGTGTACTTTCCCATCCATGTCAGTCTTCTTCTTGAAGATCCATTTGCACCCGACCGTCTTATGACCTGGTACATTGTCAACCAAGTTCCAAACTTGATTGTCATACATGGACTGAATCTCACTGTCCATAGCCTCTTTCCATTTTGCAGATTTCGGGCCTGCCATGGCTTCCTTGTAGTTGTTAGGTTCATCCAAATTTATTAGTGTACTATCACTAATAAACGTATCACCTTCAGTTGTTATATGGAAACCATACAACACAGGTGGAACACTAACCGTACTGGAACGCCTAAGAGGTAGGGACTCGTCAATCGGTTCAACAGGAGTTTCCTTCTCGGGTTGAGCGCTAATGTTAGAGGTTCCTTCAACGCTTGTCTCTTGAATCTCTTCAAGGTCAATTTTCCTCCCACTATCCTCTTGGCATATGAGTTCTCTCTCGCGAAAGACCCCTCTCCTCGCAACGAATACAACATTGTCACTCGGTCTATAGAAGAGATATCCAAAGGACTTATGTGGGTAGCCAATGAAAATACACCGCTCACTACGAGGTTCGAGCTTTTCGTGAGTCTCTCGTCTTACGAAAGCCTCGCAACCCCAAACCTTGATATGTGCCAACGAGGGAACCTTCCCTGTCCACATCTCGTGAGGTGTTTTGGCAACCTTCTTAGGTTGGACTAGATTAAGGATATGGGCGGCAGTCTCTAAGGCATACCCCCAGAATGAGATAGGTAACGAAGCTCGACTCATCTTGGAACGAACCATGTCCAACAAGGTTCGATTGCGCCTCTCAGCCACATCATTAAGTTGTGGTGTCCTAGGTGGCGTCAATTGTCAAACGATTCCACATTCCTTAAGATAATCGTGGAACTCGATACTAAGATACCCACCACCTCGATCGGATCGGAGCATATTTATCTTCCTGCCCAGCTGATTCTCCACTTCTTGCTTAAACTCTTTGAACTTTTCAAAAGTTTTTAACTTGTGCTTGATTAAGTAGATATACCCATATCTGCTATAATCATCGGTAAAAGTCACATAGAAGCGGTTCGCGTCCCTTGTGGTGGATCTAAAGGGTCCACATACATCCGTATGTATGAGATCCAATAAACCCTCATCCCTTTCACAAGTCCCAGTGAAGGGTGACTTGGTTATCTTTCCAAGTAAACAAGATTCGCACGTGTCATCCGACTTGAGGTCGAATGACTCCAGCACTCCATCCTTTTGGAGTTGGGCTATGCGTTTCTTGTTGACATGTCCAAGACGACAATGCCAAAAGCATGCTTTGTCTAAACCATTTGACGAATCGATGTGCAACACATTATTTCCTAATTTATCTACAACATTCACAGTTTCATATACTCCATTACAAGGCAATGCTTCAAAATAGAAAGTACCATTCCATAAAGCATTAATAGAACCAATTTCATTATTAAACAAAAATCTAAAACCTTGTCTGTACAAACCATGAAAAGAAATAATGTTTCTCACCATTTCTAACGAGTAGCAACAATCATTCAAATCTAAACCTAACCCATTAGTAAGCACTAAAGAATAAAATCCAATCTTGGTGACAGGCGACGCTTTCCTATTCCCCATGATCAGGTTCATCTTCCCATGCTCCACATCCCTACTTCTTCTTAGACACTGCAAATCAGAACAAATGTGAAAACCACATCCTGTATCAAGGACCCAAGAAATAGCATGTGATGAGTTGTTAGATTGAATAGTGTAAATACCTGCGAAGGAGGGCTTTATCTTCCCATCCTTGATGTCTTGCAGATACTTCAGGCAGCTTCGTTTCCAATGCCCTTTGTCGTGACAGTAGAAGCACTCTGCATCCTTTGGATTAGAGGAAGGTGTAGCAGTACCATCTTTGGTCCCACTAGAAGAGGATCCATCATGGGGTTTACCCTTGTGGCTCTTAGAAGGAGCATTCCTCTTCTTCCCTTTCCCTTGTCCAATTGCCAAGACAGGGGAAACAGTAGTAGGAGTAGATGCAGCAGATTTGCCTTTCAGACTACTCTCAGCAGTCCTTAGCAGGCCCTGAAGCTTGCTCAGAGTGACCTCCTCCTTGTTCATATGATAGGTCATACGAAATTGGTCATAACAAGGAGGCAACGAGTGTAGAATGATATCTATGGCCAGCTCCTCATTGAAGTTCACATCCAACTTCAGCAAGCGGTCCACAAACCTTTGCATTTTCTGCAAGTGGGTCATGATGGACTCTCCATCCTTCATTTTGGTAGTGATCATCGAGGCGAAGATCTCATACCTCTCCTGCCTAGCACATTGATGGTACCTTTCCATCAAATATTCGTGCACTCGTATAGATAGTAGTCCTCGTAGGAATTTTGGAGTCCAACAGTCATTGTAGCGAGCATGATTCAATGGACCTTTGGTGCGGCCCTTTCATGAGTTTCATATGCAGCAATTTCCTCAGGAGTAGAAGTGTTCGCGTTAACCTCCTTCAGCTCCTTGTTGAGAACATACTATTTTTCCTCGAAGCGGGTGACCATGTGAATGTTGCAGATCCAATCATTAAAATTGATTCCATCAAAGATCACCCTCCCACACAAGTTCATGAGTGAGAATGAGTCAGAAGGGGTCGAGCCAAAAGCGGTGTTTTTTGGAGTAGACATCTGAAAAGGATAAGGAACAAAGTTTATATTAGATAATAATCCCCAATTAAACACCCAAATGAGAAATTAGGGCTAGGACCCAACACAATTATTTACAATTCAGAAGAGGGATGCTGTAATCTAATTGCAAATAATTTGAAGGTAGGTAAATGACAATTTACCAATTTCCACCATGAAAAACGAAAAAGATTTTAAGTTTTAAATGAATTGAAATTCTTAGATTCTTTTGAGATTCATTGAACTTTTCAATGGCATGTTCAAATCTCGATTATGCCCTTCAAGTTTGTGACTGGGATACCGATGATCACAAACAAGGTGTGAATAACCATGCAAATGTGCTTGGTACTCTCGATGTCATTTATCACCTAATCAATGTGTCGGTTAACCACACGTGCTCCATTAATCTATGATAAACATCGAGCCACCCTTTTTCACCTTTGCTAGTCCCAAATTAGTGTGTCGGTTAACTCCACACGCTTCATTAACGACTTGGCAAGGTGCAATGTGCAATTTCATGGAATAGCATATATTTTCACATTTTTCCTAAAGTAACTAAGATTGAGAATTTATAAAAAAAACATTTACTTACTTTATATAATCATTATACTTATTAATGAGGAATTAGTTGTCCTATCACACCCGTTCGGTTAATGACCATTCACCAATCAAGGAAGCGGTGGGTGATAGTGGACACTCATTAAACCACCATTTTATAGGCAGTAACCTTATACCCCCCTTATAGACCGGCTTCGTGAATGAGGCATACTAACGGTAAGACTGACTCGTCTTATACATATATATAATTATTAATCTTTTAATAGTATAATAGTATAAGGGTTGAATTTTAAACTTTTAAAACTCTAGGGTTTAGAATTTAAATATTTCAAAATTAAATCTTTTTAATTAAAATTTAAATTCCAAAACTTGAGGGAAAATTTTGAAACTTTTCAAAATATATTTTAGATCAAATTTGAAAAATAATTAAATATCATATAATTAATATTTATCACATAATTTTACATAATCTATTTTCAAGACAGGATAATTCAAATCAAATAATTAATTTTTTATCATATAAAACAAATCTTAAATTTGACGATTATCCTATAATTTGATTAGGATATCAATTACCATAACAGAAAAATCTGATTTTAATTTGAAAAAATAATTTATGGTAATTATCCAAATCAAATTAGGGAAAAATTTTCGAAATTCTGCAACAGCTGCACTCACGTCGTGACAAGCCCTGTGTCACGTCATGAGTCGAGACATAAACCAAAATTCGAAATTTTCCAGCTTTGAAGATTTAACTTTGCATCAAATACAATAGAAGAACAGTCCTAGGCTCTGATACTACTGATGGGTTATGAGCAAAACAACAATCCTATGGTGCACATGCAAAACCCTAAATCTTTGGATCTAGTTTTTCTAATTGTACATGCAATAATCATCCAAGGCTTGCAAACCCTAACCTAGCATACATAATTTCGAAAATCATAACTAAAAAGTAAGTTAGGATGTTACCTTTCAATTTGTAGCTTCATCTTCAATTTTTGAGAGCTTTAGTATCACAAATGTAATACCTCTAATAGATCACAAACACCAAGAAGCAAGTTGGAGAATATGAGAGAGAGGAGGAGGGATACTAAAATCGGCTCTAAGATCCTTAGGGTTCAAGTGGCCGAAAATTAGATGCCCAAGGGATCTTTATATAGCTAAAGAATTAGGGTTTCAGTCAAATACCTAATATGCTTGCTTAAGCCCTAAGCAGCCCATAGGATCCTTCTAGAACACTAGCCTTGGACGAAATCCTTATGGGCTATCTATAAGATTTCGTCCACCCCTATCCTTAGGGATTCTCAACCCATTTTGCAATTATCACATAATTACAATATCAGTCCCCTTAATTTAATTAATCTCTGTTGACCACAAAATTAATTCTAAATTAATTATTGACCAATATTAATCAAATAATATGATTTCTCTTTTAATATATTATTCACATAATATATTAATAAATCATAATTAACCTCTTTCTCCATAAGTCATCCAGTCAAGTTGCTTTGGTGAAGGCAACCTAAAAGGACCATACTACTATCGGGTCAAGTACATACCAAATATAGTTATAGGCTTAGACATCTAATCCAATAGTTATTACGAGAGATTTATTCAGGATTTATCCAAGATAGCGGTTCCTCTGACTCAACTGATGAAGAACTCTGCCATTTTTCGTTGGGGCCTGAGAAGCAGGCAACATTTGAGACCCTGAGATCGAGATTGTGCTAGGCGCCGATTCTGACCCTGCCAGAGGGTATTCAGGATTTCGTGGTTTATTGCGATGCGTTGGTCACGGGTTTGGGTGTGGTTTTGATGCAGAAGGGTCACATTATTGCTTACGTTTCGAGACAACTGAAGCCTCATGTGGCGAATTATCTCACACATGATTTGGAGCTGGGAGCTATGGTTTTCGCCCTCAAGATTTGGTGACATTACCTTTATAATGTATGTTGTACTATTTACACGGATCACAAGAGCCTGAGGTACTTGATGGATCATCCGAATTTAAATATGAGGCGGCGTCGGTGGTTGGATGTGGTGAAGGAATATGATTGTGAGATCCTTTACGATCCATGGAAGGCCAATGTGGTGGCCTACGCTCTCAGCCGCAAGGCGGTCACAGCTCCGATCAGGTATATTTGTATGAGGATGACAGTGATTACTCCAATCTTGGAGCAGATTCGAGAGGCTCAGGTCAAGGCTATAAAGGAAGAGCATCGAAAGAGTGAGCACATAGTGGGTGTTGGATATAGTGTCTAAGTCCATAACTATATTTGGTATGTACTTGACCCGACCCGGCATGGTCAATTTGGGTTGCATGGCATTGCAATGCTTGGATAGACAAAAATGAGAGAAAGGACACTTAAGGTTATTAATATATTATAAGTTCTAATATATTAATAATATTATTTAATTAGTATTGATCAAAGAATTAATTTGGAATTAATTAATTAATCAAAAAGAGACTAATTAAATATATGGTGTTGATTGTGTAAATCATATATTCTTGTATAGTGGGCTAATGATCCATGGTTTGTTGGATTGGGCTAAAACCCATAAGGTGCTCCATGGATAGTCCATGGAGGTTACAAACCCATGGATCATGGAATATGGAAATCCATGACAATTAGGGTTTACATGGTGTAACCCTAATTGTGCCACAACTATAAAAGGATCCCTAGACTAGAAAAATCGGTACTTATACAAGCAAGAAAGAGGTCTAGCCGATTTTGAGGTGTTAGTGAACTTCTCTCAAGGTTATTCCAAGTATTGTGGTGTTGTGTGAGACATTTGAGGCATCACACTTGAGGTGCTAGGCTCACAAGGTTTTCAAAGGAATCCAAACAACATAAGGTATGTTCTACAACTAGCATTTATGTTTAAAAGTTCCCCATGCTATGCTAGATAGGTTATGAACCTTGGAAATCAAATTTGCATGTATCATAGTAAAACATAGATCCAAGGTTTCTAGGGTTGCATGTACACCATAGGAGTGTTAGTATGACCAAACCCATCAGTGGTATCAGAGCGTAGGCTTGTTTGCTTGATACTTTATGCTACATGTGTTTTCAAAAGTTGAAATTCTACATTTTTTGCATCTGACTGCTCACCACGACGTGGCAGTATTTACCACGACATGGTGACACCCCTGTATGCAGAATTTCGGGGTTTTGCTTGGTATTGGAGGAGGATCATTACCCTAAACTATTTTTTGAACCTTAAAACCTGTTTTTGATGTGGTAATGATTATGCTAATCCATTTACAATGGCAAATATCAAAATTTCATGTTTTATATGTGTTAATATGATTCTTGAAATTTTGATATGAATGTTCATGTTCTTATGAGTTTTAGAAGATCATAGAAATTATGTGTAACTTGCTTGTTAATATGATTCTTCATCTTAATGCCTAATGATGGAGTCCATAACTTGTCCTCAGGTTATGGATAACCAAAAGTCTCTTCCTTAAAAGTGTTATTAAAGAATAAGAGGTTACATAAAATGAAGAGTCTTCATTTTAATGGACCATTAAACTCATAAGTTATGAAATGAAAGGTCTTGAATAGTTTCAATACTTGCTCTCAAGTTTTGGAATTTGTAAAGTCTTACACCCTAATACTTTAATTTCCAAATTAAACCTTAGAGTTTTAAAAGTTTAAAATTCAACCCTTATACTATTATTATATTAAAAGTTTAAATATATAGATATGTATAAGAATAAGTCAGTCTTACCGTTAGTAGGCCTCATTCACGAAGCCGGACTATAAGGGGGGTATAAGGTTGTTGCCTATAAAATGGTAGCTTAATGGGTGTTCACTCTCACCCACCGCTTCCTTGACTGGTGGAGGGTCGTTAGCCGAACGGGTAGGATAGGACATTAATCCTCATTAAAAGTATAATGAAATTATAAAGTAACTAAACCTTTATTAATTCCCAATCTTAGTTACTTTAGGAAAATGTGAAATAGGTGCTAACCCATGAAATTACACTTTGTACCTTACCAAGTCGTTAGTGGAGCGTGTGTGGTTAACCGGCACACTAACAAGGACTAGTAAGAGTAGCAAAGGGTGACTTAAGTTTTATCATAGATCGGTGGAGCGCGTGTGGTTAACCGGCACATCAACTGGGTGATAAAATTAAGGGTACCAAGTCAATTTGCATGGTTATTCACACCTTGTTTGTGATCCTCGGCATCCCAGTCACAAACTTGAGAGGGCACAATCGAGACTTAAACATGCCATTGAAAGTTCAATGTATCTCAAAAGATATAGGAGTTTCAAATCCAATTAAAACTTAATAATTTATTTTGTTTATAATGGTGGAAATTGGTAAATCGTCATTTACCTACCTTCAAATATTTTATAGCTTGGATTACGGCATCCCTCTTCCAAGTTATGAAATAGTTTGTAGGATCCTAGCCTTAATATTTCATTTGGGTAACTTATTAAGGACTCTTTATCTAATAAAACTTGTCTTTCTTTCTTTCAGATGTCTTCTAACACTGCTACTGGCTCAAACCCTACAGGCTCCTTTTCCCTAATGAACTTGTGTGGGAAAGTCATTTTTGATGGTTCCAATTTCAATGAATGGCTTAGAAACAGCATAATGATTACTCGCTATGAGGGTAAAGAGTATGTCCTCGATAAGGAGCTAAAGGTTATCGATGAGTCGACTGCTACTCCTGAGGATATTGCTGAGTACACTACCCATGAGAAAGATGCCACTAAGGTGTCTTGCATCATGTTGGCCACAATGACAGCAGAACTCCAGAAATCCTATGAAGATTTCTACCCTTTTGAGATGCACCAGGATCTGATGGATAGGTACCATCAGAGTGCTCGTCAGGAAAGGTATGAAATCATTTCCTCCATGATAACAACTAGGATGAAGGAGGGAGAATCCCTCACCGGTCACTTGCAGAAAATGCAAAGGTTCGTGGATCGGTTATTGAAGCTTAATGTGGACTTCCCTGAGGACATGGCGATTGACATCATTCTCCATTCCTTACCTCCAAGTTATGATCAGTTTCGTATGACTTATCATTTGAACAAGGAGGAAGTCACACTAAGTAAGCTTCAAGGTCTTTTAAGGATCGCTGAAAGCGGTCTTAAAAGTAAATCAGCTGTTACTCCTACTCCTACTACTGCTCATGTCCTGGCAATTGGGCAAGGAAAGGGGAAAAAGAGGAAGGCCCCTTCAAAGGGTACCAAGGGAAAGTCTCTTTATGGATCCTCTTCAAGTGAAACCAAGAAAGGTTCCATTCCTCCTTCTTCAAACCCAAAGGAAGCACAGTGCTTCTACTACCAGGAAAAAGGGCACTGGAAGCGAAGCTGCCCCAAATACTTGCAGGATGTAAAGGATGGGAAAGTTAAGCCCACCCATGCAGGTATTTACACTATATTGTCTAATAACTCATTGAATACTAATTCTTGGGTGCTTCATACAGGTTGTGGTATTCACATTTGTACTGATTTGCAGGGCCTAAGAAGAAGTGAGAAAGTGGAGCACGGGAAGATAAACTTAATCATGGGGAATAGGAAAGCATCACCTGTTACCAAGATAGGAGTTTATTCTTTATCGCTGAATAATGGGTTAATGTTAGATTTGAATAAATGTTGTTACTCGTCTGAAATGGCGAGAAATATTATTTCCTTTCATGGCTTGTACAAACAAGGGTTTACTTTTTCATTTGATAATGATAATGGTGCTATTAATGTTTATTACAATGATGTATTTTACTTTAAAGCATTACCTTGTGATGGTGTATATGAAGCTGTGAATGTTGTAGATAATCTAGGAAATAATGTATTGTGTATTGATTCTTCAAATAATTTGGATAAGGCATCCTTGTGGCATTGTCGTCTTGGACATGTTAACAAGAAGCGCATAGGCCAACTCTAAAAGGCTGGAGTTTTGGAATCATTTGACCTAAAGTCGGATGATAGTTGCGAGTCTTGTTTACTTTGAAAAATGACAAAGTCACCCTTCACTGGTACGTGTGAGAGGGGTGAGGGTTTGTTGGACCTCATACACACTGATGTGTGTGGACCCTTCAAAACCGCCATAAGAGATGCTAATCGCTATTATGTGACTTTTACTGATGATTATAGTAGATATGGATATATCTACTTAATCAAGCATAAGTCAGAAACCTTTGAAAAGTTCAAAGAGTTTAAGCAGGAAGTGGAGAATCAACTGGGCAGGAACATCAAGATGCTCCGATCCGATATGGGAGGAGAGTATATTAGTATCGAGTTCCTTGACTATCTTAAGGAATGTGGGATTGTCTCACAACTGACACCTCCTAGGATACCACAGCTGAATGGTGTGGCTGAGACGTGCAATCGAACCTTGTTGGACATTGTTCGTTCCATGATGAGTCGAGCTTCGTTACCAATCTCATTCTGGGGGTATGCCTTAGAGTCTGCCGCCCATATCCTGAATCTAGTCCCTACTAAAAAGGTTGCCAAAACACCTCATGAGATGTGGACTGGAAAAGTTCCCAATCTAGATCACATCAAGATTTGGGGTTGCGAGGCTTTCGTGAGGCGCGAGACTCACGATAAGCTCGAACCTCGAAGTGAGAGGTGTATTTTTATCGGCTACCCACAGAGATCCTTTGGTTACCTCTTCTACAAACCCGGTGATAATGTGGTCTTTGTAGCAAGGAGATGAGTCTTTCGAGAGAGAGAATTCATAAGCCAAGGAATTAGTGGGAGGCAAATTGACCTTGAAGAAATTCAAGAGTCAAGTGGTGAAGGAACCTCAAACCCGAGCAATCAACCTGAGGATGAAACTCCTGTTGATCCTACTGACGAGCCCATACCTCTGAGGCGTTCCACGAGAGTTAGGAATGCACCTGAGCATTACTATGGTTTCCATATTACTGCGGAAGGTGATACGCTTATCAGTGATAGTACACTTGTAAGTCTGAATGAACCTAACAGCTACACGGAAGCCATGGCATGCCCTGAGGCTGCTAAATGGAAAGATGCTATGGACAGCGAGACACAATCCATGTACGAAAATCAAGTTTGGAACTTGGTTGACAATGTACCAGGTCGTAAGACAGTCGGGTGCAAATGGATCTTCAAGAAGAAGACCCACATGGATGGTAATGTACACACGTATAAGGCGTGATTGGTTGCAAAGGGTTTTTCACAAACTCTGGGAGTTGATTATGATGAGACCTTTTCACCAGTAGCAAAGATTAAGTCTATTAGGGTTACGCTAGCCATTGCTGCATTTCATGGCTATGAAATACGGCAAATGGATGTCAAAACCGCTTTCCTTAATGGAAAGTTGGCTGAGGATGTTTACATGAGTCAGCCAGAGGGTTTTATCAGTGCAGAGTACCCTAATAGAGTGTGTAAGCTTGAGAAATCCATCTATGGATTAAAGCAAGCACCTCGCAGATGTAATCTTTGCTTCGATGAGAAAGTCAAAGAGTTTGGCTTTTCGAGGAGCGAGGATAAGTCCTGTGTATATGTTAGGGCTAGTGGGAGTATAGTTAGATTTTTGGTGTTGTATGTGGATGACATACTACTCATAGGAAATGACATCCCATCCTTGCAGGAGGTTAAGTCATGGCTTGGGAAGTGTTTTGCTATGAAGGACCTTGGGGAAGCTGCCTGTATCCTAGGGATAAGGATTTTGAGAGACATGAGTAAGAGACTAATTGGACTTAGTCAGAGTACCTACTTGGATAAGGTGTTGAATAGGTTCAGCATGCAGAATTCCAAGAAAGGGGAATTACCGATCCAGAGTAACGCCAAACTGAGTAAGACTCAGAGTCCGAGTACAGAGGCTGAGATAGCTGAGATGAGTCATGTACCATATGCTTCCGCTGTGGGCTCGATCATGTATGCTATGACTTGTACTCGCCCTGATGTGGCCTTTGCCTTGAGCATGGTCAGCAGATATCAAGGGAACCCTGGCAAGGTTCACTGGACTGCGGTAAAGAATATTCTCAAGTACCTACGGAGGACTAAGGACTGGGTTCTTACCCTCGGTGGGAGTGATGACTTGAGAGTAGTAGGGTATAGCGATGCTAGTTTTCAGACTGATAGGGATAATTTCCGCTCTCAGTCAGGCTGGGTCATTACCCTAAATGGAGGAGCAATTACTTGGAAAAGTTCCAAGCAGGAGACAGTAGCTGATTCTACTTGTGAATCAGAGTACATAGCAGCAAAAGAGGCGATATGGATAAAGAACTTCATTGGAGACCTTAGAGTTGTACCAGCTATAAAAGAGCCAATAGAAATTTTCTGTGACAGCGAAAGTGCAGTTTCTTTAGCTAAGGAACCAACGGATCACGGGAGATCCAGACACATTGACAGAAAATACCATTTCATTAGACATCGAATAGAAGAAGGACTCCTCATGGCAAAGAGGGTATCATCAGATGAGAACCCAGCAGATCCCCTCACGAAGGGACTGAGTAGGGTTAAGCATTTACAGCATGCGAGGTGCATCGGGCTGAAGGATGATAATAGTTTTAATAATTAGATAGTTCTAAAACTTGTAAAATGTAATTGACATTTGATGATTAAATAAAAGTTGTTATTTATTTATGAGTAAAGTGTTACTATCTTATGTTAATCATTTACCATTGTTTCAACTTTGCATGTTTTGACTTCCAGAATAATTATATTATTCAAACTCTCCACAGTCAGTCATACTTTGGAAGTAGGTATTGAATTAAGACTGTCATGAATCGGGTTTGTAGATTGTCTAAAGGTGTATTAGACATAACAATGGTTGCTGCAACATTCATGAGTGCTCATAAGGCCTGAGTATTGGAGTCAACCCACGCTCACTTGTATCACTTCATGGAATTTATCTCGAGTGATCATGAGACGGTAATATCATATAAATCTTCAAACCTAGAGATATGAGTTGTTGACTATGATTTGGTTATACATTGATTGTACGAAAACGCATTGGTAACTCGATGTTATAAAACGTGCTTTTGGGCATAATTCAACAAGTAGTCAGTACAAGCATATGAGTCGAAGTTTATCTGTTCCTTCTAGGATTAGAAGCGATATTTGGGCCCCTCGATGATTTTGTTTTGACCTATGTACCGTGCCTGGTCAGAACCTAATTGATGTGTTCAATTTAGTTCTATGTCAAACAGATCAGAGATCGAGAAACAAATGTTGGACAATAAGTAAGACCATGTTCCGTGTATTTGTCCGGCTGATATCTTGAGAGCAGAGGATTATATGATCACTTATCTTAAATGGCGTATCATCATCATCTCAGTTCCGCGAGACCTTGAAAGAGCTACGATTGCTAGTCGGGTTCTGAAGTCATATCTGCAACTATAGTTATTAGACTTATCCAAGTGGGAGACTGTTGGATATAGTGTCTAAGTCCATAACTATATTTGGTATGTACTTGACCCGACCCGGTATGGTCCATTTGGGTTGCATGGCATTGCAATGCTTGGATAGACCAAAATGAGAGAAAGGACACTTAAGGTTATTAATATATTATAAGTTCTAATATATTAATAATATTATTTAATTAGTATTGATCAAAGAATTAATTTGGAATTAATTAAGTGATCAAAAAGAGACTAATTAAATATATGGGGTTGATTGTGTAAATCATCTATTCTTGTATAGTGGGCTAATGATCCATGGTTTGTTGGATTGGGCTAAAACCCATAAGGTGCTCCATGGATAGTCCATGGAGGTTACAAACCCATGGATCATGGAATATGGAAAGCCATGACAATTAGGGTTTACATGGTGTAAACCTAATTGTGCCACAACTATAAAAGGATCCCTAGACTAGCAAAATCGGCACTTGTACAAGCAAGAAAGAGGGCTAGCCGATTTTGAGGTGTTAGTGAACTTGTCTCAAGGTTATTCCAAGTATTATGGTGTTGTATGAGACATTTGAGGCATCACACTTGAGGTGCTAGGCTCACAAGGTTTTCAAAGGAATCCAAACAACATAAGGTATGTTCTACAACTAGCATTTATGTTTAAAAGTTACCCATGCTATGCTAGATAGGTTATGAACCTTGGAAATCAAATTTGCATGTATCATAGTAAAACATAGATCCAAGGTTTCTAGGGTTGCATGTACACCATAGGAGTGTTAGTATGCTCAAAACCCATCAGTGGGTCAGGTGGCTTCCTTCAATTATGATAGTTGGGGTTTATTGACTCTCCATCAGAGGGTGTTGGTCCCTTATTGGGGTGGTGCGCATCAGGTTCTGATGGAGAAGGCACACAAATCAAGATTTTCCATTCACTCTAGGGCGACGAAGATGTATAGAGATCTTTGTCCTGATTATTGGTGACCCTGTATGATGCGGGATATAGCTTGGTATGTGGAGAGGTGCTTAACTTGCAGGAAATTCAAGGCCAAACATCAGCGACCTCATGGCAAGATGCACTCAGTAGCCATTCCCGTTTGGAAATGGGAAGAGATTACCATGGATTTCATTACGAAGTTGCCTCGGACAGCGTGCAGAGTGGATTCGATTTGGGTCATCCTGGATCAAATGACCAAGAGTGTGCACTTTATTCCGATTCAAGAGAGTATCTCTGCGGAGAAGTTGGATGAAATTTATATCAAGGAGGTTGTGGAACTGCATGGGGTGCCGGTTTTGGTTATTTCAGACAGGGATGTCCGGTTTACTTCCAGATTTTGGAAGAGGTTCCACGAAGAGCTGGGTACTCGTCTATATTTCAGCACGACCTTTCACCCGCAGACATATGGTTAGAGCGAGCGGACCATCAAGACATTAGAGAATATGCTGCGGGCATGTGTTCTGGATTTCGGCGGTAGCTGGGACACGTATCTTCCTTTAGCGGAATTTTCTTATAACAATAGTTACCACGCCAGCATTGATCGACCTCCTTTTGAGATGCTTTATGGGAGGAAATGCAGGACCCCGATATGTTGGGGTGAGGTTGGTCAGCAAGTCATAAGGAGTACCAAGGTGGTACTCAAGACCACTGAGTTGATTCAGTAGGTTCGGAGTAGACTTTAGATAGCTCAGAGTCGGCAGAAGAGCTATTCTGACAAGCGTCGATCAGACCTAGAGTTTCAGGTTGGGGATATGGTTCTCCTGAAGGTGTCACCTTGGAAAGGTGTCATCTGATTCAAGAAGCGGGGCAAGCTGGGCCCCAGGTATATAGGTCCTTTCAGGGTTGTAGCCCAGGTGGGTAGGGTAGCTTATCGATTGGATCTTCTGGAGGAACTCGGTCAGATTCACAGCATGGTTCATGTCTCTCAGTTGCGGAAGTGTTTGGGTAATGATTCCGCAGTGCTTCCATTGGAGGATATTCAGGTGGATGACTGCCTAAACTACATTCAGAGACCGGTAGCAATCCTCGACAGGAAGACAAAAACCTGGAGGAATAAGGTTGTTTAGTTGGTGAAGGTGCAGTGGCAGCACTGTAAGGGTACAGAATGGACGTGGGAGCCGGAGGATGAGATGAGGGAGCATTACCCAGAGTTATTTCCAGCAGCGGACTTCGAGGACGAAGACTGATTCAAGTAGGAGAGAATTGTAGCATTTGAATATCAGGAATTTCCCTTTTAGCCCTTAACCTATTTGAGTTTGCACATTTGGTCCCATTTAGTGACTTTCGCATTCCATATCATACATTGGGCGTACATGTGGGTACGTGCAGCGTACTCATGTGATCTGATCACGGAACCCATGCTAGTACGCTGGGCGTACGTGTGGTTCGTCGGGCGTACTAGCTCAGCCTCAAAACCCTAATTTTAAGGGTTTGCTTCCATATTTAAACTACCTTATGCCTCCCTTGGATATTCCTTATCAGCCATCTTCCCTCAAAAACCCTAATCTCGAGCTTAAGCCTTGTTTGTGAGAGTTTGGAGCGTATTAGTAACTTTTGGTGCTTATTTTTTGAAGAATAAGATTATTGAAGAAGGAGGTGTTGCTTGCAAGCTTATAGATCCAGAAACAACTCCTCCTTGTGCATATTTAGAAAGTATAAAGTCTATACCTTGATGTGTTTCCTTTTTGATCTCCGTAGTTGGGTTTTATGAACTTTTTGTCCCAAAGTTTGGACCTTTATGAGTTTAGGACACTCCAGAGCATATTAGTTGTCCTTTCATGCATGATAGGTCTTGTAGATTCATAAAAATGGCTCCTTGACGGTCCTTTTTCTGTCCATGCAAGAGTTTGGTGGTGATGAGTGTGGATTAAGTTAGAGTTTTAAGATTTAAGCCCTTTTCAACCATGCAAAGGCTTAAAGTTTTAGACTTTATGGATTAAGACATTTTAAGAAGGTTAGATCTATGATTGGATGTATGTCTTAATGATTAAGACCTTTTGGTTTGGTTTTTGGGGTCAGACGGAGTACACCCCGCGTACTACTGGCTACGCCTGTCGTAGCCAGGTGAGACGTCGATCCCACCTGATTCCCGAAGTACGCCCAGCGTATGCGCTGAGTAGTTGACTTTTATTGACTTTTGGACTCTTGGTCAAGATTTAGGGTTTTTTACCATGGGATGAGCAAAATGGTATTTTTTTCTTTTAAGGGGTTGGGTTGTGGGTCTTGGACTCACGGTTTGAACAATGGACCTTAATTATTAATTAGAGTTAATTATTGTGTTATTAGGCGGGGACTAGTTCCGGCAGTTCGGGTGCGAGATTTATCAGTTTTTAGTATCAGGTGAGCTTCCTTCACTATATATGTGGGTCGAAGGCACCAATGTCGCCCCACTAGTTTATGATGTAGTGTGATGATTGTTTTCGTGACAATTTTCAGTTATGTTTGTATTTGCTTGATGAATCTATGATTCTTTGTTATGATATTATATGGTAGTGGTAGGGTTGAAATAGACCTGGTATCCGGTTGAAATAGACCGAAGGGGATTGCAAGCGCCTAGATATGCTTGACTGTATCCGGTTGAAATAGACCGAAGGGGATTGCAAACACCCATATATGCTTGATTGTATCCGGTTGAAATAGACCGAAGGGGATTGCAAGCACCCAGATATGCTTGGTTGTATGTTGTATGGTATGGGGTATTTTGGGGGAACTCACTAAGATTTGTGCTTACGGTTTTCAGTTTATGTTTCAGGTACTTCCAGTTCGAATGGGAAGGGTCCGGCCTGATCGCACCGCATCACCCTATGGTTTCTGGATTTTAAGATTTTGGGAATTTGTACTCTGATAATATGTTACTATGATACACTTTTGACTGTTTTGATATAAGTATTTTGAATGAATTTAAAATCAAAATTTTATCTGTATTTTTGGGATGTTACTCTCTCTCTCTCTCTCTCTCTCTCTCTATATATATATATATATATATATATATATATATATATAATGTGATCCATTTCAACTATACTTTGGACGTGTTCGACAACAAACTTATAAGCCCTTTTAAAAGTTTTTATCTAGGCATCAGTATTTTGACCGTTTGGACCTGAATTGATATTTTAACAATTAAGATGGTTCACGGTTCCAAGATTTTGGGTTTTCCAGTTCCTGGTTCCACTGGTTCTAGTTCCATCAATTCCATTAAAAAAACAACACTTGATCGGGTTTCGAATTGGACATAAAATTGTGTAATATGTTGTGTTGTAGAAATCCTATGAAATCATAGAAAAATTCAGTAAACATGAGGTCATTGTTATTTGAAGGGTATAAGGGTCTACTTTATTTCTTATTTAGAAGTTAGAAACTAATTTTGAGTGTAAAATGGTTAATAAACTGTTTGAACTGAAGGCTGGAAAATATTATTGTTGTTGAACTGCAGTAGCTATTGTACTGTATAAATCATATAAATTCATAGAAAATCCAAATAAAGATGAGGTTGGTGTTATTTTAAATATATAATTGTCTAGTTTATTTCTTATTTAAAAGTAGAAACTAGTTTTCAATATAAAATGGTTTAAAATGTGTTTGGATAAAAGGTTGGAAAATGTCATTGTTGTTGAAATTGATAGTTGTTCTATTGTAAATATTTTAACAAATCAAAGAAAAATTCAGTGAACATGAGATCATGTCATTTGAAAGATGTAAGGGTCTATTTGATTTTTTATTTAAAAATCAGAAATTAATTTTGAATGTAAAATAGTTAAAAACGAAAAAGAAATAAAAAACTGAAAGAATAGACTATTGGATTAAAGAAAAAGTTTAATTTAAAAATACTATTGAATTAAAGAAAAAGTTTAAAAATCGGTTCCTGTCGGGTCTAGAGTCTAGACCTTTGCCCATCCCTACTTTTAGTTTTAAAATACTATTGAATTAAAGAAAAAGATTAATTTAAAAATAAAACCTTAAACTTTTATTTTATAATCAAAAAGTTACTTCAAATAGTTTTTTGAAACTGTCAAATATATCAGATACATTCAAATACATAAACCCCACATTATATCAAACATCACCGATACTCTTCAAGAATTAACTTGTGCCACAGTTGTTTCTTCAAACAATCACATGACCTTAAATAAAGAAAATAAAAAAATAATTGTTCAAATGGGACGACTTCGTCACCTATACAAACAATAAACTTAAGGTAAAAGACTTTTTCGCGACACTTTAGTAATATACAGCACTAAAAGTGAGCCATTAATCTATTTGCCTTTTCCGACACTTATCAAGGGTTATTTACGACACTATGTGAAGTGAATCTCATTCGCCTAATGCAATGACAACAAAAACATCATCTAGCGACCATTTAACAAGCTTATTTTTATCCACAGGATTTATCACCGCACGTTCAGCTGTCGCTAAACGATAGCCTATTACAATTTCATGCCTTTCGCGACCCCTTATCATGATGTCATAAAAACAGAGTTCTTCTTGATCATAAAGATAGAATTCCCCTGGCTTAATGCACATCTCGTTTCCCTGTTAAAATATAAAGTTAAACATTTAGTTTTGGAAGTTTCAGTTGGGAAGTAAGTAGTGTTTGGATACTACCTCTTCTGCAAAAAGTTCTTCAAGGACACGATTGATCTGTTTATCTTCAGCTACCATTGCTAAAGCCATGCTCACAAGCTCATTTGAAAGAACATAGTCGCTGATTTTTGTTACAGAAACAAGGTTTCTAGTTCTTGAATCCAAAATCTCACTTATTATTATTGATTTATTAGAAGCTTGTTGCATCTCACGTATCCAAGAACTATGAGAGAAAGCAGTTGTTGAGCTTGTGTGAGTGTCTTCTTTATATGGAAGCCGCTTTGACTGCATCCATTAAGTCAATAATAAAATAATAATAATAATAAATTAATTTTTGTTTAACGTTAAAATTTGACCTGAATGTCTCGGATGAGAAGGAGGGTGGCTAGAGAACGTGAGTCAGAATGGACAATTGAGTCTTCCACAGATTCATCTGCAAGAATTAGAATCTGTTGTATTGGAGTTAGTAATTAATCATGGATTTTTGTATATATATATATATATGATTGAGGAGACTTACAGAATCAAATGTTTCTAAAGGGAGAGTTTCTAAATGTTTTTTAATAACTGCATTTCCAACACGGTGGACAAGTTTAATGTTAACAAGTCCTGAAATATCAAGTCCACCATCCACTAACTTTCTCTCTCTTTCTTTCTCCAACACCTCGTTAAACATCCATAACTCTGACCCTGGAGCCAAGAATGCTTCTAGAACCTGGTAGATTTCAAAAATAGAATTTATTATTTACTAATTATGATTCTTGAAATCTATTCATAAAGAGAGATTAATAAATATCTGTAAATTACAATTACCATAATCATATCATCAATATCACGTCGCCAACCACAAAATAATATCTTTTCTGGGAATTTTGGAGGGTCGACTTTTTTTGGAAAGAGACCCCTTCGTACCTGTAAAAGTAAAAAAAAAAAAAATCATATCATCAAGATTTAAAGAAGGGATAATTACAAAAATTACCAAAATGGGTCCCGTTTTAACCAATTGACCACTTTTTTACCCTTCTAACAAAATTACCACCTATTGCATAACGGGTCAATTGTGAAATTACTTTTAATGAAAAAAAGGCTGCAAAAAAGATTAATTTTTTTTTCCATTTTATAAATTTTTTAAAAGTTCTATTGTGGTGGGGGCCACTCATAAAGCAAGTTCGCAATCATATTGATGCGAAATTGATGGTTATTTTTTAAAAATATTTATATTTTGGCCTCGTAATAAATATTTTGCATACAAAATTGTTTTAAAAAAAATTATATAGAAAAAAAGAAGGTTTTTATGTGAAATTATGTGTTCTTTTGTATAAATATGATTTTATAAAGCAAAAAAACATATTCGAAACAAAATTTTGAAAAAAAGATGTAAAAAAACTAAATTTAGGCCAAAAGTGTAAATATTGGACAAATTTGTAATAAAAATTAAAATCTGGGCCAAAAGTGTAATTTTTTAAAGTGGGATGATTTGTTGACCAGGTAAAAGGGTCAAAATGAATACAATTGCGCGTTTTTTGCGACTTAGTAGAATAAAAAAAATATATAAGCACTAAATGCCAAAATATAAGGACTTTTATGGAGTTTTCCCAAAGATCAATTTGTAAAATGAGTTTACCCATTTTGGTCATTTTTCTGATTATACCCTTTAAAAGAAAGCTGTAAACTTAATAATTGAAAGTCTGACCTCTGGTAAAGGGCCAGGGGTATATGTGTCATCATCTTCAGCTATCACAAGTATCTCATCACCTTCTTTTAATATATATTCATCTTTTGGATTTATTATTATCTTCCCTCTTTCTGAAGCAACCTTTACTCCACAAGGGATCGCATCTGGAAACGAAGTAAGTACATCTTCAAACCTTAAACCATCTAATTGTGGCCACCTTTTGATATAAAATTCTGCATTTTCAAACCCCAATATATCTTCCCATATCTGCAACAAAAACAATTTCAACCATATATAAAAACATTATAAACAGATTATAATTGTGATTGTGAAAAATGAAAACTCATTTTATTTAATTTAAAGTTTAAACTACCTGTGCAAGGCCAGGTTGAAGAGCACATTGTATCATCAACCTTCCAATCACATCATGTGCAACCACTGTCTCAATCAGCTCTCCTCCAACAAGCTTCACCAAAGGTTCATTGTCAAGATCACTCATTTCAACAACAACATGACCTCTTAGCCCCTCTTTTACTCCAGTAAGACTAAGCACAACCCTCAATGCTCGTGCATCACTCTAAAAAAAATAAAGAAACTTGTTTATGGAATAAGGGTAAAATGGTCAAATGGTTAAATGTTTAAGAAGTAAGACATACCTGATCTGCATTTTCATCTGCTGCAAGTACTATTATAGCACGTGCTTTTGAAACCGAAACCTAAGAATATCAAAAGAAATTAACAAGAAAGATTTGAACAATATGGTGGGGCCCAGTGTACCTGATTTACATCTGACATCAGTGTGGGCCAGCTTAAAGATTGTTGGAAGAATAACACTTTTTGCAGAAGTGTGTATGCCAAAATTTCAGCAGCGAAAAAAAAAGGAAAAAGGAAAAAAGATTTCAGTTTTACCTTTTTCAAGTCAGCAAGTATAAGAGGACTACCACTTCTGCATATAACTGAAGTGCCCATGAAGCTGAACTCGAGTTTTGCTATATCCATCTCCATCTCCTCCTTGTCTCTTTCCGCCAGGACAACCACCACACCACCACCAATGCTCTTGTTTGCTATAGCCAGCTGCTTCAAAAGTGAACCCTGTAGTTGACCAAAACATTATCTTGTTTTGACCTTTGTGCATAAAGTAATTAAATACCAAGACTTATTAGTTATTACCAATTTGTCACTCCATCCAAGAACAAGAATGTGGTTGCTTTCAATGACTTCACTTTTCCCTTTTCGTAATGAATCTACTTTCTCTGAGATAGCATCTGAAACAAGCCCTAGCATCATTGCAAATATCAGCATCCCTCCTGAACTTATAGAGACTGAAACAATTCTTGATCCAGTGCCAACTCTATCTGCATGATTTCCTGAATCTGCCACAAATGTCCAAGAAAGCCAAAGGGCTTCTGCAAGACTACCATCACTTACAGCATATAGTGCTAAACCACCAAATGCAATGAGAAAGATAGTTGCAAAGAGAAGGGCAAGTAGTTTCGCATAAGGGTAGATAGAGAAGCACACATCCACCATGTATGCAATTCTTTTCTTTAATGGAACCTCTTCTTTGTTGTTCTTTGAACGTTTTGAGAGGTTCTTGATTTTGGGAAGATCATCAAGATATTTGTATAATACAAAAGGTGTCACAAGAGTAAACAGAACAGTGTAGAGAGCAATGTTTCGGGTGTCAGTGTTGCCAATATACACAAATGAATTGTCACTTTCATGTTTGAAAATGTCTGTGCTTTCATCATGAGGAATGTCTTTATTCAAACAAGTTTTATGAAGATCATAATTCTCTTCCTGTATGGAGAATAAACAGGCTTTAACAAAATCATCTATTTGCAAGAGTACAGAGTCAAAGAACTTGATACCTGAAGCTTCTTGACTTCATTCCTTAATGTTATTGCATAAGATGCAAACACTACACATAAAAGTGCAAGCTGCATTAAGAAATAAACGTGGCATCATCAGACACTAAACATTAAAATGCGGGATAGATGCTCTGAGGGCTCCCTGCAGAATAACAACATGACATTACAGACTTATAAACAGGATTCAAGTGATAAGTTCAGTACTTTTAACTCACACAGACAAAATTTGAGTTTTAATGGAAAATTAGGAAATGGAACACAGTTTAGTTTTATATACTCGCTCAGATTAGGACTGTATACATATAAATTCTAGTAGAGAAGAATAATTCACCAGGTTACGTATCAACGAACTCCTGATCCTGGCGTTTTTGCGAGCAGTAGAAGATGAACTCAGGGAAGACGAAGAAGTCAAATTAGAAACTGGAACTTGAGCAAGCACTGGCGGAACGATTCTCTCCGATTTAGAATCTGACCCCGGCGCCGGTGAATGTGACGTACTCGCACTCGCAGTAGCTGATTGCATTTCGCTTCCCCCTGTGGTAGCCAAACTCTTAGGCATCGAAGCGCTTCGAACCGGAGAAGGAGAAGGAGACGAAACAGGCGGTTGTTTCCTCAGTGACTTAGACGCAGAAGATTTAACAACTGTTACCCGGTTTCGAGTCGTGTTAGGTCCAAGAAATGATGGATAAACGTAATCACGATCAGCAAACCCGAAGGTTTGACCGGGAAAAGTGTCGCTGGTGGTAGTGCTGGAGCTGTCGGATGAGTCGAATGATCGTCGGGGGGACCAGGTGGAGGAGGAAGATGGTGGAAGAGGAGGAGTTGACTCGTCGGAGGAGGGCCGGCGGACGGCTGGGAAGAGTGGACCGGGGAAGTGAGCAGTGCTGGAATCAGCGATCGTCCTTGATTTCTTCAGGAGAGGACGTCGTTCTGGTAGCGGAATGTTGGGATTCCGTTTGGAATCCAGTGAATCTCCATTGCTGTTAGACATAATTTCTCCGGATCTTCACCGGAATCTATTGGCTCTCTTTATTTCTGACACACACGGTGGTAGCGAGGTTTTATCGACCGGCCAATTGTCTAGTGGTGTGTTACAGTTTGTTTTTCACCGTTGCGAAAGGTACGCACGTGCCGCCGTGTTTCTAGATTCCGCTGGCTTTACAACTTTACTCCTTTAGTAAGTTATATATGTATCAATATATGGTGTTAGAGCATCTTTAGACCTTCGGTTATGTAAACCACGAGCCATCTCGTGATGTGTACATTAGCCGTTCGTTTGTGGTTGGCCGTTTGTATGATGGTTCGTGATGGGGAGAATGACGAGCAACGGCCAATGAAATTGAATCCGATGTTTGACCAAAATATTCTAGCTAGGCATGTGCAAACGGACCGAACCGGCCGGAACCGGCCCGACCCGGACCCGAACCGGGAACCGGCTTCGGCAAAATCAAGAACCGAACCAGCCCGGCGGTTCTACCGGTTCCGGTTCCACCGTTTCCGGGTCCGGGTCTGGTTTTTGCCGGGTTTCCGATTTTGGAACCGGTCTGATTTGACACGCTTTTTTGCGGGGCTTGTAACTCATTCAATTTTTAACCAAATCAAGCGATTTTATAGTCTAAACTTAACTACAAAACCTAAACTACGTGTAGGAAAAAGATTCATGTCAAAAAAACTTAAATTGAGTGATTTATGCACATTTGAACAACAAAGTCAGATTACATTTAATTGCTGTAACATAAAAAAATTCCGATTTGACACCCTTCCTTGGGGGGTTGTAACTCATTCAATTTTTAACCAAATCAAGCGTTTTTATAGTCTAAACTTAACTACAAATCCTAATATACATGTAGGAAAAAGATTCAGGTCAAAACAAGTTAAATTGAGTGAGTTATGCACATTTGAACAACAAAGTCAGATTACATTTAATTGTTGAAACATAAAAAAGATTCTGATTTGACACCCTTCCTTGCGGGGCTTGTAACTCATTCAATTTTTAACCAAATCAAGCGTTTTTATAGTCTAAACTTAGCTACAAATCGTAATCTACATGTAGGAAAAAGATTCAGGTCAAAACAAGTTAAATTGAGTGAGTTATGCACATTTGAACAACAAAGTCAGATTACATTTAATTGTTGAAACATAAAAAAAAATTCTGATTTGATACTCTTCCTTGCAGGGCTTGTAACTCATTCAATTTTTAACAAAATCAAGCGTTTTTATAGTCTAAGCTTAAGTACAAATCATAATCTACATGTAGGAAAAAGATTCAGGTCAAAAAAAGTTAAATTGAGTGAACTATGCAATATTCAAAATTTGAGTGAGTTATCCGGTCCGGTTCCCGGTTTTTGGGCGGTTCCAATGACCGGTTCTTACCGGTCCCGGTTCCAAAAATTGACGAGATTATAGTACCGGTCCCGGCCCGACCGGTTCCATCGGATTCCGGTTCCGGGACCGGTTCCGGCCAGTTCCCCGGTCCATATGCTCATCCCTAATTCTAGCAATTGAACAGCTAACTTGTCAAAAAAAAAAAATTAACATAAATTTTAACTTTTACCTATAAAAACCACACTATACATCCATATTTCTTACACCAATCTTTTCTTTCTCTATATATACAATACACATACAATCTTTTTACAACCAAAAAACATGGAACCCAACCAAAATACTCCATCAAACTTTATAAATCGCAAACCCGATAACGCTTTTGCGTTAGATACAATTCCATCATCAGTTCCCAACCATGAAATCACCTCAAGGTGGTTTTGTCAATTTGCTTCAAACAGGTTCCCTTATCCAACAAACACAACTTTTCCAACAAAAATATCAACATTTCCTGACCTTCCAACAACAACAATTTCAACATTCCAACAATTCCAACAACCACAACCATCACCACCCCCTCATTCGCCGGATTTTGTTTCGAAAACTCAACCTTCACCGTCACCGCCTCAACCAAAAAAGAAAAAAGGAACAAACCGGTCCAACTCACCACCACCCAAGAAAGGGTCACATGGACAAAAGAGAAAGAAGAAAAGCTAGCGGAGTCATGGATTTCGACTTCCCAATACCCAATTGAAGGAGATAGTCAAACCTTCGGTTGTTTTTGGGAGAAAGTTCGAGTCATGTTCTATGATTTAACGGAAAGTGAAAAACGAAATTCTTATCAAATTAGCTCGAAGTGACACGATATTCGCCCAAAATGCATCGAATTTTGAGGAATTTACAACAACCTCCTAAACATACGAAGAAGCAGGTCAAACGATTTCGATGTCTTCAAGGTGGCTTTGGACCAATTTGAAAAAATAACGCCAACCCGCAAATTTTTCCGTATGTGAAACTGTGGCTAGAGTTGAAAGATCCTCCAAAATAGAAAGAGCAAACGGAAGGAATTCGTAATATTCCGGTTCAAAGCGTTCACGAAACCCGATGCAACTTCCCAACAATCGGACGGGCGAACACACATCGACATCAACAATGATCCGCTCGATCTTGAAGATGAGCAACCTCTTCACCGGCTAGTTGGAAGAAATAAAGCAAAAACAGCGGTTTTAACGACTTCGGGCTCTAGTGTTATGGATCATTTTGGAGAGAAATCTGATTGATATGTGCAAGTTCAAGAGACGAAGGCGGAGATGATGATTCGGATGAAACAAAAAATGATTGAAGCACAAACGTCATTTCAAGAGGTACAAGAGACGCTTCAAACAAAAACCGATCGAAATCTTGAAAATGAAAGTGGACGACCTCGACGACGAAGATTTGAAGCTTTTTTCATGATGAAAGAGTCGATTCAAGTCCGACGTAGGAATAGGGGAAAATTTATTTTAGTTATGCTTGGTACTTTTAGGTTTTTTATTTTTAATGTTATTTTTTATTTTAATTAATGTAATTTTTATTTTTAATGTTATTTTTATTTTTTTTATTTTAATTAATGTAGTTTTTATTTAATGTAATTTGGTATTTTAATTTAAAGAAAAACTAGTATTTAAAAAAAATTATATGATTTTTATGTATTTTTTATTTAAATTTAATTAAAAAAAAAACGAGGTGGAGTAGTGTGTTAAGTGGTATGTATCTCATGTTAGTGGTAAGGAGTGTGGTGATAATGTGACATCCACCCCTATAGTGATTAGTGGTGGGTATAACAAATGGCCTTATGATCCAAAATAAATGCATATCATCATTTTTTTAACATAAAATTTCAAATTTTTTTTAATGGCAGTATATATAACACGCTCGCAAAAAGCTAGCCAAAAACAAGAACATAGTCGGTTTATGAGGGGATTCTGCATCTATCTGTTTGGTTCTTTTTAACCTTCTGATTCCTACTACAAAACCAATTATTAAGAAAAACGATAGACTCAAACAACTTATCTTTCCTAAAGTTCTCATTTTCGAAGACGATCGTATTCCGATACGTCCACAACAACTAAAAATGGTTCATATAGTTTGCAAAATATTGCATTTTGAGAAAAATTTTGATAATTTAAAATGTTTTTATTGATCCCTGTGGTTTACAAAAATATTACACTTTTAATGGTAATCTTTTTATATCTTTTTTTGTTAATTTAACTAATTTTTCTATAATTATTTAAAATGTTTCATAAAAAATATTATATGTATTAAAATTTACTATAATTATTAATATATTTTGTTATGGCTTTTATTAAACTTTATAGGAAATTTGTAATATATAAACATTTATAATAAGTAATATTTATCGATTATAATATTAAATAGAATAACTAAATACTAGCAAAAATAAAAAATCTTTAAAACTTTAATATAATTAAATAGATAGTATGACATATTATTAAAATATTATTAAAATAAAAATGCTAGATGTTAAAACCAATATATTATATTAATTCTTTAATATATATTAAATGGTTAATAAAAAACCAAATAATATATATATATATATATATATATATATATATATATATATATATATATATATATATATATATATATATATATGGAAATCTCCGGAAAAATCCCAATATTTTACTCTAATTTACGAAAAAGTCTCAAACTAAAATTTGTTTTCGAAAAAGTCCCAATTACCAGTAAAAACGACGATTTGACCCTATTTTCCCGGTTTACCGGTTTCATTACTTACCCGGTTTTAATAAAGTCCCATTATTTTACCATAATTTACGAATAAGTCCCAAATTATGGTAAAATAATAGGACTTTAATGAAAATTATGGTAAAATAATGAGACTGTAATGAAACCGGGTAAATATTGAAACCGATAAACCGGGAAAAAAGGTCAAATCGTCATTTTTTCCTGTAATCGGGACTTTTTCATAAACCAATTTTAGTTTGGGACTTTTTCGTAAATTAGGGTGAAATATTAGGACTTTTCCGAAGATTTCCATATATATATATATATATATATAATATTAATTATTTAATATATATTAAATGGTAAAAAAAACAAATAACCTATATATACAATAGGGTGTAATGATTATTTAATAATAATAATAATAATAATAATAATAATAAGTCATTAAAATACTCTTAGTTAATTATTTATAATAACATTTAATATTTTATAATATTTATTTTTATGTAAAGTATGTCATGATATGTATAGTTTTTATACGGGGCTGACACCTCCACCTACGATTGCTAGCTACAATCCCGACATGATAACTTTCTTAAAGTATAAAAGTATTATTCGACGTCTAATGAAGTGTCACGCGGGGCATATATCGTTCCACATCGTCGATTATAGGAACTCATTGTAATACTATCAATAAACTGCCTAGAGGGACACCTTCATGTAGTTGTATGATTCGATAAAAGTTATAAAGATTTAGGATAGGTAATATATCCTAAAGGAAAGAAAGCTTTTTAAGAACAGAAATAGTTTTCAATCAAATAAAAGGATAAAGTAGAAAACTATAAAAACTTGTAAACTCACAAACTTTATGTTGACGTTTTTAAAATACATGTATTCTCAAAAAAATGAATGTGGAGGGTAGCCGTGGAAGGAATGAAGTCATCAAGGAAGTCACTGGAAGTTATTTATGTTTGTTTTATGTTTAGCTATGAATAGGAACTATGTTTGAATATTGAACAATGTAATCCTGTAATAAAATTATAATAAATAAAAGTAATGTTTGTGTTATATGTCTATGTATTGTTCAATATACTTGTAACCGTGATCCAAGATCCCTACGTCATACAGCCCGGTGTTTCCGCCACCAGTCGAGGCTATGACAACGGTCTGAAGAGTAAAATGAAATGTGTTTAAGTCAATCGATTAAAGAAAGCAAGTAAGAACACGTAGATCTAAATAAGATCTGTTTTTCAGCTCAATATATGTCTGGAAAGATATAGAGAGAATACGAATACAAAGTGTTATGCGGAAGTTCTTACTCAACCCTCTAAGTACTTACCCTATTTATAGGATACTCACGGACTAAAAAATATAAGGATTGGACATGACAATACAAAACTTTCTCATGCCTTGTAAATAAATTAAGATAACAAAAGTCCTTAGACTTTTGCTATTTACATAAACAATGACAAAGACACTACAATTGGACTCTCACAATAACTTTCGACCTAACGTTCTCCCCCTTTGTGAGAAAAGACGAATCTTCAAGTACGTGTCTTCATTATCTGTAGTAGCACCTTCCGTATCTCCATGTACCAAAAGATGATTTTTTGAACCTCCGCCTTGTCTTCATTTTCGTTTTCTGGAAATTGTTGATGCGAAGCAAAATGTTCGAAAAATGAGAGTTCGTGTACCTCTTAATATCATCAGTACGGAAAAGGAACTTCTTTAAATTTTCCCTTGTATTCCTCCCTTGGAAAACAACATCAAAGGGTTTATAGGTTATTTCCCCATCTTCAAATTTCTCTATGTTAAGCTTCCCCTTCAACAAAGCTTTTGGTACCTTTGATGTTTTTTTAATTGCCATGGCTAGATCGATATCTGTTTCAACCAAGTACGAATAGTAGCAATCAATGCATGCCTTGATATGAGCATATCGATTTTCCTCAGAAACTTGTGAAGTATCCACATCACACAAAATCTTTGAAACTGTGATGAGATCATTGCGATTCATCATAGAAAATCTGCGATTATAAACTCGAATGCCACATTGTTAGTTCGAACAACATATTATCAAAAATTATGCATCAACCCCTCAAAAAGAACATCAGGGACTATCGATATAACCCTCACAACTTTCACTAGTGACCAAACTTCTTCTTCGCTTTTTCCAAGAACCACATGAAAGCGAATTTTCAACTTCTTAAATTCATATTTGTCTTTGGAACTTTCAGCAAGTTTAAATTGACTGATGGCAAACATTAGATGATTTATGGGAAAATCAAGTTGATTGAAGTTGGTGTTTTCGAATGTCATAGCTCTTCTTGGTCTTCTTCTTGAATTCATTGACTATGTCAAGCACAACTATTTCAATTCTTTCGTAACATCAAACCTTGTTCATATCACCCTTGTTCAAACTTGGAGGATCATTCAATATTTGAGTCATTATGCTATTTATTTGTCTCATTTTCTCCATTTTTATTTCTTGTAACTTCTTCTTCTCCTCCTTTGACAATTTAACTGACATACTCTTCCCTTTGTCTTTAGAAGCAGATGTTGTTTTTGGTTTAGTCACATCTTTTCTTGAACCTCCTTCACCAACATTTATCCCTTTCTTTTGCAACTTTGACAAATCAACATTGACTTGAGGAGCACTCGAGGTTGTTGTGGTTTTTGTTGTAGAATTTTTTACCATCAGTTTCATTGGTAGAGAAGTGGGAATTTAAGTAGACAAGACTTTTCCCACAACAAATCCTTTATCTTTGCTAGTTCCTTTGGATGAACCAATCCCCTTTTCTCCCCCTTGCGAGACATGCGCAAGACGTGGAGCATTTGTTGGTAGGCGAAGAACCAAATCAATTATAGGAGCCAATTCAGTTTTTGAAACTCGACTCAACATTTGAAACCATTGCAGAGATAGATTCTTGAAAAATCGAAGATTGTGACGAAAGGGAAAATTTCGACAAAGTCTCTTGAAAGCCAAAGAGTGGCTTCTCAATTTTCTCAAACACTTTCCCATCTGCTTCAGACTTAATCTTCAAATCACTAGAATAGTATTTATTAAATGCAGTTATATCTTCCAGCAATCGAGTTGTTGCTCCTAGTAGCACATCAACCATTTTTTGTAAATGAAACACAAAAATTATCAAGCTTCTGAACCTCCATGGAGAATAACTCACTAAACTCCTTGATCTTCAATTCAATAGAGGCTCTGGAATCAGTCACCAGCTTCTCGAAAATCACATCACGCTCACGAGTAGTATCACATAATTTCGTAAGTTCAGAATCGAAAGTACGATATGAGTAGCCAACCTCTCATCTATTCTTTTATCAACATCTTCAATAAGAGTTCGTGTGCTAGACTCTTGAGCTTTTTAGAGATATTCGACCTCAACACCACTAACAAATGACTTCCCAGCACTATCATTCAAAAATTGTAAAATCGAATTCAGCTTAGAGTTAAGACTTTTGAATTGCTTACCCAACATAATTGCATTATTAGGCACGTCATCTTCCTCTGGATTGAACAACAAGTCAACAAAGGCAACCATCACATCATCATTATTTTCTTTTTCATTAACAACTTGTTCAGCTTTAGTTGAATGAGATGAAAATAAACTTGTAATTGGCTCTTACATCACTTTATCAAAAGTTGGAGAAACCCCAGAAGTGGAAGTAGGAAGAATCATTGAAGTAGCAGGTGGTGATGAAGGTTGTGGTGGTGGTATAGTAGTGGTTTCGATGGTTGTAGTACCAATAGTTGAAGTCTCAATAGTTGTTCTCCCATCACTCATGTTAACATTTACATCCTTATTAGATAAGCACGCATTGATGTTTGAAGCTTCGTCCTCCTCCATATTGGACTCAGAATGAGAAACCTCGGGTGGTATAACTTTCATCTTCTTAGGGGGCAATGTGCTTGTTTGTTCACCAGAATTTATGTTTGCGTCCATATCAGATATGTTTTCATTGACATCAGGCGTACTTATCTCCTCGAAAGTCGATTTGACAGAGGTATCCTTCTTGGGTGAAATACAAAACGAACCATCCATCACATTATTTGTTTCTTCACTATCATTATGTATTTCAACAGTAACATTCTCTATCTGTGTGTCATCAAACGAAGGCTTAAACTTCTTCAAATTTTATACAACTTCTAATGCCTTTCGATTATTTGAAGCTGGAGAATCAGGAGTCAAAATTTCTCTAAACATAACCCCTTGTTTTGTCACCTTCAGTTGTAATTTCTTAGCGTGACATCCCTAATTTCATGGCCAGAAAAGACCGATTCGTTTATGCTTTATTTGAAAATCAGAGTATCCTTTTTGAAGAAATATGTTGCGGAATTTGTTCCAAAAAATATGATAAGTAAATTATCAAAGCATTTCCGAAGAAATGTGTTTTCATTATATTAAAACCGTTGGGATGTCATTGTCAATACAATACATAAGCATAAACAGAAATAGTACAGGCCTTACAACATCTATTATTCTAATGGCCTATAATCTATTGATCTCTCATCAGATCATCACTCCTGTGCTCTATTGTCACTACCTGTAATACAAGAAATTGAGTGGGTCAGTCTAGGGAGCCTGATGAGCACATAGGGTTTTCAACCCACAATAATTAAGTTTATTAATTTCATCAAATCATTCAACCCGATTACCCATTCCCGTTATCCTCACTTCCTGTCCCTAAAGTATTTAATTTACGGGACCTATCCTAAGGATCATCATCGAGAAGACAATATTGCTTAGGGGATTCCTCATCAATATATGTCAGTAAGGCAACCATGAGTGGGATAGAGTACACCGGTGAACACATCGTTCACAAACACCTACAGGTTGTGAGCCTGACAACATTCCACTAGACTGTCTAGAATAGTCAGTGGTCGTCATCCATACTTCGCTAGATGATTGGGTCAGCTTTCAACATCGAGGTCTCTCATCATTTTATTTCATCTTTCATCATCTATTCCATCTACCCATCTTTTCCTAACATATTGATAGGTATAAAATACATATACAGTTTAAATCAAGTAAAACATGTATACATCGTTCATCCAACATAATTATCAAGAACACAGATAATATGCACACATAGCACGTAATTTATATTGAATACATCATATTTATGTGTAATATGGAAGTAACTATGCACTCACTTGTTAAAGTGATGATTCCAAACTCAGTCAGCACTTCGCTTCTAACAATTTTATTTTCCTTCGACGAAACCTAGTATCATTATCACTAGATTTTAGTCTAATATTTTTTGCGACTAATTATTAGTCTAGATTTATCATTAACTTAAGGTCTACAAGCAATATTGTTTTTCTTGTATTATATAGGTGTTAAACAAATACTTTTCAACGACTATGTACAGATAGGGGCCAAACATGAAACACCGGAGGGCAAGACCATTTTTGCATTTAAGCTGTTCTGAAATCCAACAACCCTATGCGGCCCTTCAAACCAGATTCCCCGTACCTCGAGCAGTTAAAAGGCATTATAATAACACTTTGTGTAATTTATAATACTTATCACATGTATTGTTTATTGGTTCATAATAACGATAATGAACTTAAACATAACTTATACTTAAAGTAGGGTAAGCATAACTTACTTACAATAGAGTTTAGCTAGGAGCCGGGCTCTGCGGGGGTAGAAATTCTAAGTCGCAAGCTCTTCTTCTCGGAGCCTTCTAGCGCTCCGGGCTTCGCCTCTATCACTTGGGAAGTGATAGGGAATGAGAGGGGCTAAGGAGGGTGTTTGAGAAAGAAATAATGGGAAAGATGTGAGTTTTTGGGGTGATCTACGCCTCCATTTATAGGTTGGCAGATCGGGTTAAGCAGGGCGTAACTTCGTTGTACGTGGGGCGTACTCGGTACGTTGAGCGTACCAATCCTTACGCGGCGCGTTCGCAGCCACGTGTCAACATTCGGTGGCAAAGTGTGGGGAGGAAGCAACGATCCAGATTTTGCCACGTGTCAGCTTCAGAGTTTATTAAGAAAATTAACTATTTTCTAAAATCCGTAACTTTTGCATACAAGCTTCGCTTTTGACGTTCTTTATATCCACGCATAGGTAACGACGTGATCTACAACTTTCGTTTAGACTCCGTCGGCTAATTTTGACTTTATTTTTTAAGTTATATTTTAACAGCTTGTTTCTTCAGTTGCTTCTCATATTGGTTCATAGGTTGTGGCTCTGGTTGCTTCTCGGTTGCTTTTCAGAAACATTTTTCTTTGTCTTTTTAAGCACCCCCTTCCCTGATTTTGTAGGCACAGTCTGCTTAATCACTTCCTCCTCAACTGCTTTAGGTTTTGCAGTTTGCTTCTTCTTTTTCGAGCCTTTAGCTGCTTTATAAGATACATCTGCACCTTTAAAAGTAAATTTCTTAGGAAGAATCTCATTTGGAGTTGGATCCATTAAAGCTTTATATTCAATCAACAACTTATTTGAAGGAGATACCAAATTAAGCATCGAATCAAGAATTCGACCAACCACAGGAAACACAGTTGGATCATCAATAACAGAGTTGGGAATAGTCATCGGAGAAAAAGTAGCAACTTCTTGATCAGAAGGTGAAGGAATACCTTCTTGAGAATACACTTCATTCAAAATCAAACTCCAAAACCTAGCACTCGAAACTTCTGTTGTCATCTTCGAATGAGAAATTGAATTACCAAACTCAACCTATAGCGTTGATGCATAATCAACATTCATGTCATAATACAAACCAACCATCATTGAATAAAACTTGAGTTTCACTTTATCTAAACCAGAACTCCTGCCTGTTAAACATTGTAGAGTAATTCCAAAGAAAAAACTCCATATCCCAGGAAGATTCGATTTCTTGAAATGGCTAATAACCGAAAGAGTTGGTTGATGCCCCATTTCATTAAACATATGAATAACTTGTTCACTTGTAACTTCATCAGACTCTCCTGCAGATGGTAACTTCAAGATTTGGGCAAACATATTCTTCGTTAATTGCTTGGTCTTGTTCGATGTCAACTGAAATGTAACAAGTTTAGTCGTTCTGTTGTAAACAACAGTACAAGCAGCCAATGATAACCACTTCACATGAATTGCAAACGAAGCAGTTAAGGCATGAGTGAGAGTGGAATCATTCATCACTTGAACCAGCATCTTCAACTCATCGGGATAATCTTTGATCAAAGGATTGAACCAAATATTATTGTGTTGAATCTTCATGGTGGGTTGAGAAATTTCTTCATTGTTGGTGTTGAATTGATCAACAACACTAGTTTCTACAGCCATAATGAACAATTGAGAGAGAAATTATGATCGGATTAGCAAAGAAAACTTAGGATTTTTTTCGTGAATTTAGGGAACGTAAAAATGGAAACTAAATGATCACATATCCCTTAACCATCGTCAAATTTGAATTCAAACGTTGCTCCAATAAGAGAAAGACACGTGTAAAGTGGGTTACTTAACCGTCACCACCTTGAACTACCACGTGTACAAGTGATGATTACTTTTTGTATTGAGCCACGAGAAAATGCTAAACTGTCCCATCCAATGGATATTTTGTCCTTCCCAGAAAAATTGAACCGTCATACGTTTTGATACGAATCAAGAACCATTTGTCATTATGGAGGTAAGGCTGATTCACTTATGGGAATTGTAAGTGAAATCATTTGCCAGACTTGAAAAATCTAGGTATCGGTTGGTAACACCCATGACCTCGAGGATTTCAGTGCTTAAGTGTGCTAAAAGAAAATATAGAATTAAGTTAAGAAAATTTTGGACATCATGATACCAAAGAATCTTTGATATAAAAGCAGATAGATCACGGGCAAAGATACTCTTCATTCGTCATCATGAGAGGTGTCGAATTGCTTGTGTGGTTTCCCGTGAATTACAATCAAATACTCATTAAGGAGTAACGAATGGCCTCTTTTAATAAGGTTTGTAGGTGGCTTCATTTTCCCACAAATTTGCAACTTGACATAAGTGCACATAATTGTACGAAAATACTTCCATGACTAGTGTAGTCAAGAACAAGTAAGCTTTGATAAAATTTAAGTGACTAAGGAGTTAGAAAAATGTTCATACGGAAATCTCATTTCATATAAAAATTGAAAATATGGATCTATTGGGAAGAAATGACATGGGAAGAGTACATTTCATCAAGATCACTCAAAGGAAATAACAATTAGATTTTGAACATCAAAAATGGTACATTGAAACAAAAGCTTTGTTAGAATCATGAACAAGAAATGTTCACCATCAATTCGTTAAGTTGAGGTTTGTTGGGTCTTACCTTCATCATGGAAAATGATTTAGGATCATAAATATAAAATTGTGACACACCTATATCATGGTTGGTTTTGACCAGAAATGTCTTGGGTATGTGTCATTGTGTTTGAAATTTTGGGTGAAAAAGATTGGATGCGAAAACTCATTGTACCTCTGCGAATAATTGGACCTAGCAGTAATCTCTTTACTCAAAATGAGAAGATAAAGGTAGCTCTTCTACTATTGTGAATACAGCCTAACTAGGAAGAAATTTTCGTAAGAAAGATAAAGAGTCTATGAGCCTTGTGGACAACATGATGCAGCATGCTTCTAAGGACACTTAACTAGTACAAAAGTTTTGTATCATACCAGTTCCTTACAAATCTTCTCTTTAGGCATGCGAAAATGCAACACATTGTTACAATGAATTTCTCCAATATCAAAAGAAAAATACATAAAATATATTTGTGGATGTTTAAATTTTATAAAGAAAAGACAAAAATAAGAAAATCTTTTTGGATTTTTGAATTTTATAAAAAAAATGACAAAAATAAGAAAATCTTTTTGGATTTTTTAATTTTTTTAAAGAAAATACAAAAATAAGAAAAGGATACCACTAGCATTGGTTATTCATTAATGATAACAAATATTTTACATGCGAACCAATGCTTCCCATTATATATGCTTCCTTTAACCAAAGAGATTTCCCATAAACGAGCGCTTCCCAGAAGTATGCGCTTCTCATTGAGAGGCTTTTCTTGTTCGCTATATGTGAACTTGTGTTGAACGAATCAGAGACAATGTTGAATGTGAAGCGAGTCAAATGCTTAATGGGAACAGTAACCTTTGAACGAAAGTATGACAAGTATCAAAAGTTAATCCATAAATTTTGCATAGTGAATTTAAGAGAAAATTAGTTAGAATTACGAACATAACAAGCTTCCATCATTCCCACCTATTTAAAATTCTCAAAAATGATTTTTCGTCCAATGGTTTTGTAAAAATGTCATCAAGTTGATCAGTTTTTTTTTAACGAAATGAACTTCAATATTCTCATTTTCAACATGATCTTTGATGAAGTGGTATCGAAGTGCAATATGCTTAGTTTTGTAATTTTGAACTGGATTATGACATATACGAATTATGCTTTGAAAATCACAATATAATAGAATTTTCTTCATGTTAATCGTATATCCACGTAGTTGACTTTGGATCCAAATCACTTGAGAAGTACAAGCCGCAACATCAATGTATTCAGCCTCAGTTGTCGAAATAGATACATACGTCTGCTTTTTCGATTGCCAACTCACAAGCTTCCCGTCTAAGAATTGACATCTGCATGTAGTGCTTTTTCGATCTAATTCACAACCTCCTAGATCAGCATCTGAGAAAGCTTCAATAAAAAATCTTGTATTCGATGGATACCACAATCCAAGAGTCGAAGTGCCATGAAGATAACAATAAATGTTTTTCACTGTTGTAAGATGGGGTTCTCTTGGATTCTATTGATACCTGGCACAATTACAAACATAAAACATTATATGAGGTCAGATTGCAGTTAATACAATAACAAACCGCTCATGCTTCTATATGTTTTGAGATCAACAATTGGCTTATCGAGAGAAGGACCTAAGCGAGTGTCGACTGCCATGGGAACTTTAGCTTTCGAGCAACTTGTCATTCCAAATCTTTCAAGCAGGTTCTGATGTGCACGCAAGTACCCACTAATTTTAATATTTATAACCTAACAAACTTAGACTAACTATGCACTTATAGGCAGTGTACCTAGTCAGATTACAGTATAGCTTGGGTAAGTCGGGTGTCGATCACAGGGAACGGTGTTATTAATTAATCTATTTACTACTAAATTAATCTAATTATTAACAAGCTAAACAAGGTTTTTATCTGATTTTGCAAGATCAGACTAACTTAACTCAAATTCAATCAATAATTAAAAACACTCTTATCTAGTTCGAATCCACTTCGTCCTTATGGCTAGCAATTAATTATGGATTATTAAGTTGGTTGTTATTATATTAGTAATTTAGGTCTAAATTTACCAATAGTTAATTAATTCATGTAAAACTATGTATGGTCACACATAATTAAACACAGAACCAATTATGTTTATGAATATGCTATATAAGATTTATCATGCAAACACAATTATGGTCATAATCTATGTTCTCTAGCACAGCAAGGTTAATTACTTCAATTACTAACTAAGATTTTGGTCGATCCTAGCTCTAGCGATTCAATGTTCACTAAATTACTAGGTTATCAAGTTCATGCAGTTAATGGTCACTAAGCTACACATAACATAAGTTTAAGCAATCTAAGCAACAGCATGAGCATGCTAGGTAACAATAAATCAAACACGAGCAATTCACCAACTAAATAAATCCATATAAAATTATGCTATTCATAAGTTTGAAGCTTCATCTAGCTAGATAAGAGTAGCTAGATTCAGCTGCTCATAGTAGCAACTAATATATAAATCAAATAAGAAAACATGTCTATAAGCATCAAACAAGTAAACGAATTATGAACTTTTACTCTTTTTGGTGTTGAAAACCCTTTTCCAGGACCTTACTTCTGCTGTAAATCGCCTCCTGGAACCTCTTCCTTCAGCCAAAAGTCTCCCCAAATCGTAATGGGCAAAGGTATTTATAATATCTTCCAATTTACCGTTCACGTCGTGAGAATTTAAGTCTCACGTCGTGAACTCGAGATAATCGTATTCGGCAAGGATTCCTTCACCCGGATGCTTATCTTCTAACTCCTTCTACTCACGTCGTGAACTATCAACTGTTCACGTCGTGAGCACGTCTTTTGGGTGCTTTTCCGTTCTTCTTTTCTTCAAGTCCCCCAAAGTTCCAAGTATTGTCACTTCTGGTCCCTTTCTTTGAAAATACTTCTATTTGGCTGCAAATAACATTTTATCCTCATAAGTACCATAATTCTATGCAAATAACCAAAATATTAAATAAAATGTAGATCAATATTGCCTAAAACTATGTATAAATTTGGCAATATCAGGTTCTGTGTATAGTTTTCTTGATTAATGAATATTCCTTCACTTCTCTGACGAATGTTTAAACCTATGAAATGATTGATTTTCCTCTATCATGCTCATTTCAAATTGACTCTTCATATGCTCCTTAAACTCCTTTGACAAGGAAGGGTCAGTAGAACCAAATATAATATCATCAATATAAATTTGAACAAGCATTAGGTGACCCCCTACTTTCTTATGAAATAAAGTGGGATCAATTGATCCTTGCTTAAATTTAGCGATTTTCAAAAAATTGGTTAGCGTCGCATACCAAGCACGAGGTGCTTGTTTTAACCCATAAAATGCTTTTGTCAAGGATACAAAAATGATCAGGATACTTATTATTTACGAATCTAGGTGGTTGTTCGACATAGATGTGAGAACAAGATCGATGCGTAGGGACAAGGTTTGAAAACTCAAACCTTGAGTGAATGCTTAAGATCAATGTCTGCTTGCTAATGGATGTTTAAGTCAAGACTGGAAAGACCAGTCAACTCTTAGATAATATGTTCAACAAATGATCAAGACATTAAATGAATAGTAAACGATCAAGGTAAAGCTAATAAATGAAGAACAAGAAGAATGTTTTGAATATGCTTAGAGTAAATGCCAAAAGTGAGTGAAAGATCCGTAGTTGACTTGTATTGAATGCTCCTATATATAGGAGTGAATGTTACATCGAATTAACCCAAGTGTTTACATAGGACCGGACTAAAGAGATAAATCTGACATTCTGATTGTCCAAATACAACTATAGACTAAGTCCTATGAAACGTTACATGAATAGCAAGACAAAAGTAATAAATGCACAAAAGACAAAACATAGATGTTCCGGATCAGCATGCATTACGGACATGAGGGTCAGCTCCGGAATGCCTTCATTCTTCTCATCTTCTTACTTGGTCCGGACAGGTTCCAGACCACTCTTCACTTCGGAAGTTACACCCTTCGGAATAAGGACCTAGGATTGCTAGAGGTTCACTTTCAGGTTCCAACAATCTCCCCCTAAGTGAACTTAACAATCCAGCAAGCTTAGTTTATTTCTTCCTTGATGAAGGTGTAGGCTCTGAACAACCATTATCGCACATCAATGTACCATGCCAGTTGACTTACAAACTTTGCCTTGACCTGTTCCGGAGCATTAGACTTGGACGCCGGGGATATGAACTTCTTCAGAGCTTTAGTCGGAACTAGGTGTTTGTCAAGGACTCGGAAGAAGTCCTTCTTGTTTGTTCTTCTGGTGGTGTAGACAAACCCTAGAACTGGTTCTTAATGGGACCATCTGCAAGAATTTCAGCTTCCGGAATAACGAAGTCGATCTTGGCAACGAATTGTTCTGTTCCGTAGATGTGTGCAACCTCGTAGTCACATCGGCAGAACTCAGCAACATAACTTTTAGAAAGCTGAGAGTTGCATGGTAAGCACCCATACTGATGTCATCCTTTTGATTTTCTCTGAAGTAAGCAGCTAAGGTGAGGATGTCATTCAGATTCATTGAAGGAAAATCCGCATCAGTAATGGTCCGGGGAGTTGGCTTGTTGAGGAGGAGGTGGAAACGGAATAAGGGACAATTCAACTCAAATTTCACCAATATTTTTCTTCCGAAGCCTTGAACTTTGGTGATCCTCTTCCTTGTCCATACTTCCTTGAAGGGTTGACTGTTCTTAGAGTAGAAAGTTTTAAGCCTTTCTCTCTCAGTTCGGATGATTACTTCCGGATCGTCTGATGGATGAAGAGGGGCAAATTTGGTATAAAATTTGCTGTAGGGAGAGAGAGGAAGATCCAGCTGATCGGAGTCATTGGTGGGAAGATCGTAGTAGAGGCACGGAATGATTTCTTGAGCCTTGAGAATGCCTTCAAGGCAAAGAGGAGAAATACCACACATCGGATCAGGATTGTCTTTTAGGGCTTGGATCTGGATGCTGTCCTCTAATGCATGATTGATTTCCTCCTGAGACCATCCATGTTTGTGCTTGAGAGGAGGTCCGGACTGAAGGACTTATTGTTCGGCAGTCATTGGTATCTTCCCTTTGTCTCTTTGAAAAGCATTTATAACCAGCTTCATATGCTCATCAATTGTGAATTCCAGAGTGGGAGTTGGAAGAGGTTCTTCCGGAAATTCATCATGTTGGGTCAAAAATATGGTTTATACTTTGCTTTTCTAGGAAAATGTATTTTTATGTCTAGGACCGTAAACAACTCGGTGTTTACGGCCGTAAACCCTGTTTACGGCCCAATGGGTGTTTACGGCCGTAAACCCATTTACGACCGTAAACCCATTCACGGCCCATGTTCACCAAGCCCATGTTTCTTATGTATAAATATAGGTGTAAGGGGTGAGGAGTAGAGTGATGAACACATAGAATAGAGGAGCTTAAGTGTGTGCATTTGAAGGTGTTCTAGAGAGAGAGAAAAGAGAGTGTGTGTTAGTGTGTGTGAATCTTGTATCCGGATCTTCATTCATATCAATACATACAAGATTCATCATATTCTTCTTCTCCTTCTCTTCTATTTGATCTGACATCATCCGTTTGATTGGGATTCCGCACCATCAAACGGATCTGATTGATACACAAGCAGAAAAGGGACTTACAAGTGGTATCAGAGCTTGGATTGTATCACTCATCTTTGTCAGATCTGGAGCCGATTTGATCTTATTTTGGAAAGATTCTTGCGTTTTTGGATAGATCTCTGAAAATTAGGGGGGTTTGTTCTTCGCGTTTTTCGTAAAAACGAGTTTTTGATCGAGTTTTGGAGCAAAAATGGTGAAAAACGTCGTTTTTTTCGCGATCTGAAGCTTTGTTTACGGTCTTTGAAGGGTTTACGGTCCGAGGTTTACGGTCCGGAGTTTACGGCCGTAAACGTGTTTACGGTCGCCGGAGTTTATGGCTTGGTGGATCGCGGCTTGGAGGACGGCTCGGCAACGCGGCTTGGTCTACGGCTTGCAACAGCGGCTTGGTCTACGGCTTGCAGCAACGTTCAACAAAACTAGGAGGCGAATTAGAGGTGCCGGGGTTCGAACTCAAGACCTCTGATACATTACCCTAACGCTTTACCACTTGATCTACCATGCCACATGCTACTTTCCTTTCGTAATTTAATTGAAAACCACTTTCAGTCGCACCAAGTTTCGCATTTTTTACACTTTTAGCCCAAAAAATCAATTTTCTTTATTTTAAAATTCCATTTTCATCCAAAAAAATTTAGTTTTTAATTTTTGACATTATTTTTTAACTTTTGACCTTAAAATTTTGACTTTGACTTTTAAAATTTTACCTTTGACTTTAAACTTTGACTTTCTCATTTAACTTTTAAATTTTCAAATTTAGCTTTTCGGTTTTACTTTTAAGTTTGACTTTTCAAGTTTGACTTTTAAGGTTGACTTTTGAGGTTTATAGTCAAAGGGCATATTTTTTTGGGTTTGACTTTTAAGTTCTAGTTGTGCTTTAAATGGTTTTTGAGGTCTACGAGGGAATTGAAGACATGAAAGAGAGTCGTCAGGAGATGTTAAGACAAAACTTCAACATGTTCGATTATATCCCTGGAGAAACCCTGGAAGCTCAGTTGCAGCGATTTACCACACTCACTACTGAGATGAATATAGCTGGGATCTTCTTGACCAAATCTGAGATAAACAAAAAGCTATTGAATTCACTTCCGAAATCGTGGGATATGAACGTGGCTGTCATCAAGAAGACAAAAGATCTCAATCGTCTTAGTCTTGCTGATATAATTGAAGAACTTGACGCTTTGAATTGCCGAAAAACAATGAGTTCCGCAAACCTTCCGGTCAATGAAGTTTCATGTTCTCAATCATGTGAAGTTTCATGTACACTATCTAGTGAAGATACGATTAAATTTCTTCGGGAACAAATTGAGTTATTAAAAAGAGAAGTTGAGGACCTGAGATATGAAGGATATCAACTCAGGAAAGGACAGAAACCCCTGAAGGCTGAATTAGAAACAAAAATAAAGGAATTTAAGAGAATTCAGCAAGACTACAGTGAAAATGTGAACATTATGATTATATCAAGAGACAGAATGCTGAGTTAATTATTGAGCTTGATACATTAAAAGGGCAATTTGAAACTGCAAATTTTGATTTTAAAAAGTTTGATGTATCAAGCGAAGTAGTTGCCAACATGATAGACCATTGCATGCAATTTAAACATAATCAATAAAAGGGTTTAGGATACGATAATGTACCTCCTCCTTTTAATCATACATATCAGTATCAACCTTTGTCTAAAGAGGAGATTACCAACGAACCATTCATGGTTTATAGCAAGCCATCTGGTTTTGTTTCAGGAGGATTTATTAATGTTGAAAATGCTAACGTTTCTACTTCCCCTGCAGATCAATCCTTAAGTCAATCCAAGCAAGCAGCTGAAGAGATGTGTCTGATAGTAAAGTAGAAGAAGATGAGAAGAAGGAGAAAACCATTGAACAAACCAACATCTCCTTGAGCTCTGAATTTGTTGCTTCGAACTCAGTTGCTTCTGATCAACCTGTTGTTGAGAAGTACAGGCCACCAAATCAAGTTAAACAGAATGCATGTTGCAACTGTGCGTGTGGGAAAAGCAAGAGACAAGGCAAAGATACGCCACCAGGGGCAGGAAGAAACAACTTCACAGTGAAGAAAAAGACATGTTTTCACTGTGGAACACCTGGTCACATTGCCCGAAATTGTCCTAATCGCGCATATGTTCCGTACTGTGCACAAGGCTGGCAGAACGCGCCAAGAGGGAGATACTTCAAAAGAAACCCCTCAAGGTCACGTTCAGACCATGGTGACTGGAACGCGCAGAAGGCCAAGAATCAAACGTACAAGGCCAAGAATCAGAATCCTAAGGGAAATAAGGGAATGCCGGCCAAGAAGCCAAATCCAAGAGATGCTCCCGTGAAGCCAAAATCAAAGTCATCTCAACGGCCGACATCAAGATCAAAAGCAAGTACTGAGTCACCCATCAGATCGAAAAAGAAATGGGTTAAACCCAACTACAAATGGGTTCCAAAGGCTCACTCTCCCAAATCAACTAATGACTCTAATATTTCTTCATCTTCTGTTTGTGATAAACAGGATATGTCATGGGAGAGAGTACCGTGCAAGGATGACAAAGGTCGACCCAGTTTCAAAATGGACTGGGTTCCAAAGACCAACTGATCCCGCTCTGTGTCGGAGCAGCTATGGAGGCATATCATCAGACTTCGGTTTGTTGGTAGTGGCTGTTCCTGGCACATGATAGGAGACATCTCTCAACTGTACAACACTCAGAACATTGTTTAGGAGTATGTGTCCTTTGCGGGAAAGGAAGAAAGAAAGAGATCACAAAAGGGGTTAGTGCTTAATGACATGAAGAATTTTCGGATATGTTCTGAGATTACGCGTGCTGTTCTCAGACCTTCTGGATGCAAATTCAATCGGTGACTTACGGTTTGAGTTTTCTTCTCTATACTCCTGAGTTTATCTTACTCTGATTCGCTTCAAAGACAAATTTTTGTTTTAGGATAGTTTAAATTTGCGCATTTACTTTCGTTTCTCTCCTATGCACAAATTTAGGGGGAGAAATAAAAACAAAACAAAAATTAGAAAATTTTAAAAAATCCAAAAACATTAGAAAGTCAAAAAAAATATGTTGGTTATGGAATGTGCTTGAGGGAGATGTTTTGGGAAGTGATATAATCAAGTGATAACAGGTAATCTGAATCTGTGTAAGGGGCTGAATCTGAATTGTCTAGGCTCTGTGTTCGATGCGCTGGTAGGCACGAAAGATTAAAATGGACTTGACTAGGCATTAATGAACTTAAGGAATCTAGAGACTTGAAAAATCTTGACCTAGATAGATCCATTTAGCCTGACAATACGACACTCGGATAGGTTGAGCAGGGAGATATACATGATAATCCACCAGTCACATTAAAGTAATCCGTATCTAGAACTGTGGTTTAACTCTTCCTCGATGTACGAACTTTGTCCTTAATTCTGGTATTGATGGGGCGACTGGGGAATTCCGATAAAGTAGGTCTGTAGAAAATTATTTTCTTGCTTTCTTTCTGTTAGTCATATGTTGCCTCCTATGCGTGATTGAAATACATCCGACTTGGACTGCAACGTATGCAACTCTATTTCTATGTATCTTCTATCTATGCAATTCTTCCTGCCTGTTAGCCATATGCTGTCTCCTTTGCGTGATTGAAATACATCCGACCTGGTACACAGTATATGCACCATTATTCTTCTCAATCCCTCTAAAACTTCAGTTAGTCATATGTTTCACCCTCTGCGAGATTGGAAGAGATCCGACCTGGGTGTATAGCATATGCATTCTAAATTTGACTTCTCTCATAATAATTGTCTGCTCACCTAAAGTAAGGAGTACTTTGGAAGTTCCTGATTATTGGGGTATGTCAGGAAGCGGGAAACATGTTCTAGTACATTTAAAATTGAACAATCACTAGGTTGTCTGTAGATCTCGCTGCTCAATTTAGGTGGACAACAATATCTTTGGTCGTCGTCAGCTGAATGGTCCCTAAGGAATATTATCTAGGACCTTAGGATCACATTGTCTTGTCACTTATAGTATGTCCTAATTTTGTCACAATCTCTCGTGTTTAAGTGGACCACAATACCGACGATTGACCAGATCTATTCATGAAGGGAGAGGTACTAATAAAAGGATAAAGGCTGTCTAAAAACTTTGATCCCAAATCACTCTTAAAGTTAGATATCATTTTATTTTTGTTAAATTTGTTCATAGTTTCTTCTAATTTAAATATTAGGGGAGAATTAAAAATTTTAAAAACCAAACAAAAATCAAAAAAATTAAAAATCCAAAAATAGTGTTATTTCTGTTTTATTTCTTTTTCAGAAAATATGAAAAATCCAAAAATATTGTGTGCTAAGTTTTCTTTTAGTTTTGTTTTGTCTTGAAAAGTAAATTCAGGTGAAGATGAAACTCATGGAGTTTGTGTCGAAGATTTCTGAGCCAAGGCTTCATCCGTGATCATCGAAGAATTCTCATTCGAAGGAGCAAGAAATGAAGATTATTCTTTCGACATTCAATCTTTCAACCCCAGAAGCAAGGTGAAGCTGAAATTGAAGATTAGGTGACGGATTGCATTGAAGCCTCCTCAATCAGTCTGCTGCTATCTTAAACCTGCTGAAGTGATCCAAAAGATTTGTTCTCTCTGATGTTCTCTCTGAAGATTCTCAAGTTGAAAGCGCTATCTTTCAAGAATCAGTACGTCAAGCCTCCTCACCCAACGATCGTTCAAAGCCAAATTTTAAAGAAATGCCCAAGTGCTCAAGATGAAGTCGTTCATTGAAGATTCATCAAGTTCATCTTGAAGTTGTGAAGAATTTAAAGATAAATGCTGAAGCCAAGCTTACAATGAAGATGAACAAGAAAGCCAGCTACTTTTTAGGGGGAGCTTGTTGGGTCATTTAAGAAAAGAAAAGAAAGCTATAAACCAAGGGGGAGATTGTTGGGTCAAAAATATGGTTTATACTTTGCTTTTCTAGGAAAATGTATTTTTATGTCTAGGACCGTAAACAGTTTGGTGTTTACGGCCGTAAACCCTGTTTACGGCCCAATGGGTGTTTACGGCCGTAAACCCATTCACGGCCCATGTTCACCTAGCCCATGTTTCTTATGTATAAATATAGGTGTAAGGGGTGAGGAGTAGAGTGATGAACACATAGAATAGAGGAGCTTAAGTGTGTGCATTTGAAGGTGTTCTAGAGAGAGAGAAAAGAGAGTGTGTGTTAGTGTGTGTGAATCTTGTATCCGGATCTTCATTCATATCAATACATACAAGATTCATCATATTCTTCTTCTCCTTCTCTTCTATTTGATCTGACATCATCCGTTTGATTGGGATTCCGCACCATCAAACGGATCTGATTGCTACACAAGCAGAAAAAGGACTTACACATCAGGGGTCTGGAGGGGACAGCCCTGGTCGATCGGAGCGATTTTTGGTTCTGGAATGGGAGGCTGTATTGAAGGAGTGGCTCGGAAGGCTTAAGCGGTTAAAAAGGATTCTGCCTTAGCCATTTGAAAAGCATCCAGCAAGGAGGACGGCCAAGAGACTACAGACTATATCCTCTTTTCTTCTTCAGTCATTTCCTTCGGAATGGTGAAATTTGGAGCTTGAAGACCAAGAACTCCTTTGGGAGCTTCATCCGGAACATATACATCTTCATCTTCACTTCCTTCTCCTTCAGTGATCCCTAGAATTCCGGAGACGATTTGAACGTCTTCTTCTTTGGAATCCAGATCATCATCCCAGAGTACAAATTCTGAGGTGGGTTTCCATTGTTTACTTGGGCCTTCTCCCCCTCTTGCATCGGTGAATTTCGGAACCAGTGCAAGCTGCAAGGTCTCTTTCAGATCGTCGAATTTGGAGAAGACTTTCTGAAGGCCTGTGGTAAGTTGAAGAGTGAGAGCATCGTAGGCATCAGCAGTGGGGGCTTGATCAGAGAGGTGTTTAAACGTGCTGCTGAGGATAGAAATCATCTCATCAAACTTCCGGTTCGGAACATCAACAATGTTCCAAGTTGAGCGAAGAAGTTTAATGAGGACTTGTTGAATGATCATGTTCATTTCATCCTTTTTCCGGATCTCCTTCTCCAGCCTTTGAATCTGCTTCTCATGACGAATGTGGGTCTGCTTAATTAGGTCGTTGGTAGCAGACACCAGATCATCATGAACCTTGAGCATGGACGTGATGGTGTTGAGATAATGATCAACCAGAATGTCGTATTTGGTGTCGACTTCCTCAATGGTATGCTTGAGTCGGAGGGAGATTAACCGATCCAATTGAGCTTCGCGTTCCGCAACAGATGGTCCGGATTGCTGGGATAGTGACTGGAGAATGGCATCAAGTTTGGAATCAAGTCCAGACACTTTTTGATCCAATTTCGTGTTGAGCTCTGTTACGGATGATTCCATGGATGACACTTTCTTCATGGTGTCTGAGACATTGGTTCATATCTCGAGGAGAGCAAAGGGGTCAACATAGTCACCAGCTGATGATTCCGAATCAGAATCTGAGTGTTGCGGAGGAGGTTAGAGCGAGGAAGGATTTGTGGAAGGACCCGGTTTGGTTGCATCATCATCTTCTTGCAATTTGGAGTTTGAACCTCCGTCCGGAGTGGTTGAGGAGGAGGATCTGAAGTCATAGGAGGACTTGGATACAGAAGCCTTTGATTGAAAATGTAATGAAGTCATGAGATCGGTGTCCGGAACGGTTTTTGCTTCATCATCCAGCATGACTTCTTCGGATACTTCTTCATCCGGATCGGTATGGAAGATGCTTTGGTGAGTTGTAATGGGTGGTAGTTCCGTAGTGAGCTCATTTACAGCAGCGTGGTCAGTAGGAAGAACATAAGGCATGTTGCTTTGGATGGCCCTGTTCCTCATGGAGATAAGAGTTGATTCCACTTGAGCTCTGGAGAGATCTGGACGCTTGGATGCAGCCCTGTTGACAAAGATCTGGACGCTCTGGAGAGATCTGTATGCCTTCCGGGTATCAGACCAGTTGGGGCATCCGGAGGAGGAGGGACTGCTCCAGCTTAGGAAAGCTTAGGGTCCAGAACAGTGGTTCCGGAGTGTGTGCGTGTAGAAGAAATAATGGGATCATCAAAAGAGACTCGTGGGTGTGTTCCAGGGGGCTGCAAGGAACTATGATCAACACCGGCATAACCTTTTTGGGAAGGTGAGGGTAGATTATGTGGAGACTCCCCGTGTGTGTGTGCGTGTGATTTTGAAACATCGATGGGTACCTCGGATGAGTGGGTAGGTGGGGTGGGCGGATGGCCAAAATCAGCTGGAATGTCATGGGTGCCTTCTTGTTGAGAGGAGACACTGACTTTGGCTTTCTTTTTAGTCTTTGGCTTTGTGGGAGATGCCTTTCGCTTGGCTGATTTCTTAATCTTAGGTCCGGACGTGGTAGGTTTGGCCTCTTTCGAAATGGGCTCAACAGAGACAGGGGCAGGTTGTGTTGGGTCGAACACAACCAAAGTCTCTAAGTATTGTTTTAAATAAGGGGACTCGGAAGGAATGAGGGCCAACATGTGGTCCGGAAGTCGTCTGACCGGACCAAATGAGGATTGGTCCGGAATCGTATAAGCCTTTACAAGTTTAAAAGTAACACATACCTCCGGAGGAATGGTGTTGACCGGAAGCGGTTCCGAAAGCTCCTTGAATACTTGTTGGATCGTCAGTGCCCAGAACCTAGGGCTTGAAATTTCATTCAGATTCCTCTTGGTAGCAAATTTGCAAAAGTCTTGCCACAAGACTTCCGGAAGATCAACAACATTCTCGCGTCCGGAGTAGATGCTGAAGACGACATTGAGCTAGTCCTTGCTTAAGGTGTCCGTTCCTCCATGCTTTCCGGACAGCACTCTGAGGATGAGGTGCATCAGTACAGTCCATAGTCAGGACACAACAGACTTCTTGAAATCTTTGGCTTTGTAGTCTTGAGTGTACCCGATGTAGTTGAGGAACGTCTGAAACTTTTCAGTCGTTGGTTCAACGACTTTGAAACCCCGTGGATTTGCTTTGACACCAATCGCCTTGAGGAAGGTCGATTTGTAGATGGGAACCATTTTGTGCCCAATGATTGAGGTTTCGAGAACACCATCAACGAATCTGATGTTGGAGAAAGCACGATAAAGGTGATGAAGTGGTAGTGGAGGTTCAGGGATTTTGGTGAGGGGAACTGAGATGGGGTGATTTGCGATGAACTCAATCATCACTCCTATCGATTCATCATAGTCCAATGGGTTGAGAGAGAACAATTGGGTAGTGTCTCTCAGGAATGGTTCTTGATCGACAGAGGAGGAGGAACCTTTTGAGCCTTTGGAAGTTTTCTTCTTTGCAATCGACTTCTTTGGAATTGGAGCAGTTTGTGTGGGTTCTTGAGAAGACGCCATTGTTGCAGGTGATGAGTTCTTGAAGAACACGAAGAACAGTTGAGAGAATTTCGGAGTTGAGGGTTTTGAGAGCGTAAAGTGGTAAAAGGGGTTTTAAATGGGTATTTATAGGTAAGGGAAATGGGTCGGGTCAGAAAAGTGATGATGATGATCCGAAAACGAAATGGGTCGTATTTAATGTTTAGAGACATTGATTGGACATGGGAGGTGAAAGGTGAGTAAACTTGTGGCTAAAATGGAGAAATTAAACGGCGATTTGATGGCTTTTTTATGGGGGCGTGCAATTGTGATACGCAAATCGAGGAGGATAGGATAGGATCTTCCTGAAAAGTAACCGTTGAGAAAACCGTTTCACCTTATTGTCCTTTGGTATTCCGGATGAGCTGTTCCGGACAGAGTATGATTCGGAGGGTAAAGAGTTGTGTTCCGGAACATACTTGTTTTGAAAAGAGGTCCGGAATACGAAGATGAGCCGGAGTGAGTTTTAATTCCGGAGCAAAAAATTCAGTTTGTTTTCTTTTGGAAAATTCCGAAGCAGAAACTCAGTTTGTTTTGGAAATTTCGGAATGGTGATTTTTAAGAAATTCCGGAGTAGATTTGAAAATGGTTCCGGAACATAATTGTGACAGTCTTCCGGAGTAAGATTTAAGGATTCCGGAGCAAAATTTGTGAAACATTCCGGGTAAAAAATTTAAGAAACCTTCCGGAGCAAATTTTGAAATTCCTGAGCAAATTTTTGATATTCCAGAGCAAATTTGAAATTCCGGAGCAAGTTTTGAAATTCCGGAGAAAATTTGAAATTTCGGAGCAAGTTTTGAAATTCCGGAGCAAATTTGAAATTCTGGAGCAAATTTTGAAATTCCGGAGCGCTTTTTGTAATACCTTCTCCGGAGTGGAATTCCGGATGCTATCATGAAGTGTGTTCCGAGATGACAATTCGAGCACTATGACAATGTTGACTTAAAATAGCAAACAATCAGGATGAACTGTACAGCTTAAAAACTCAAGTGAAGGTCAGAAACAAAGATAAGTAAAACGATCCTAAGTATTCCGAGAGAAAGTAGTTCCGAGATGAAAAGATTTTGAGATCAGAACTAGATTTCTTTCAAATACGTCTATCAAAGAGAACAAGTCTCTTGAAAGAACTGAGGACCCGGTATCATCATACCCATCTTGTTGAGAAAACCATTGAATTTGGTTTCGTCTAATGCCTTGGTAAAGACATCAGCAATCTCATCGTCAGATGGAACAAAAATGAGTTCAATGTTACCATTTAGTACATGATCTTTTATGAAATGGTACCTTATATCGATGTGCTTGGTCATTGAGTGTTGAATTGGATTGTGAGAAATCGCAATGGCACTTTGAGAGTCACAATAGATAGGAATGCGTTGAAAGCGGTAACCATAATCCAAGAGTTGAGATTTCATCCACAGAACCTGAGAAGTACAGCTGGCAGCAACAATGTATTCGGCTTCGGCTTTAGAGAGTGCAATGCAGTTATGTTTCTTGGATGACTAACTGACCAAACGACCACCTAAGAATTGACAGCCACCTGAAGTGCTTTTTCTATCGAGTTGAAGACCACCATAGTTTGAATCTGAGTAGGCTTGAAGTAGGAAGCTCTTCTTCGTTGGGTACCAGAGTCCGAGACTTTATGTGCCTTTAAGATATCGGAAGATTTGTTTCACAGCCAAGAGATGAGACATCTTTGGGTTGACTTGAAATCTGGCACATAGACATGTTGAAAACATGATATCCAGACGACTTGCTGTGAGATAGAGTAGGGATCCAATCATTCCACAGTACTTCTTTTCATCAACAGAAGCACCCAAAGGGTCGGCAAAGATCTTGTGTCCGAAGCCCATTGGTACCTTGGCGGAGGCACAGGTATCCATTGAGTATTTCTTGACGAGTTCCAAAATGTACTTCTCTTGGTGAATGAAAATTCCTCTGTTAGTCTGTTTGACTTGAAGGCCAAGGAAGAAGCTTAACTCCCGATTCATGCTCATTTGGAATCGATTGACCATAAGCTTAGCAAAGTCAACAACCATAGATGAATCCGTAGATCCAAAAATGATGTCATCCACATAAATTTGTACCAGCATGAGATGCTTTCCATTCGATCTTCGGAATAGAGTGGGGTTGAGATTTCCTCTTTGAAAACCGGAGCGCTTGAGAAAATCAGTGAGGGTCTCGTACCATGCCCGAGGAGCTTGCTTGAGTCCGTAGACAACCTTCCGGAGTTTATAACAGTAATTTGGAAAGGAGAGATTAATAAATCCGGGGGGCTGTTGAAGGTACACTTAAGTGTCAAGTTCACCGTTAAGAAAGACACTCTTAACATCCATTTGGTAAACTTTGAAGCCTTTATGAGCAGCATAAGCAAGAAAGATTCTGATGGCTTCAAGACGTGCAACAGGAGCAAAGGTCTCATCGTAGTCGAGCCCTTCGATCTGAGTGAATCCTTTAGCCACCAGCCTTGATTTATTTCTAATGATCACTCATGCGTCATCCATTTTGTTGCAAAACACCCATCTCGTACCGACAATGGGATGATTCTGAGGGGGGGGGGGCACGAGAGTCCAAACTTCATTTCGGTCAAATTCTGCCAGTTCGTCTTGCATGGCTGTAATCCAGTCAGCATGCTCCAATGCTTCCTTGATGGATTTGGGTTCAACCATGGATATGAATGCTGAGAAATGACATTCATTTTGAATATTAGTGGCGGAACGAGTCTGTACACCAGCATTGGGGTTTCCGATTACTTGGTTCGGAGGATGATCCTTCGTCCAAACATGTAATCGTGGGAGTTCTTGGGCCGCCGTCGAACCGATATCAACAGTGGAATTGATTTTCTCCCCCTGAATGGTTTGAATGTTGGCATGATGCTCCCCCTGAACTTCTGAACCAGAGAGGTTGACATCATCATCAGAAGGGAACTCAAAGAAGTTTTCATTTTCATCATTGTTGAGCGGATTGGAATCATCGAAATCATCAGCTGCATCTTGGAAGCCATCCACATTTGATTCAAGAGAGGGATTAGCATTCTCCCCCTCAACCTGAGAAGGTTGAAATGGAGTGGAATCAAATGGAGATAGGCTTGGGATCGGACCGGAGACATTTTGAGAGACTGGAGCTTCCGAAGAGGGAATTGGAATGAGAGATGGTCTTGATCGAGATTCCGAATCAAGAGCGGTTTCGGAAGGACCAAAGAGAGTTTCAAAGTCAACTTCAAGAATTGTTTGAGTGTTTGGACATCCTGGCGGAGGAGCATCAGACTCCATAATGTGAGTTGTAATGTGAGTAGGGCCAGAATTCCGAACGAAGTTGTCATCGAAGGTAATGTCGAAGCTTTCTTCCAGAACACGAGTTCTCCAGTTAAGAACTCTGTAAGCTTTCGATTTTGAAGAGTACCCAAGGAAAATAGCTTCATCAGCTTTAGGTTGGAACTTGGTAAGCTGATCATGGTTGTTCTTGATGAAGCACCTGCATCCGAAAACATGCAAGAACGAGATTGATGGCTTCCTACCATTCATTGCTTCGTATGGTGTCATGTGGAGGCGTCGATTGATGATACTCCAATTTTGAGTGAAGCAAGCAGTAGACACGACTTCAGCCCAAAGGTAGAGTGGTAGATTTGCGAAATTCAGCATAGATTAAGCAGCTTCAACGAGAGTTCTATTGCGTCTTTCGACGACACCGTTTTGTTGAGGAGTATAAGAAGCTGAGAAGTTGTGGTCGATTCCTTTGTCTGTGAGAAATTTCTCAATGGTGGAATTAGTGAATTCCGATCCATTATCCCTTCGGATTCTCCTAACTGGGAGTTTTGTAAGAACTTCTATTCCTTTGATGAAATTTATGAGCTCTAATGTTGTTTTAGATTTCAGCCTTAGGAAGAAGACCCAAGTGAACCTTGTAAAATCATCAACAATCACAAGAATGTATTTCTTATGATGAAGACTTTCTACAGTGGATGGTCCACAGAGATCAATGTGTAGAAGCTCCAATGGTTCCGAAATGGACTTTTCGATGATAATAGGATGACCCTTCTTCGATTGCTTACCACACTCACAAGCAGCACACAAATGATCATTTTCAAATTTGAGAAGCGGTAAACCTCTCACCATTTCGCCAGATACAAGATTATTCATGTACCGAAAGTTTAGATGAGTGAGCCTTCGGTGCCATAACCAACTGACGTCAGGAATAACTTTTGAGAGAAGGCAGAGTTGCGGTTTGCCAACAATCATGTTGATGTCGAGCGGGTACATGTTCTTGTTGCGAAGCAACTTGATTAAACACTCTTTCCGATCTTCGGTCATTACATAGCTGTACTTTTTGCAAAATTCCACACGTCGATTTGAATCAGTGAGCTGAGCAACATTTATCAACTTATGTTTTAGATAAGCCACATGTGAAATAGAGAAGTTTCCGTTGGTGAGAGTTCCATAACCATGAATTTGAGAGTTGGAATTGTTGCCATACGTCACGTAACCAACATTTGGAGAAAGCTTTAAATCTTGCAGAAAATCTTTCTGCCCCGTCATGTGCATGGAGCAAGCACTATCAATATACCATATTGTTTCTTGCTCCGAAGCAGAAAGTGCCTGCAAAATTAGTGAGTAATGGAGTTTTTAGGCTCCGAATTAGACTTTGGGACGTAGACACGGGCTTTGGACTTTAATTGTGACTTAGGAACAACTTTGTGTTTCTGGGTGATATTCTTGGAATTCTTTAGAAACAGACAGAATGCTAATGTCTTTTCATCTATCCAGTAGTCATATTCAATGACTTGAAGGTTCCGAAATGGCTTCTTCGGACCTTTGACGTCCGGAGGGATGGTAACATTTGTTTCCTCCGGAATTGTTATTTCAGCAATGGGAGTTTTGAATTTCCACACATGATTTTTCTTGGAAGATTTTGGAGATGTTTTCTTTTCATTTGTGGATTTTCTTGATGACACATTGGTTTTTGAAAGATTTGCTTTAAAAATTGTGCCATCAGATTTTGCAATAAGGACAGATAATGCAGTCCGAGATTCCGTTGAAGTATTTCAGACGGTTTTGGCAGTTACATGAGCTTGAGACTGAGTTGAGCTGATGACTTTCTTAGGTTCTACATGACCAAGAGGTTCGGAAGGTCTTTTGAGAATCTTAGTGAGAACAAAGGAGTTTTGACTATGAGTGGATGCATGAGAGTTCTAGGATGAACTTGGTTTGGAGTTGGCAAGGAACCTGAAATTTTGTCTAGTCTTAACTTCCTTTTTAAGTGCATTTCGAGCTTCTACTTTGGGATCTACAATATCGTTCCTATTCAGCATTGGTTTTATCCTAGGATGAGATGAGGATTTTGAGGTTTGTCCTACGGATGGATTTTTAAACTCAGGAGTAATGGGAACCAATTTAGTTTTTGATATGACTAAGGAATCCGATTCGCAGGAATCAGAGGACACACAGCTTGAGACGTCAACTTTGTCATCTAAGGATGCCCATACAAACTTAGAGGCAATAGATTCAGTTGTCTTCATAATGATTTCCCCAATCACACAATTGTTCACATGATTACTTTTAGGAACATGATCTACACAATTTGTAAGATTGTGATGAAAATCCGTGGTCCGATTCAGGTCCAGGTTTGTCAGAGGCGGAAGAGGCGTGGAATCAGGACACGTGACAACTATTGGTTTGAACTCAGGAATTAGGGACTCAAAACGGTCTATAGTCTCAGGAAGTGGAGACAAGGGAGAAACAGGGGTGTCAAAATGTTTGATATTCGGAACCTCTCCCATGAATGTCAAATTTTGCAATTCCTTCAAGGGACTAACAATTGGTTTCGGAAACTCGCTTTTGAGATCAGGTGCTTTAGACCATGGATGACGAAAATTGTGAGTCATCCAAATGTCCGCTTCAAGCATATCTACAGAATTATGCAAAGCATCTATTTTTGCATTGAGACGTTTGTTATCAGCAATTAAAACATTTCGTTTAGAATAGGTGATTTCACATTTATCTTTCAAAATGATACATTCATCGTTTGACATTACAAGCTCATGCTCTAAAGACTCGATTTTCAATTTTTTATCCTCAAAACGTAACCTAAGACGATTCAGTTCACAATTCTTCTTCTCACTGGCTTCTGTGGCAGACTTATAGGCTTTATAAATGGTGCTCATATCTGTTTGGATTTGGGTCAGATAAGGTTCACAAAGAGATAAATCAAAATTATTATCTGAGATCATAGATTTTACCTGCTGAACGATGCTTCGACCGGGTGGATCATTGGTAGCCATGTAGCAGTGGTGAGGTTCAGCAGCATCATCTTCATCTTCGGACCCAAAATACCAATATCCTTCATTACATTCAACCGTTTGTCTTGCCATCAGACACATGTTTCTTCCAGATACCATGTCATCATCATCCCCGGATGACCAATATCCTTCAACATCTCTTGAAACCGTTGTAACAAATGCTTTCTCACTTTCAGACATTTCTTGTGCTCTTCGGACATAGTAGGCCGAATCCTTGACTTTTGGTTTTTGTGGAGCATCAGCCAGGCAATCTATGGCAAAATGATTTGCATGTCCACACTTATGACACACAATCTTCGGTTTGTCCGATTTGGAACTCTGAGAGGGTTCCGGAGTAGTGTTTGGTTTAGTGATGTTTGGTTTGTATGCTGGAGGATTTTCGGAAGTTGGTTTAGGTTCCGGAGCTGAGTGAGGTTGAGGATTGTTATGGTGAGGAGCATTGAATCGGTTTTGGTATGGTTTGTAAGAGGAATTTAACGGACATTTGTACTTCATTGAGAGTAGGGCGAACTCCTTTTAGAAACGGAGTTCAGAGTTCATGGCTTCGAACTCATCAACTGGATAGGTTTGTGTGGGTAAGGTAGGTGCATATGTTTGAACCAATGGAACAATGGGTGTGAAGGGATCCGAAGTAGATGAGTTCAGAATGGTTGATTCAAAGGAACTGACAAGGGCAAGAGGACCTCCGGAGAGTTCCCTCATGTTCTGAGAAACATTTGACTCATGTCCTTGAAGTTCATCAAAAAGTTGATAGAGCTTCAACTTTTTCAAGGAACCATTGCTTTGGAGACAAGATTTCACATTTCCCCATCCTTTGCCGAGACTGTTTATAAATTTGAGATTGTACTCCAAAGGAGTTCGAACAATCCCATGAGCAGTCATGTTGTTGACAACAATTCGATAACGGCTGGAAGCTGAGGCCACAGATTCACCTGGAGTGGTAGTGAAGGTGTCGAAGTCGTTGACAACTGAGGTGAGGCGCTTGTCCTTCATGTTTTCGGAACCTTCAATTAGGTCCTGAAGAGTGTCCCAAATCTCTTTGGCAGATTTGCGCAACTTGATGTGCTCGAAGAGTGAGGGAGGAACACCAAACACCATTTCAGAGAAAGCAACTTGATTAGCATGAATCTTTTCAATATCATCTGCAGTCAGAGGAGCATGGCAAGTTTCATCTTCTCTTATGAGCTGAGCAGCTACATCTCTTACAATTGTTCTTACAGGAACATGTGGACCTTCAGTGACGGATCTCCATATTTCTTCACCTTTATCTTTGGCAATTAGAAATCTCTCCATTCTAACTTTCCAGTGATCATATTCTTCCACAACTAGTAATGGGGCACGTGTAGGGCCACCCACACTATTTGCAATTTGCATTGAAATCATTTGCTGAGAATTAGAAGCAACCATTGAAGTTAAGATATCTTCAAGCTAAAGTGGTATATAGAAGAACTTTTATCCTTGACACAGAAATGGTTGAAACACTAAGGTAATTTCAAACCAACTATAATCTGATCTTTATGGATTCAAAGGACAACCACTCAAGCTCTGATACCAATTGTGAGAACAAGATCGATGCGCATGGACAAGGTTTGAAAACTCAAACCTTGAGTGAATGCTTAAGATCAATGTCTGCTTGCTAATGGATGTTCAAGTCAAGACTGGAAAGACCAGTCACATCTTAGATAATATGTTCAACAAATGATCAAGACATTAAATGAATAGTAAATGATCAAGGTAAAGCTATTAAATGAAGAACAAGAAGAATGTTTTGAATATGCTTAGAGTAAATTCCAAAAGTGAGTGAAAGATCCGTAGTTGACTTGTATTGAATGCTCCTATATATAGGAGTGAATGTTACAGCGACTTAACCCAAGTGTTTACATAGGACCGGACAAAAGAGATAAATCTGACATTCTGATTGTCCAAATACAACTATAGACTAAGTCCTATGAAACGTTACATCAATAGCAAGACAAAAGTAATAAATGCACAAAAGACAAAACATAGATGTTCCGGATCAGCATGCATTCCGGACATGAGGGTCAGCTTCAGAATGCCTTCATTCTTCTCATCTTCTTACTTGGTCCGGACAGGTTCCAGACCACTCTTCACTTCGGAAGTTATACCCTTCGGAATAAGGACTTAGGATTGCTAGAGGTTCACTTCCAGGTTCCAACAATAGACCATCTCTTCAAGAGCACCATTAAGAAATGCACACTTAATATCCATCTAGTAGACGTCAAAATTCTTATGAGCTGCATAGGAAAGAAAAATTCATACAGCCTCGAGTCTTGCGACAGGGGAAAAGGTTTCTTCATATTCAATTCCCTCTTGTTGAGAATAAGCTTTTATAACTAATCTAGCTTTGTTACGAACTATATTTCCTTCTTTTTCCATTTTATATTTATAAACCCATTTAAGACCAACAATCAAAACATCATCAGGTTTGAGAATTAACCTCCAAAGTTTGTTCCTTTCGAATTCAACCAACTTAGACTACATCACAACAACCCAATCAAGATGTTCTAATGCATTTTGGTTTGGTTTTTGAAATAAAGACATTAAACATACAATAATCCTGATGAACATTTAGAATTTCATTCCTGGATCGAACATGTGCTAGTGTTAAAACACCCGAATTAGGATCACCAAGAATTTGTTCTTTAGGACGATCCCTCGTCCATTTCTCCATAGGAGGAAATGTAGGATCAAACTCCAAATGTTCATCCTCAAATGTCTCTTCTGATTCTGATAAGTCATCTGAAATAGAAATCATTAAGATCATGAAATTTATTACCTTGAGCATCATTATCATCATGATTCGTTCCACTTGGCTCCCTTTCAACCAATGGATTCGTTTCCTGGTGCTCCCCCTCAACACCAGCTTGAGAAGTCAACAACTCCCCTTCAACTTGAGATTGAGAAGTCAAATTTCTCCTTTCTATATGAGGTGAATAAATAAAGTTCTCCCCCTCCACTTGAGCACCAGTCGAATTTTTTGATATTTCGACATTGACTCTTGAGGTTGATGACGAATGAGCTTCATTTTCTTCATTAGTGATTGACAAATCATCTGAATGCTTTGACGCTTCCGGTACTTGATTATCTTCAACATTAATCTCAACATCAATTTCTCTGTCATGTATACCAAAGATTAAATCAAGATCAACATCGAAAGTAAGCCTTTTCTCAGATTCTTCATTTGTTTCAGAGAGTATGGGTTTCTTTGAAAATTATTGTTTAACTCTCTTAACATAATAATCATCAAATGTGAGATTAAATGTTTCTTCAAGTTTTCGTATTCTCTTGTTAAACACCATGTATGCAATAGAGTTGTGTGAATATCTCAAGAAAAATCCCTCATCAGCTTTCGTCTGAAATTTGGAAAGATTATCTTTGAGATTCATTATGAAACATTTGCAACCAAAAACATGGAAAAATTTCACATTAGGTTTCCTTTTGTTAATGATTTCATAAGGCGTGATGTTGAAACGACGATGAATGAATGAACGATTTTGTGTAAAGCAAGTTGTCGAAACTACTTATGCCCAAAAATATTGAGGCAAATTCGCATATGTAAGCATCATCCAAGCCGCTTTGTACAATGAACGATTCCTCCTTTCGACAGCACTATTTTGTTGTGGTGTGTAAGGAGACGAAAAGTTATGAGAAATTCCCAAATTCGTCAAAACGAATCTAGAATTTGATTCTTAAACTCGGTTCCATTATCATGTTTTATCTTACGAACTTTCTTCTTCAAACTTAGTTCAATGTTTTTGATAAAATTGATCATCACTTGAGCTATTTCCAACTTCTCTCTAAGAAAGAAAACCCAAGTAAATCGTGAAAAATCATCAACAATAACAAGTATGTACTTTTTCTTATTGAAAGACTCAACAGTCAAAGGACCACACAAATCAATGTGAAGAAGTACCAACAGTTCAACGTTCTTTGAATCAATTGTGATTGGATGACCTTGACGATGTTGTTTACCCTGTTCACAAGCTACACATAACGAATCATTGTCAAATTTTAAAACAGGCAAACCATGAACAAGATCATTTAAAACAAGTTAATTTAAATTCTTAAAGTTGAGATGAGAAGGTCTTCGATGCCAAATGCAGCTAAGGTCAGATGAAGCTTTTGATAGTAAGCAAACTGAGGGAATGCCTATTATAGGTTGTATCTCCAAAGTGAACATATCACCCTTCCTCTTTGAATTAAACAAAACTTCCTTTGTTTCTTTGTTTGAAATTACACTTCCTTCCTCATTAAAAACCACTTGGTTTCCAGTTCCAACTAGAATTTGAGTTACACTTATTAGGTTATGCTTTAACCATTCGACATAAGTGACTCTTTCACTGTGAACTTTCCATTTGTAACTTTCCTATATCCTTTGACCTTGCACTTTTGGTTGTTCCCAAACTTTACTACTCCAACATTCTCTAACTTACAAAAATCTCTCAAATTCTCCTTTATTCCAGTCATGTGATGCGAGCACCCACTATCGATATACCAATTTTCGTCATATTGCTCGTCACATAGTATCTGTAATCAGTTAGAGAGATTTAGGTCCCCAATAACTTTTGGGTCCTTGGACATTAGCTTGGAATGTATTGTGCAATGAAGAACTAAAGATCCAACTACAAACTTTGGTCTTAATGTTGCCGATTATGTCAACTTCATCAGTTTTAGGCATTGATATTGTAACATCCCAAAAATCATGACAAAAAATTTTCATTTTTTAAATTATAAAATAAACCATAGTTATCAAAACCATTCCATCTAAAAACATAAATCATAGTATCAAATCAGAGTATCATATCAACACATCAGAGTAAACATCCCAGGCTAAACATCGTGGTGTGTGCAATGCAATCATCCCGAGCTCTTCCCTTTGGTACCGGAAGTACCTAAAACCAAAACTGAAAATTGTAAGCATGAAACTTAGTGAATTTCCCCCAAACTACCGCATACCATACACATAATCATGTGAATAGGAGATACGAGCCCTGCCCACACTCAAGGAGATACGGGCCCCGCCCACACTCCGCTAACTATGAGATACGGGCCTCGCCCACACTCAGCTAACTATGAAATACGGGCCTCGCCCACACTCAGCTTTCTATGAGATACGAGCCTCACCCACACTCAGCTATCTATGAGATATGGGCCTCACCTACATTCAACTATTTGTGAGATACAGGCCTCGCCCACACTCAGCTATCTTTGAGATATAGGCCTCTCCCACACTCAACTATCTATGAGATACAGGCCTCGCCCACACTCAGCTACTAAGCACACATACAAGTATCACATAGACAACAAGTATAACCAATCTATTAATCAATTATGTATCCATACTCAAATAATGCTATGAGATACGGGCCTCGCCCACACTCAGCTACTAATCAACACACATAACATATACGGGTCGGCCTTGATGCCTTCGACCCGTTCAAACTAGGAGGAAACTCACCTCACTGTCGGATGATAGCTGAAACGTCTCTGCCCGGAATCAGCTCTACTCACTCCCTATACCAAAACAACCCCTTAGATACCATTCCATACTCATAAGCCTTAAGGGTCAACTCTGGTCAAGTCAAAGTCAATGCTCCGAGTTGACTCAACTCGTTGAATTTATCCTTCAACTCGTCGAGTTACCATGAATCACATAATCGTGAAATCGCGATCTAACTCGTCGAGTTTTCCTCCAACTCGCCGAGTTTCTCCTTCTCAATAGAAACGGGACTTTCCCGGTACAACTCGTCGAGTTCGCTTGTGGACTCGCCGAGTTCCTTCAATAGAATCGAGAATGTTCGAATCAACTCGTCGAGTTTCTCCATGAACTCGTCGAGTTCCTCATAGTTCTTAGTCTATTAAGGCCTTCCCTCAGATCTAAGGTTCCAAAATATAGATCTACATTGTTTTCATGGTATACATTTGTAAAGTCGACAACTTGATGGATTTGCATGCCTCAAATGGACCCAATCTCGAGATATGGCAACCTACTTCTATGGATATGGTCTTTTCTTGGACAAGAACGAGTTTAGGACCCCTTTTATCAATCTAAGGACCAAGTAACACTGAGAATGGGAGTTTTTAGCATCAGGACTGTGAAGGTTTATCATGCTTCCAACAATAGGGTCAAAAAGACCATAAAACAAGACTAAGAGAGATCTAAGCCATTAAGCATCAAGTTTGAGACTTTTTAACTCAAAAAGTTGCCAAAGATGGATAAGATCCCAGATCTAGTGCTTCTCCTCAAGCTCAATGACCTTCTAGTTCTTCCAAGTCCTGGATACGGGCGTTACAGATATGTAATCATGAAATGACGAAGTTTCAGCTTTAATTTTCTCTTTGTCAACATTTTGTTGACAAACATCAACTTTTTTTGTTTTAACTTCTTGACATTTTGACACTTTTGACACTAATTCTTGATAAGAGGTACTTCCATTCAAGGATTCATTCAAGTAATTCTCATAAGCCTATTGGACTTATTCTTGAGAATATTTTTTCAACCGAAATTGTCTTCCATTTCCCTCCAACCAATGATTAATATTTTTAATGTCATTTTTGCCTTTGAAAAAAGATACATTCGACTTATGCTTCAAATCTGAATTTGGAAAATTTGGACTATTAGGATTGAATGGTACATTTTTTTAACAACATTTGATATTCTTGTCAAATTCATTTGAGATGATGGCTTTTTGGGTCGTTGTTGAAAACGATTTTGGTATCGATGTTGATAACCAAAATGAGATACCTTTTGAAAAACTTTCTGATTTTGTATAAATTCCTTTGTCCATTGTTCTGAAAAACGATTTTGTGAATTTATTTTGTTTTTTTGAAAACCCTTCGTCTCTTGAACATTTTCTGAACAAGATTTGAAATTTTAACATTCTTTTTCTCATTCTCTTTTTGAACAACTTTTTCATTTTGCGAAAAACCACCTTTATTAACAATATTCCTTCGATATTTTTCAAATCATCTTGAGAAGACTCTTTTTCATTTTGCGAAAAACCACCTTTATTAACAATTTGAGAAAACTTCTTTTCAGGATTTTGAGAATTCTTATATTTCCAAAACATTTACTTTTGAATATATTTTTGTTTCTTCCAATAAGCCTTCTTTTGTGCTTTATTTTTGGAAATTTCATTTTTCAAATCAGATTTCGCAACTTCTTTATCATGATTTTGAAATTTTCGTGTTGATTTTTGAAAGGTACTTCTTGTGAAACATATTTTTCCTTCCTTTTGAAATCATGAACCTTCACCTTTTGATTACTAGAATCATTAGGTAAATACTACTCACAATTTTCCTCGATTTTGCTTTCGACATTTGGCTTATCTGTTTTTAAAACCCAAACTTTATTTGATTTCTTTTCATTTTCTTTGGAAAAAGATTTTTGACTCTTTTGACGTTGAAAAAAATGTGATCTTTTGTTTAACTTGTGTTTTGGTCAAAAATTACACAAGTACTAATCAACCAAATTGAATAAGAGGTTGTGATGTTCAGATTGTGTAATAGCAAGTAGTAAAAGAAAAATGAAACGATGGTTTACAAGGAAAGCCCTTGATCCTTGCTAGGATCTTCGGCATAAAACCTTGGGAGGTGATAATGAACACCTGCCTTGATGATTTTATTGATATAAAGTAAAGATTACAATGAGTTCTTAGTAAGAATGAGTAAAGAATTTCGTAGAGTAAGCTTAAGCTAAAGAACAGTGGCTTGTGTGCAGATTACAAGTGTCAATTTATAATCTAATCCAGCCAACAAGATGTCCGATATTTCGAGAATCCTCTATGACCAGCTTCATGAACGTTATTTGACCAAGTATTCTGGGTTTTTAGCATAGTTGAGATGATTTTTCATTGAGAATTGGTCTTCCCTTGACTACTTCTGCACACATGTTAGTTATGGAAAAAATATGAACGTTATAAATATTGATAAAAATAATAACGGTATTTAACCGGGATCCTGGATATTTGAGGATCCTGGATATAGTAAGGATGTGGGTCCCAACAATTGCCCCCAAGTTATTCCTGAAAATATATGGGTTAATTCCGTAAATATTAAAGGAATAACTTAAAGTAAATAGGTAAAAGAAGAGGGGATAGCAATTTTCAATTTTAATTCGTAACAGCTAGGCGATTTAAATTCCAACGGATAGTTTACTAGCCGTTAGCAGTCAAATCATATTAACTGTTTCAGTATAAATATGAGGGATCATCTTCATGTTCTGCTATCCATTCTCCTTTGCTTTTGTTGAGCCATCTTGCAATTTAGAAGGTAATTTTTCCTCTAGACTTTTATTCTACCATGGGTTGAAAAATAGTGGTGTCTCGTAAAAGCATTTTGGCCCTCCCCGACGATGATTTCGTTGATCAGGGGATCCTCTCTTATGAGTCTCTTAGAGTCTCTTAGAGTTGCTGGAGCCTTTCATTTTGGAGTCGTTTTCAGACCCTTTGATCCCCTTATTCAGCGGGACTTTGTCTCTCCCACTTGGGTGTGCTTTCCTGAGTACCCCTTCTCTTTGGGTCTGAGGTATCCTTTCACGGGAATAATCTCCAAATTCCTTAAGTTGACCGGGATTTCGTATATCCAGGCCATGCCTTTTATTTGGAGGATCCTTTATTGGATCGATCAGATAAATCAGTTGAAAGGAATGGATATAGGCTTCTCTGAGCTGGCCTGTGTATACGATCTTACAACTTTCTGAAACTCTCGATTCCTCCTTAAAGTCAAAACCTACAAGTCTCCTTTGATCCTACAAACCAAGCATAACGATGGGGCTTGGAAAGGAAGATACTTCTTCGTGAGACGTGACTCTATTCCCGACAGGGATCTCTTGCCCCTGGATTGGGTTAAGAAGGGTAGGATTTCAATGTTTTCCTTTAGGATCCTGAAATCTTATGCTTATTTTGCTTTTTCTGTTACAGGTTTCAAGTTCGAGGAACTTGTTCCCGTTGCTGAGGATTCAGAAGATAAGATTGCCATCTTTCTCTCCCTCCCGGTGGCAGATAGATCTCTTAAACTTGACAAGTCCAGTCTCCAAGAAGGATCTTCCACCACAGCTTCTATGGATACAGGTACGCATCTTTTTACTTTCTGACTTCAAATAGTTTCCTTATGATCCACGATCTTATTAGGATCCTTATGTTCTGTGCAGGTTCCGGGATCGTTCGCTCTAGTGCTCGCGTCGCTCTACCTGACCTCGAGGATGATATGACCAGCGGCCTTGTCAGAATCAAGCAGGAAAAGTCTTCTGCTATGGTTCCTCCAAAGAAAGCCCAACTCGAAATGGTTGTAAGGACTCCTGGATCCCAAAAGAGAAAGACCACCGGGGCCACAGATTTCAGTTTAGAGGACCTCTTTCTCCCAGGCCGAGTACACTCTAAAGAAGCAAGAGAAAATCTGGAAGGCCACCAACGAATATCTTCTCCAGAGGGTAGAGCTGTTGAGCAAGTAGAAAGTCGAGAAAGAGGAGGAGCACCTTGCAGACCTTGAGGAGGTGATAGAGGATGCGAAGGCGAGCGATGATGTGGTTATCCTAGAGGCCAAGATCAAGCTGGCTGAGGATCTTGAACATTCAGGATCCTGGGACGTGATAGGATGGCGTGAGGAATTATCCAAGCTAACCGGCAAGCCTGCCACCGTCGCTGAGCATCCTGTAGTGTGGCCAGGAGCAGATGAAGAGGAGAAGAAGAATGTGGATGATGACCAGGTTAAGGTCTAGGCCTTTTAGGTGATTAGGGCAGTATAATCTTTTGATGTTAATGCATGGCTTTTGTAAGGATGTAGGCCTATTTGTTTTTGAATATAATGGTTGATTATATTTTCGTCTTACTCTGTTTCATGCATAACACAATACTAAGGTCTTCTCATGGTTAAGATCCTGAAAATAAAACGAACTGATAATGATTAGTTAAAAAATAACAATAACTAATTTTTTAAGTGATCTAAAAGTTTCTCTTAGAAGTTTAGTGATTAACTCGCAACTCATAATAGTTTTTTAATACGCTTTTAAGACTTCCGTGAAGATATCAGAATAGCGAATTACTCCGAAGTGACGAGAGTTTATATGTTAGTGATCGGTTTAGGATCCTAGAAAGTTTAGGATCCTCAATTTTAAAACTTCAAAGTTAAGGAAAGATGGAACCTGATTGTCTCGAGTTTCACTTTAAGCTTCATTGAATTTTAGAATTTACCGAGGATAAATTCCAACTTAGGAGAGCACATTGGTTCAACGTTAAGCACCAACAAAGGTTGATGAGGATCCTTAATGGTAAGGATCCTTACCGCCAGAGATACTAAAGATTTTGGATCTTGTCAAGGAAATTTCTCCTTAGGATAACCTATTTAGATTATAGACTTAGATAAAATAGATAACATGTCAATGTTATATTCTGGGGAGGATCCCTACTTTAGGTATAATTTATTGGGTAGGTAACATGAAAATGTTACCATCTGACTGGATTTTCTGGGGAACATTCCCAACATGTGACAACACGAAGCTGGTGTAGGTCTTGTGTAATTTCTGGGGCAAAATCCAAATCTTTGATAACATAAAAATGTTATAAGTTATCACTGGGGTAGGATCCCGATAACATCAAAAATGTTATAATCCTTAAGTAATCACTGGGGTAGGATCCCGATAACATGAAAATGTTATAATCCTTAAGTAATCACTGGAGTAGGATCTCGATAACATGAAAATGTTATAATCCTTAAGTAATCACTGGGGTAGGATCCCGATAAGCAAAAGACCGTCTTTGCAGTTAGACAACTAAAGACCAGAGTGTTAAGTTGGTGGAAGTTGCTGGCAGATACAATGCCACGAGGAGAAGCCATACGAATGTCTTGGGAAGCATTCACGGAGCAGTTAAAAATACAGTACTGCTCAGAGATAGATCTGATAGACCTAAACAACGAGTTTCAGAACCTGAAGAAAGGGAAGATGAGAGTTGATGAGTATGCCACCGCATTCACTGAGAGGATGAAACTATTTCCCTACTTGGTGCCTACTGAACTCTCCAAGATAGATAGGTTCGCTAACGAACTGCCCGCAGACTTTAGCCCAACGGTCAAAATGGCAACTACTTTGAAAACAGCCGTTAGAGCAGCTAAGAATATAGAGACCCAGATAAGAGAAAAGGGTCTAGAAAAAGATAAGGCAGGAGAAAAGAGGAAATTTGAAGGATCTTCAAGGCCCAACAAGGAGAGTAAATTCTCGAAGTTTGGAGGAGGAGGAAGAGGCAAAGCAAGATGGTGTGATAAGTGCGAGAAGAAACACTTAGGAAAATGTGGTGAAGAGGTGATATGTTTCAAGTGTGGAAAGTCTGGCCATTATGCCAACGAGTGCACATTCAACAAGAAGGTATGTTTCGGATGTAACAAAGAAGGGTATATTTCTAGAGACTGCCCAAAGAAAAACGAAGCAGCAAGGCCAAATGCACCGCCAAAGCCAAGGGCATTTCACATGATCCTCGACGAAGCAGATAACACCGCGGGGAATCAAGGATGAGGACTTCATATCTGAAGATCGAGTTATGCAGTAGCCATAGTATCGTATGATGTAGCCTATTAGAGCCATAGTCTAGGGTGAACTTGAACATCTATGTAATCGTTTCAAGGAATAATATAAAACCTTCGTTTTGCTATCTGATGTGTTAAGTTGTTATGTGATTTTCTTGTATGGGGACTTGGAAAACTGCGAGACAATACTTGGGACGAGTATGAGTAGGTGTGAATGGTAGTAGAGGCCTATACTACCGGAAGCACAGGACTCACACTTGGATCAGGGAAAGTCACAAGGTTACCAAGAAGCTAGTAGTTGATTCCGTTTTGTTCATGTATGTCATTACCATTGTTTAGGTAATGACTAAGAAGATGATTGTTATTCTGACCCTAGTGGTCATATCAAATTGAGTCCGACTACGATGAGTATGTTTCGTGGTTTAGAGAACCAAGTTCGATGTAGCATCTGACTTAAGCCAGAAGATTGAAATAAAAGATAATCAAAGCGATCAGTAGAGGTATCGCGATAGTTGCTTGTAGCTAGAAATGCTACTTTTTAAGATGTGATTAGAACATGAAGGAAGGTATAGTCTGTTCTGGAATTTGACTCTAAGAGACCTGAGTCTAAGCATTGCAACATGCGATGATAGGTCATTAGAATATGACACATCGGTCCATTTTAGTAATAAAAGAACTTATCTTAAGTTTGTTAAGAAGAAGAAGCAGTCTCTAGTAATGATTGAGATTGTGACTTGAAGGTCATAATTTGGAGTCTAACGTGAGATAGGGAGCAGGTGCAAGATCGAGCACCGCCTGCAGTCAAGGAGTCCAAGAGTTAAATACCCGTTCGAAGCAACATAGAAGTTACGGTTATTAACTAGGATGAAGAGTTAACGTAGGGAGTCATTATACAAGCCATGTTTCGTTGATGATTCCGGGACATAATCATCCTAAGGGGGAGATAATTGTAACGCCCGTAGATCCGGGCTAGTCAATATGGAGAAAATGAGCATCAAAAATGAGTTTTTGATGGAAGATTATTTAGAAGGTGTAATCTTAACCAAGGTGTAGAATATGTCACAAGGGTTCCGTACATATAAAGAATGTTGAAATCCGAGTTATAACGAAGAAGTTATGGCTCATCGAAGTTTCACGACAAAACCGGCACGACACTACGCGACGTAAATAGTGAATTTACGATAGAGGACTTTTTGGCCTTAGTGATCTAAACAAAAGTTGTAGTATACGTTAAACCGAGAGCGTGCATAAAAAGAATGCCCAAATCTGACTTCGTATGAGGAAGTTATGATTTTTCTAAGATTTGGCCTAGCAGTGCATGACCCGAAACTCGAATTTTAGATCGAGCGGTTTTTGGCCAACGCAACCTAAATGAGAATTGAATATCTCCTTAATAGGAACTCAACGACAAAAAGACAGACGAAAACAGAGTCCGTATGTAGAAGTTATGAATTTTACGCAGACATTTAGCATTGTAGTCACCTTCTACTATTAAATTTAAGATCGGTCGAGAATTAGCCAACGGAGTGAAAAGGAAAGTAGTAGATCTTATTTTTACCTACGTGTGGATATAAAGAACGTCAAAAACGGAGCTCGTATGTGAAAGTTACGGATTTTAGAAGTCGGAAGTGTGCTGTGCGAAAATGGGTGATATGGCACAATCTTGGCCATTGCTTTCTCCCCAAGTCTTGCCACCAGATTGTGACATGTGGTCCAAGTTCAGCCATATTTCACCCTATAAATAGAACCTCTCCCACCCTCATTTTCTTCACACATTTCCCATTCTTTCTTCTCTCTACACTCTCTCTAAACCTCCCAAAAACTCCCCTAGCGCTAGAAGAAAGCCCCGGAGTGCTCGACCGCTCCGAGAAGAAGAGATTTTGGCTCGGAAGTCCTGCCCCTGCAGAGCCCGACTTCTAGCCAAACCCCCTCGTAGGTAAGATACGCCTACCTAATTTTTAATATAGCTTTTATTTAAATATAGTAACGTTATTAGGACCTTATAATAATTATTTGAGATATTATTATGGGTTATATAAGTGTCGTTATAATATCTTTTTAACCACTCGTGGTACGGGGAATCCGGTTTGAAGGGCCGCCTGGGTTGTTGGATTTCAGAAGTGCTATATGCCAAAATGATCCTGCCCTCCGGTGTTTCATGTCTGGCCCCTGTCTGTACATAGTGGGTGAAGAGTATTGTTTTAACGCTTATATAATAGTAATAATAGCATGACTATTAATTACTCTCGTTGAACATTAGACTAAACTCTAGTGGTAATGATACTAGGTTTTGTCAAAGGAAAATTGTTTTAAGAGTAACGAAGTGCTGTCCGAGTGCCGAGTCACCACCTTTACAGGTGAGTGCATAGTTACTTTCATCTTACACATAGATATGAAGTATTTTATATAAATTACGTGCTATGTGTGTATACTGTCTGAATACTTGCTGTCTATGCTGGATGAAACGTTTTAAACATGTTTTAAATGATCTAAACTGTATACGTATTTTATATCTACAAAATGTGTTCGGTAAAACATGGGTAGATTAGAGGTGAGATAATTGATGAGCGATAAAAAATGAGATAAATGATGAGCGATGAAAGATGAGATGAATGATGAGCGATGATATATGAGTGATAAAATATGGTGCGAAGCAATGACCTAAGTGATGACCTAAGCGATGAGCGAAAGCGATGAGCCAAAACGATGAGCCAAAACGATGAGCCAAATGATGAGCCAAACGATGACCCAAGCGATGGCCCTGTCATCTAGCAGAGTATGGATGACAACCACAGACTATTCTAGACAGTCTAGTGGAACACTAGCAGGCTCGCAACCTGTAGGTGTTGTGAACGATGTGTTCACCCGGTGTACTCTAAAAAAACCCATTGACATGTATTGCGAGTGGACTCTCGAAAACGATACTGTCGATAAACGAGATAAACCCTGGCGACTATGCAGACTTAGTGCCGATTCCTTAGGATACTCCTTAGGAATGAATGAACGAGGAATGGCTGAATCTTAGGGAAGATCCTTAAGAGTAAAGAAGATAATGGGGATGGGTAATTGGGTTGATTGTTTGATGTTGAACATAATAATTATATTATTGTGGGTTGAAAACCCTACGTACTAACCAGGTTTCCCAACCTTACCCATTCAAGCTTATTTGTATCACATGTGTCGATATGAAGCTACTTTACACTGAGAGATTTAAAAGAGATGTAGATCACTAGTGTAAATGAATGTAAGTTCTGTTTATGCTTATGTTTATGTATTGACGATGACATCCCAAATGTATTAAAATGGATAAAAACACATTTCTTCGGAAATGCTTTGATAACGTATTTATCATGTTTTTTTTCTGAGAACAAATTCCGCAACATTTTTATTAAAAGAGGTACTCTGATTTTTATAAAGCATAAACAAAATCGGTCTTTTCTGACCGAGAAAATGTGGATGTCACAGTTATAAACCTTAAGGATCTCAACTTGTGTTCAAAGATAAGAGGGTTGCCAAGCCACTGGATTATGAAATGATCCCCTTATCCGTATCCCACAGTTAGATATCATGTGCCCAAGCGAGGTGTATAAACCTTAGTTCGTGTGAAAGAGGTAATTAGCTCTTTAAACCTTAGAGGGGATTAAGTACCCTTAGGAGTAGGAGAGACGATCAGTCTCTAGCTTGTGTACATGATAGTATAGGGATTATATTGTTAAATATAATGGAGTTTAGCAAATGTTGGGATATTTATGTGTCAAGATCCTTGTGCTTCGGGGTGTTCAAATTTGAGGATCCGGTCGTTTCGGGATCTCCGATTGTGAGGATCCTGATGTTTCAGGATCTTCACTCTTGAGGGTATAATTGCTGAGGGTATAAGTTCGAGTTATATAAGAGTTCAGTCACAAATCGACTTAGCATTGGTGGGTCCGCCCTATTTCCTGTTCCTTGTTTGGTTGTGGGCCTAGGGCAGACCCATTATATTCGACAGTTTATTTAACTTTAATTTTATATAACTTATATACACTGGCTGATTATAGAAGGAATCTATGGATCTTCTAGAGTACATTATTTCCTAACATAGAAACTTCCATTTCACATCTCATAAAGAAAATATTGGATTTTCTGGAATGACACTCATTCTCTTTTACAAAGGAAAAACGATTTCTTCCTCAAATAAAAATCTTATGAACTCACCTACTTAATTGTTGACATTTTTCCAAAACTACTTGTATTCTCAGGAAATCAGTGAAACAGGAAATCAACAACATTTTGAGGATGGGACGTTAAATCGTCAAACAGTTCATTTTGTCATCATAATGTAATTGATTTTGAACATGTAAACATATACTATGGTGTAACCTTTTCAATTATATTTATGATGGTTGTATTTACTTTGAGCACTATTATACTCGTTGTTGTGATAGTATACATGAAGTCCTCCACCCCCGGACGTTTCCGTCATCCTTGGTTTGGGGGTGTGACATAGAGTAATAATTATACTGAAATAATTATTTCGTAATGTATTCTTGTTACCCGAGAAATATCATTGAATATCATAAACTAAGTCTGTCATATAGTTTATATGGCTGTAAATGTAAAACCGTGTATTGAAATCCCAAACTATACCTATTATAGTTTGCATGTATGTTATGTACTTAGTTTGTGTATTGATATGAAAACTTTGCAATTATGCTTGTAAGTTGAAAACGTCCCTTATGCTTATCATGTTACAAAAGGGATAAAATATCTAAATATTTTATAAAAAAAAGTGGAAACCGTATGGTTGTATCAATTGCATCAGTTTTAAGCGTGTTGAAATCCTTTTGTATAAATTCACAAAATCATTTGTGTTTGGCTTGTATCCCCCCCCCCCTGAAAACCTTAAAACAGTAAAAGCATAGGGGTATGAACTCACTGTTAGTTGCATGAAAGTGTCAGACAACGAAACTGGGAATGAAGACCCTCGGGTTGATGTACGCGGCACTTAACGGGATCCTAATAACAATTAAATACATATATGCATTTTATTAGCGAAAACATTAACTATAGTGTTGGAAAAATACTTGCTTTTGGTTTAGGAATGTTACCGGGAGTCGATTGAATTGGAAAAAGCGGGTTTTCAGCCAAGTTCACGACTTGGGAAGGTTTGTGGCCGTGAACTGTTCTCGGCCGTGAACAGCCCTTGAATGGTTTACGGCCGTGATCAGTGTTCTTGAAGAAAATATGAATGTTTGAAGGGTTCACGGCCGTGAACTGATTTCGGCCTTCGAAGATTTGAAGGGTTTGCGGCCGTGAACTCAAGAACAACAATACTGGATTCGATGAAAAACGCATTTTAGATGCTCCACAACAACACCCAAAGGTGATTCTTGATGATTTTCGGAAGAAAAGATGGTATTTTTGTGTTTGCAATTGAGAGGTTAGAGAGAGAATGAGGGAGTTTTCGGCCAGAAAAGTGTAAATGAGGGGTAGGAGCACATATTTATAGGCTGGGTTCATGGTTAGTAGTGGGGACCACCAGCCGTGAACACCAGTTAGGTCGATTATCGCTGATTTTCGAAGTAACTCGGGTTTTCACGCGATTTTTTTTCCGACTCATATATAAAATTCAATTATATAACTTAAATGATTTTCCAAACCATAAGAATTTGACGGAACTAAATAAAAATTCAAAATTTATTTAACGAAATCGGCTAACGTTAACGGAAAAAGGTTCGGGTTGTCACATCATCCCCCGATAGAGTGAATTTCGTCCCGAAATTCTAATATAGATACAAATCATGGACTTGGAAAAATATGAGGGTACTTCCGTTGCATTGAATCTTCTCGCTCCCAAGTGAATTCAGGTCCCCGCTTGGCATTCCAGCGGACCTTCACTATCGGTATGCGACTTTGCTTTGTTCGTTTGACTTCCCGATCCATGATTTCGACTGGTTCTTCCACGAAATTTAGGTTCTCATTGATATCGATCTTATCAAGAGGGATCACAAGGGTTTCGTCGGAAAGACACTTTTTAAGGTTCGACACGTGGAAGACGGGATGAATGTTGCTAAGCTCTTGGGGTAAACGAAGTTTGTATGCGACGGGACCAATCATAGCGAGAATCTCGAATGGCCCAATGAATCTCGGATTTAGCTTTCCACGCTTCCCAAAGCATATCACGCCCTTCCAGGGCGAGACCTTCAACATAACACGGTTACCAACCTGGAACTCCAAGGGTTTTCATCTCTTATCGGCATAGCTCTTTTGTCTATCTCTTGAAGCTTTTAATCGTTCTCGAATTTGCACTATATTTTCTGTGGTTTCACGGATGATTTATGGGCCTATGAGAGTGTTATCGGGGACTTGTCCCTTAGCTAGCTGCGTGTCACCCACCTCAGCCCAGCACAGAGGGGATCTGCACTTACGACCATAAAGGGAATCAAACGCGCAACCTTGATACTGGTATGATAGTTGTTGTTGTAGGAGAACTCGACCAAGGGAAAATGGATGTCCCACGACTTGCCAAAGTCTATAACACATGCTCTCAACATGTCTTCCAATGTCTGGATGGTCCTCTCACTCTGCCCATCGGTTTGTGGATGGTAAGCGGTGCTCATATCCAGCTTAGTTCCAAGAGCTTTCTGCAGTGACTGCCAAAATCTCGAGGTGAATCTGCTATCCCGATCGGAGATAATGGACATAAGCACACCATGTAGACGGACTACCTCTTGAATGTAGATTCGTGTCAGTCTCTCCATCTTGAAGGTTTCTTTGATTGGCAGGAAGTGAACGGATTTAGTCAATCGATCGACAATTACCCAGATGGTATCGTACCCACTCGGAGACTTGGGCAACTTAGTGATGAAATCCATCGCAATCCTTTCCCACTTCCACTCAGGTATTTCTGGTTGTTGAGGTAACCCTGAGGGCTTTTGATATTCTACCTTAACCTTGGCGCAAGTCAGGAACTTGCCCACGAAGGTAGCGATCTCTGCTTTCATATTTTTCCACCAATAGAGCTTTTGAGATCCAGATACATCTTATCCGAACCTGGGTGAACGGAGTATCGAGTCCTGTGAGCTTCGCTCATGACAACCTCTCTGTAACCGCCGAACTTTGGGGCCCAGATCCGGTTCATGAAATAATAGGCTCCGTCTCCCTTGATCTCTAAGTTCTTTTCCATTCCCCTCAAAGCTTCATCCGGCATGTTTTCTGGTTTCAAGGCTTCCAGCTGAGCCTCTCTGATCTGAGCGGATAGATGGGAATGGATGGTCATAGTTAGTGCCTTCACTCTGCGACCTGAGTACTCTTTCTGGCTAAGGGCGTCTGCTACCACATTGGCCTTGCCTGGATGATAGCGTATTTCACATTCATAATCGTTGAGTAGTTCCAGCCATCGCTGTTGCCTCATGTTCAATTCCTTCTGATCGAAAATGTGGTGTAGGCTCTTATGGTCGGTGAAGATAGTGCACTTGGTTCCGTAGAGATAATGTCTCCATATCTTTTATGTGAAGACCACTACTCCCAACTCCAGATCGTGAGTTGTATAATTGACTTCGTGTGCTTTCAGTTGTCTTGAGGCATAATCAATGACTTTTCTTCTTTGCATGAGCATACATCCTAGGCCCTGATTGGATGCATCACAGTAGACAACAAAGTCCTCCGTCCCTTCAGGCAGAGACAGGATAGGTGCGCTACATAAGGCCTGCTTCAATGTTTGAAACACAGTGTCTTGCTTTTCTCCGCAACTAAAGGGTACACCTTTCTGAGTTAGGGTGGTCAAAGGCTTAGCAATCCTGGAGAAATTCTGGATAAACCTGCGATAGTAGCCATCGAGACCCAAGAATTGACGGATTTCTCTGGGCGTCTTCGGTGCTGACCAATTCTCGATCGCTTTGATTTTGGAAGGGTCCACGTGTATGCCTTCTTCGCTAACCATGTGACCGAGGAAAGTTACTTTTCTGATCCATAATTCACACTTTGAAAATTTTGCATATAGTTTCTCTGCCCTTAGAGTTTCTAGCACTAGCCTCAAGTGATGTCCATGATCTTCCTCGCTTCGGGAATAGACAAGTATATCATCAATGAATACTATCACGAACTTGTCTAGGAAGGGGCTGCACACCCGATTCATCAGATCCATGAATACCGCCGGTGCGTTGGTTAGACCAAAGGGCATCACTGCAAACTCATAGTGACCATACCGAGTCTGAAATGTTGTCTTAGGAATATCGCCCTCATGGAGTCGCAACTGATGGTACCCTGATCTTAGGTCTATCTTTGAGAAGTAACTAGCTCCTTGTAGTTGATCGAAGTGGTCATCGATTCGGGGAAGCGGATAGTGATTCTTGATGGTGAGCTTGTTTAGTTCGCGATAATCTATACACATCCGAAAGGATCCATCCTTCTTTTTCACAAACAAGACCGAGGTTCCCCAGGGTGAGAAGCTCGGTCTAATGAATCCTTTGTTGAGCAGTTCATTAAGCTGGCTGGATAACTCTTGCATTTCTGCCGGCATGAGACGGTAAGGGGATTTGGCTATAGGGGTAGCTCCGGGGATTAAGTCGATTCGGAACTCGACTTGGCGCTCGGGAGGGATTCCGGGAAGATCTTAGGGGAAGATATCAGGAAAGTTGCAGACCTCGGGGATGCTCTCGAGATCCTTAACTTGCTGCTTTTCATTAACGACATGGGCTAGGAACGCTTGACATTCTTTCTGAAGATATTATTGGGCTTTGATGCATGATATGATACGAAGGTTTGAACTGAGTTTATCACCATAGATAATGAGGGCTTCGCCAGATTGCAGATTGAGGCGAATGGCTTTTCATAACAAAGGATATCAGCATGATTAGGGCTCAACCAATCCATGTCGATGATGACATCGAAGCTTTTTATGGAAACTGGCATAAGGTCGATGGGAAAAGAATAATCATTTAGGATAAGGGTACAGCCTATGAATACGTCGTCAGTGCTCTCTTTCTTCCCGTTAGCCATCTCAACGGTAAATGTTTCGGTTAAAGGTTGGGATTTATGCTTGAGTAGATGTTTAAATGCATGACTAACAAAACCTCTCTCCGCACCAGAATCGAAAAGAATGCATGCATAAGAGTTGTCGAGGAGGAACATACCCGTTACTACGGTGGGATCTACGACTGCTTCCTCCTGGCCCATGGATAGCACTCTTCTTGTATTGCCAGCTGTTGCTTGTGGGCAATTTCTATTGAAGTGCCTGGTCTCCCCACAACCATAGCAAGCTTGACCAACACCCGCTCCAGGAGCCTGATTGGTTGGTTGGACTTGTGTCTTGCAGAAACGGGTTGTGTGACCCTTTTCGCCATAGTTATTACACAACATCTCGCGGCACTGCCCATGATGATGAAAGTTGCACTTATCACACTTTGGAAGGGTACCAGCATATCTACTGGTAGGTGCTTGAGCTGCAGGAGCAGCAACAGGAGTGGTAGCAGCATGAACTGCCACTACTTGTTGTTTCTTGGAGGGCTCCTGCGAAGAATTGCCCTTGCACTTGTTCAAGAACTTTTTCTTCTCACCACTCTCCTTTGGTGGTTCGGGAACGGCTGCCACAGATCCATGATCAACCCCGTGATCTATCAGGGTCTGCGCTAGACACTTAGCGCTGTCAAACGTGAGAGGTTTTGCAGCCAAGACATTTCCTTGAGTTGGGGGTGTCAATCCCCAAATGTACCTCTCGATTTTCTTGCTTTCCAGGGTGACCATCCCGGGACACAGAAGAGCCAGGTCGCAGAACCTAGCAGTGTATGCAGCAATGTCGAAACCCTTCATCTTCATGTTCCAGAGCTCGTGCTCCAGCTTTTGCATCTCGCCTCTTGGGCAATATTCCGCGAGCATTAGTTCTTTCAAACTCTCCCAACCCATGGCATTGGCTAGCGGCAGAGTTAGGGATTTGATTCGGCTATTCCACCAAGTCAGCGGTCTATCGGTGAAGGTGTAGGCGGCGAACTTCACCTTGCTTGCCTCGGGGCACGTACAGATCTCGAAGATTGATTCGATCTTCTCGAACCAACGAGTTAGGGCAACGACACCTCCATTTTCATCAAAGGATTTGAGCTTCACATTCATGAAATCTTTGTAGGAACACTCCTTCTGGTGTCCCTGATCACCATCAAGGTTATAGGGATGGGTACCACTTCCCGACCCGCTAGATCCGCCAGAATTTATCTGAGACATTACGGCAGCCACAGCGGCCGTAACTGATGCTTGGAACATAGCAAGATCGAACTAAGGAGGTGGTGGTGGCGGTGGCGGATCTGTCGGGGGATTGTTGCTCTTTCTGTTGGGTCTCTTCCTGGGAGGCATCTTTCACTAAAAGATACAAGGGAAAATTACGATAAGCCTTCTATACTCATCATGAATCGGATATTTTCGAGCAAGATATATCTAAATCCTACAGCGATAACAGAGATTCACAATAAAGGTTTACTAACATAAACAAGGAATTGCAGGCCTTTCATTTGTGAGGATTAGTACTACTTGAAATAATGTCGTGCAGTGTTATAAAATACTCCTATAGTATTTTAACTATGTGCTTCATTAGTATAGGATTTGGTGAGTTTTAGACTTGTCGCAACACCACAGTCACTCCCAAACACATGTTGGTCATATCTTGGACAAATATAGCTGATCAAGTTATATTGGCCCCACATATGACTACATAACTATCCATGTTTAACCGTAGTGCCCAACTCGCCGTAAATTCTTATATGTAATTCTTACTATTTTATAGCTTCTTGTATGTATGTATACTTGTAAACTTCTTGTAAAATACTTATATTTTAAAGTATACTTTTAGTTTCAGAGCGCTTCGGCCCCTTTAGTGTTTATAGTTGTATACCATGTAAGGTTCAGTATACTTAGTTCACTATAAACAATAACTCTGATACCAATCTGTCACACCCCTAAACCGAAACAGCGGAAACGTTCGGGGGTGGAGGACGTCATGTAAAGTATCACAACAATTACATCATAGTAATAAAAGTAAACACAACCATTACATTGAATATATAAAAGGTATTTACATCTGTTTGATTCATATTTATATACATCAAAAGTATAACAAAATATAAAAGACGTGACTCTATACGCTCCGTCTTCTCAAAAGCTGCGGGGGTACCTGTCTATTGATTTCCTGAGAATACAAGCGATTTTGAAAGAGTATCAGCATTAAAGCTGGTGAGTTCATAAGAATGTTTTTGAATGTAAACCAGTCTTTAAATCTGTAAAAGAATGTTTGTATGCTTTCCAAGAAAATCCAATATTTTCTAACATATGTGTTTGTTACTGTGTTCCATAAAGTATTAATTTGTATATCTGATTACCACCAGATGTGTTGTATAATGTTGTTTAGAATGAAAGTCCTTTTGTATGAAAGCCCTGGCTATCACCAGTATGAATAGAATATTCTGCTTGAAAACCCTAGTTACCACCAGTATGTATAGTAGTTTCATTAATTCAAATAAAACCATGTATGTTATCCCATGGAATCATCCAGTATAATGTATAATAGTTCTATTATTTATAATAAAACTAATGAAGAATGAAATCTCGTAAACAAAAGGGTTAGTTTATACTATTGTGAGTCGTATAACCATGCTTGATATGACTGATGACCTCTGCGACGTTCTTTAGGAGTCGTATAACCATGCTTGATATGACTGATGACCTCTGCGACGTTCTTCAGGCGTTCTTCAGGAGTCGTATAACCATGCTTGATATGACTGACTGATTGATATTTGTAGCTAGCAGTTTAGGTGTGGGATTGTCAGTCCCGAATAGATCTATTCACAAATCTCTCGCTCTCCCTGCAGGAGACTCTGGTTACACTAAATGATAGGATTTAACCTGTACCCCGATAGGTACAATTGAAGAGTTGTCTCACAATCCTGTATTAACTAGTTTACGTGTAGTTCTGTATTGTTCTATTGTATTTGAATCGTTTGTATACTTTATAGAGTAATAATTATAATTATTTAGTAATGTATTCTTGTTACCCGAGAAATATCGTTGAATATCATAAACTAAGTCTGTCACAGTTTATATGCCTGTAAATGTAAAACCGTGTATTGAAATCCCAAACTATACCTATTATAGTTTGCAAGTATGTTATGTACTTAGTTTGTGTATTGATCTGAAAACTTTGCAATTATGCTTGTAAGTCGAAAACGTCCCTTATGCTCATCATGTTACAAAAGGGATAAAATATCTAAATATTTTATAAAAAAAAAGTGGAAACCGTATGGTTGTATCAATTGCATTAGTTTTAAGCGTGTTGAAATCCTTTTGTATAAATTCACAAAATCATTTGTGTTTGTCTTGTATCCCCCCCCCCATCTGAAAACGTTAAAATAGTAAAAGCATAGGGGTATGAACTCACTGTTAGTTGCATGAAAGTGTCGGACAACGAAACTGGGAATGAAGACCCTCGGGTTAATATACGCGACACTTAACGGGATCCTAATAACAATTAAATACATATATGCATTTTATTAGCGAAACCATTAATTATAGTGTTGGAACACTAGCAGGCTCGGAACTTGTAGGTGTTGTGAACGATGTGTTCACCCGGTGTACTCTAAAAAAAACCCATTGACATGTATTGCGAGTAGACTCTCGAAAACGATACTGTCGATAAACGAGATAAACCCTGGCGACTATGCAGACTTAGTGTCGATTCCTTAGGATACTCCTTAGGAATGAATGAACGAGGAATGGCTGAATCTTAGGAAGATCCTTAAGAGTAAAGAAGATAATGGGGATGGGTAATTGGGTTGATTGTTTGATGTTGAACATAATAATTATATTATTGTGGGTCGAAAACCCTATGTACTCACCAGGTTTCCCAACCTGACCCACTCAAGCTTATTTGTATCACAGGTGTCGATATGAAGCTACTTTACACTGAGAGATTTAAAATAGATGTAGATCACTAGTGTAAATGAATATAAGTTATGTTTATGTTTATGTTTCTGTATTGACGATGGCATCCCAAATGTTTTAAAATGGATAAAAACAAATTTCTTCGGAAATGCTTTGATAACGTATTTATCATGTTTTTTTCTGGGAACAAATTCCGCAACATTTTTTTAAAAGAGGTACTCTGATTTTATGAAGCATAAACAAAATCGGTCTTTTCTGTCCGAGAAAATGTGGATGTCACGGTTATAAACCTTAAGGATCTCAACTTGTGTTTAAAGATAAGAGGTTTGCCAAGCCACTGGATTGTGAAATGATCCCCTTATCCGTATCCCACAGTTAGATATCATGTGCCCAAGCGAGGTGTATAAACCTTAGTTCGTGTGAAAGAGGTAATTAGCTCTTTAAACCTTAGAGGGGATTAAGTACCCTTAGGAGTAGGAGAGACGATCAGTCTCTAGCTTGTGTACATGATAGTTTAGGGATTATATTGTTAAATATAATGGAGTTTACCAAATATTGGGATCTTTATGTGTCAAGATCCTTGTGCTTCGGGGTGTTCAAATTTGAGGATCCGGTCATTTTGGGATCTCTGATTGTGAGGATCCTGATGTTTCAGGATCTTCACTCTTGAGGATCCTCATTCATATGTTTATCTGCATAGCAAACGTTAGCTAAGGGTGGGCGTTATTCTAGCTAATGCCCCTCCTATGCTTAAGTTAGTAATGTGTTCAAGGAGAATATCAGTGATAACAAAAGTTTTAAGGTAAAGGACATGTGTACATTGGTTTTGTTGAGGATCATTTGATCCTACTTACATGTAGTGTTCTTTAAGGTGTATAGCATTCCAGGATCTTGGCAGAACGTCTCCTTCGAGTGTTGGTAGCCAGTATGCTCCTTTTCCTGCTTCAGCATCTACAAGATATGGTCCTTTCCATTTGGGAGCCAATTTTCATGCACTAGGATCTCACACCCCCAAACCGAAACGGCGGAAACGTTCGGGGGTGGAGGATGTCATGTAAAGTATCACAACAATTGCATCATAGTAATCAAAGTAAACACAACCATTACATTGAATATAAAAAGGTATTTACATCTGTTTGATTCCTTTTTATATACATCAAAAGTATAACAAAATATAAAAGACGTGACTCTATACGCTCCGTCTTCTCAAAAGCTGTGGGGGTACCTGTCTACTGATTTCCTGAGAATACAAGCGATTTTGAAAGAGTATCAACATTAAAGCTGATGAGTTCATAAGAATGTTTTTGAATGTAAACCGGTCTTTGAATCTGTAAAAGAATGTTTGTATGCTTTCCAATAAAATCCAATATTTTCTAACATATGTGTTTGTTACTGTGTTCCATAAAGTATTAATTTGTATATCTGATTACCACCAGATGTGTTGTATAATGTTGTTTAGAATGAAAGTCCTTTTGTATGAAAGCCCTGGCTATCACCAGTATGAATAGAATATTCTGCTTGAAAACCCTGGTTACCACCAGTATGTATAGTAGTTTCATTAATTCAAATAAAACCATGTATGTTATCCCATGGAATCATCCAGTATAATGTATAATAGTTCTATTATTTATAATAAAACTAATGAAGAATGAAATCCCGTAAACAAAAGGGTTAGTTTATACTATTGTGAGTCGTATAACCATGCTTGATATGACTGATGACCTCTGCGACGTTCTTTAGGAGTCGTATAACCATGCTTGATATGACTGACTGATTGATATTTGTAGCTAGCAGTTTAGGTGTGGGATTGTCAGTCCCGAATAGATCTATTCACAAATCTCTCGCTCTCCCTGCAGGAGACTCTGGTTACACTAAATGATAGGATTTAACCTGTACCCCGATAGGTACAATTGAAGAGTTGTCTCACAATCCTGTATTAACTAGTTTACGTGTAGTTCTGTATTGTTCTATTGTATTTGAATCGTTTGTATACTTTATAGAGTAATAATTATACTGAAATAATTATTTAGTAATGTATTCTTGTTACCCGAGAAATATCGTTGAATATCATAAACTAAGTCTGTCACAGTTTATATGCCTGTAAATGTAAAACCGTGTATTGAAATCCCAAACTATACCTATTATAGTTTGCAAGTATGTTATGTACTTAGTTTGTGTATTGATCTGAAAACTTTGCAATTATGCTTGTAAGTCGAAAACGTCCCTTATGCTCATCATGTTACAAAAGGGATAAAATATCTAAATATTTTATAAAAAAAAAGTGGAAACCGTATGGTTGTATCAATTGCATTAGTTTTAAGCGTGTTGAAATCCTTTTGTATAAATTCACAAAATCATTTGTGTTTGTCTTGTATCCCCCCCCCCCATCTGAAAACGTTAAAATAGTAAAAGCATAGGGGTATGAACTCACTGTTAGTTGCATGAAAGTGTCGGACAACGAAACTGGGAATGAAGACCGTCGGGTTGATATACGCGACACTTAACGGGATCCTAATAACAATTAAATAAATATATGCATTTTATTAGCGAAAGCATTAATTATAGTGTTGGAACACTAGCAGGCTCGCAACCTGTAGGTGTTGTGAACGATGTGTTCACCCGGTGTACTCTAAAAAAACCCATTGACATGTATTGCGAGTAGACTCTCGAAAACGATACTGTCGATAAACGAGATAAACCCTGGCGACTATGCAGACTTAGTGTCGATTCCTTAGGATACTCCTTAGGAATGAATGAACGAGGAATAGCTGAATCTTAGGGAAGATCCTTAAGAGTAAAGAAGATAATGGGGATGGGTAATTGGGTTGATTGTTTGATGTTGAACATAATAATTATATTATTGTGGGTCGAAAACCCTATGTACTCACCAGGTTTCCCAACCTGACCCACTCAAGCTTATTTGTATCACAGGTGTCGATATGAAGCTACTTTACACTGAGAGATTTAAAAAAAATGTAGATCACTAGTGTAAATGAATGTAAGTTCTGTTTATGTTTATGTTTCTGTATTGACGATGGCATCCCAAATGTTTTAAAATGGATAAAAACACATTTCTTCGGAAATGATTTGATAACGTATTTATCATCTTTTTTTTCTGGGAACAAATTCCGCAACATTTTTATTAAAAGAGGTACTCTGATTTTATAAAGCATAAACAAAATCGGTCTTTTCTGGCCGAGAAAATGTGGATGTCACGGTTATAAACCTTAAGGATCTCAACTTGTGTTCAAAGATAAGAGGGCTGCCAAGCCACTGGATTGTGAAATGATCCCCTTATCCGTATCCCACAATTAGATATCATGTGCCCAAGCGAGGTGTATAAACCTTAGTTCGTGTGAAAGAGGTAATTAGCTCTTTAAACCTTAGAGGGGATTAAGTACCCTTTGGAGTAGGAGAGACGATCAGTCTCTAGCTTGTGTAAATGATAGTTTAGGGATTATATTGTTAAATATAATGGAGTTTACCAAATATTGGGATCTTTATGTGTCAAGATCCTTGTGCTTCAGGGTGTTCAAATTTGAGGATCCGGTCATTTCAGGAGCTCCGATTGTGAGGATCCTGATGTTTCAGGATCTTCACTATTGAGGATCCTCATTCATATGTTGTTCTGCATAGCAAACATTAGCTAAGGGTGGGCGTTAGTCTAGCTAATGCCCCTCCGATGCTTAAGTTATTAATGTGTTCAAGGAGAATATCAGTGATAACAAAAGTTTTAAGGTAAAGGACATGTGTACATTGGTTTTGTTGAGGATCATTTGATCCTACTTACATGTAGTGTTCTTTAAGGTGTATGGCATTCCGGGATCTTGGAAGAACGTCTCCTTCTAGTGTTGGTGGCCAGTATGCTCCTTTTCCTGCTTTAGCATCTACAAGATATGGTCCTTCCCATTTGGGAGCCAATTTTCCTGCACTAGGATGTCACACCCCCAAACCGAAACGGCGGAAACATTCAAGGGTGGAGGACGTCATGTAAAGTATCACAACAATTTCATCATAGTAATCAAAGTAAACACAACCATTACATTGAATATAAAAAGGTATTTACAATTGTTTGATTCCTTTTTATATACATCCAAAGTATAACAAAATATAAAAGACGTGACTCTATACGCTCCGTCTTCTCAAAAGCTGCGGGGGTACCTGTCTACTGATTTCCTGAGAATACAAGCGATTTTGAAAGAGTATCAGCATTAAAGCTGGTGAGTTCATAAGAATGTTTTTGAATGTAAACCGGTCTTTGAATCTGTAAAAGAATGTTTGTATGCTTTCCAAGAAAATCCAATATTTTCTAACATATGTGTTTGTTACTGTGTTCCATAAAGTATTAATTTGTATATCTGATTACCACCAGATGTGTTGTATAATGTTGTTTAGAATGAAAGTCCTTTTGTATGAAAGCCCTGGCTATCACCAGTATGAATAGAATATTCTGCTTGAAAACCTTGGTTACCACCAGTATGTATAGTAGTTTCATTAATTCAAATAAAACCATGTATGTTTTCCCCTGAAATCATCCAGTATAATGTATAATAGTTCTATTATTTATAATAAAAGTAATGAAGAATGAAATCCTGTAAAAAAAGGGTTAGTTTATACTATTGTGAGTCGTATAACCATGCTTGATATGACTCATGACCTCTGCGACGTTCTTCAGGCGTCGGACGGTATGATATTTGTCACCCCAGGCATACCTGCCTAACTGTAGCTAGCAGGTTAGGTGTGGGATTGTCAGTCCTGAATAGATCTATTCACAAATCTCACGCTCTCCCTCCAGGAGACTCTGGTTACACTAAATGATAGGATTTAACCTGTACCCCGAAAGGTACAATTGAAGAGTTGTCTCACAATCCTCTATTAACTAGTTTACGTGTAGTTCTGTATTGTTCTATTGTATTTGAATCCGTTTGTATACTTTGTAGAGTAATAATTTTACTTAAATAATTATTTAGTAATGTATTCTTGTTACCCGAGAAATATCATTGAATATCATAAACTAAGTCTGTCATAGTTTATATCCCTGTAAATGTAAAACCGTGTATTGAAATCCCAAACTATACCTATTATAGTTTGCATGTATGTTATGTACTTGGTTTGTGTATTGATCTGAAAACTTTGCAATTATGCTTGTAAGTAGAAAACGTCCCTTGTGCTCAACATGTTACAAAAGGGATAAAATATATAAATATTTTATAAAAAAAGTGGAAACCGTATGGTTGTATCAATTGCATCAGTTTTAAGCGTGTTGAAATCCTTTTGTATAAATTCACAAAATCATTTGTGTTTGGATTGTATTCCCCCCCCCCCCCCTCTGAAAACATTAAAATAGTAAAAGTATAGGGGTATGAACTCACTGTTAGTTGCGTGAAAGTGTCGGACAACGAAACTGGGAATGAAGACCCTCGGATTGATGTACGCGGCACTTAACGGGATCCTAATAAGAATTAAATACATATATGCATTTTATTAGCGAACCCATTAATTATAGTGTTGGAAAAACACTTGCTTTTGGTTTAGGAATGTTACCGAGACTCGATTGAATAAGAAAAAGTGGGTTTTCAGCCAAGTTCACGAGTTGGGAACTGTTCTCGACCTTGAACTACCCTTGAATGGTTTACGGCCGTGATCTGTGTTCTTGAAGAAAATATGAAGGTTTGAAGGGTTCACGGCCGTGAAGTGATTTCGGCCTTCGAAGATTTGAACATTTGAAGGGTTTGCGGCCGTGAACTCAAGAACAACAATACTGGATTCGATGAAAAACGCGTTTTAGATGCTAGACAACAACAACCAAAGGTGATTCTTGATGATTTTCGGAAGAAAAAAGGGTATTTTTGTGTTTGCGGTTGAGAGGTTAGAGAGAGAATGGGGGAATTTTCGGCCAGAAAAGTGTAAATGAGGGGTAGGAGCACATATTTATAGGCTGTGTTCATGGTTAGTGGTGAGGGCCACCAGCCGTGAACGGCTTTACGGCCGTGATCGGGTTCACGGCCGTGAACACCAGTTAGGCCGGTTATCGCTGATTTTCGAAGTAACTCGGGTTTTCGCGTGATTTTGGTTCCGACTCATATAAAAAATTCAATTATATAACTTAAATGATTTTCCAAACCATAAGAATTTGACAGAACTAAATAAAAATTCAAAATTTATTTGACGGAATCGGCTAACGTTAACGGAAAAAGGTTCGGGTTGTCACGTAGGATCCTTAGTGTTTTGGAATGTCTTCCTTAATACAAAGTCTCCTATTTGAAACCTTCTGACCCTTATATTCTTATTGTAAGCCTTGGTGAATCTTTGTTGGCGAGCAGCGATTTGTATTTTGACAAGATCCCTAAGCTCGTCAATAGTGTCAAGATCTTGTGCTAGGATCCTGTCATTATTTTCTTGGTCTTGCAACAAGTATCTTGCCGTTGGGATCACTACTTCAGTAGGGATTACTACTTATGTCCCAAACACCAAGGAATATGGGGTCTGACATGTGGCCACTTTGGAAGTGGTTCTATCTGCCCATAAAACGAAAGGAATTTCTTCTGCCCATCTTCCCTTCTTTTTGTCCAGCCTTTTCTTCAAAATTTTTACTATGATTTTGTTGTTGGACTCCACTTGACCATTAGCTTGGGGAAACAGGAGTGGACATTATCATTTTGATCCCCCAGCTTGTGCAAAAGTCTCTTGTTCTTTTACTAATAAATTGGGATCCATTGTCGCATATGATCTCAGCCGGGATCCCGAACCTAGTCAAGATATTACGTTTAATGAACGATACTACCTCTTTGTCTCTTAACTGGACGAAAGCTTCAGCTTCGATCCATTTGGAGAAGTAATCAGTCATCACCAACATGAAGACTTTTCATCATGGGGCTACTGGCAATTTTCCTACAATATCCATCCCCCATTTCATGAATGGCCATGGGGAGATAATAGGATGTAGAGGTTCTGCTGGTTGGTGCGGGATGTTGCTGTGTCTTTGGCAAGCATCAAATTTTTGAGCATGTAGAAAGGAGTCTTTCTTCATGGTTGCCTAGTAGTATCATGTTCTTAGTATTTTGGAGCATAAGGATCTACCCCTGTTGTGATTTCCACAATCTCCTTCTTGTATATCCTTTAAGACTTCTGCAGCTTCAAGATCTTCCAAGCATCTTAGGTATGGACCTGCCATATACTTTTTGTAAAGTTTACCTTGGATTAACATGAATCTTGAGACTCTCGTCCTGAATGCTCTTTCACTTTTTTCTCCTTTCGGGATTGTGCCATTTTGGAGATATTCCATAAAGGGTCGCAGACTTCTTTGAGGATCATGTTCGTTGGGATCTCTTTGAGGAACGATCCTAGGGTCAGGATCTTCAATAGCTGCTATGCTTGTCGGACGCTTGGGATCTTCTGACTTGTCGGACAGGGTTTCTATGGCTGGGTTATTATGTGAGTTATAGGAATCTTCATCTCTGTTGGGATCCTAAGGGAGGATCCTAAATTGGCTAGTGCATATGCTTTTGTGTTTTCCTCTCTGGGAACTTGGGTTAGGCTAAAGTTTTCAAAATCAGAAGCTAATTTTTTGAGGATCTCTAGGTATAATGCTGATTTTTCACCTTTCACTACATAAGATCCATTGTAGTGATTGGTTAGTAATGAAGAGTCAACAAATACCTGAAGATCCTTGATTTGAATATCCTTAGCCAATTGTAGTCCCAAAAATGAGTGCTTCGTATTCTGCTTCGTTGTTGGTAGTGTTGAATTCACAACTAACTTCCTGGGGTATGATGTCCCCCTGTGGCGACTTTAGTATGATCTCAAGGCCTGTTCCTTTCTGATTTGAAGCTCCATCTGTGAACAACGTCCATCTTCTCAGGTGTTCATCTTCTAGGAGTTGCTTGGCTTCCATGTCTACTTCGTTTTATAGATCATCACTAAAGTCAGCCACAAAGTCCGGTAATGCTTGTGATTTTATGGCGGATCTTGGTTTGTATCTGATGTCAAATGTGCTTAATTTCACCGACCATTTTGCCATCATTCCTGACATTCTGGTTTTCTCATGACATTCTTTATAGGATAGTTAGTTTTTACATGTATAGTATGTGTTTCAAAGTAGTGTCTTAATTTGGTAGAAGCAGTTACTAAGGCAAGAATTAATTTTTTGAGATGAGAGTACCTGGTTTCAGGATCCAGGAGACTTTGACTTACGTAGTAGATAGGATGTTGCTCCCCGTTAAGATCCTTGACCAGAACGACACTTACCGTGTTTGAGGATACTGAGAGGTAGAGGATAAGTGGTTCTCCATCTATAGGTTTCACTAGTAGTGGAGCAGGGCTTAAATATTTTTTGAGTTCCTAGAAGGCTTTCTCGTGTTCCTCCTTCCACTCAAATTTCTTGTTCTTTTTCAAGATATCATAAAAGGGCTTGCACCTTTATAAGGATCTTGAAATGAACATGTTGAGTGCTGCTACTCTTCCGGTTAGACTCTGGATGTTCCTTGTTGAAGATGGGGATCTTAGTTCCATGATTGCTTTTATTTGTTCTAGGCTTGCTTCTATCCCTCTTTTGGTTACCATGTATCCAAGGAACTTGCCTGACTTCATTCCAAAGTGACATTTGAGCGGGTTCAATTTCATATTGTACTCGTGCAGGATGTCAAACGCTTCCTTGAGGTCTCTAAGGTGATCTTTGGCTTTCATCGACTTCACTACCATATAGTTAATATAAACTTCCATGGTGTCCCCCAGTTTGTCTTTGAACATCCGATTCACCAATCTTTGATATGTCGCACCTGCATTTTTAAGACCCAAAGGCATTGCAGTGTAACAATATATATATGTTGGTGTTATAAACACAATATCTTCTTGGTCTGATGGTTCCATTTGGATTTGTTGGAATCCTGCTGAAGCATCCATGAAGGTCAAGAGTTCATGGCCAGCCATCGCATCTATCATAGAGTCAATATGTGGTAGAGGGAAAGGATCCTTAGGACAAGCCTTGTTCAGATCCGTGTAATCTACATACATTCTCCATTTACCGTTTTTCTTTTATACGGCAACCACGTTAGCTAGACATCTTGGGAACTTTACTTCCTTGATCATCCCTGTTTTGAGGAGCTTCTCTACTTCCTCTTGAATGATTTCATTCCTTTCGGGTGCAAACTTCCTTCTCTTTTGGTGTATATGTCTGAAAGAAGGATCTATATTAAGTTTATGAGTAATAATATTCTTCTCTATACATGTCATATCTTCATGTTTCCATGCAAATGTCTTGCTTCTGGTTTTTAAGAAATTCAGTAGATCTTGCTCGATCTGCTCAAGCATGGAGGATCCTATGAGGACTTTGGCTTCAGGATCCTCGATGTCCAGGGGCACTTCCTTTACATCTTGTTCCTTTGTCTCTAGAACATGTCGCACCCCATTCCTTAGTTGCTATGCTTGTTGGGGTTTGGCCATAGATTTCATAGAGGTTTTGTAGCATTCTTTCGATTCTTGTTGATCTCCCATGATCTTCACTGTCCCCCATGGAGTGGGCATCTTCACACACTGATGGTATATTGATGGAACCGCTTTCATCTCGTGGATTCATGGTCTACCTAGTATCACATTATAAGAAGACAGGGTGTCAATAACATAGAAATTTTGTATAGAGTTTACCACTTCTATGTATATTGGCAGCTTTATTTCTCCAACAGTGTCACAACTAGAAAATTTTGGGTCAAACCAAGCCTAAGGAGTCTTGTATGTAAGTATATCTATGTAACTTTGATGCAATAATGTTATTTGAAATCCAAGAGGGCACCATTTGTATAACTAAAGATAATATACACATGGAAATTCATGTTGAATTAAGCCTTGAAAAGTTCATGAAAAGCAAACATGAATCAAATGGTTACAACATAACAACATGTATTTATGCGAGGACCTTGAGTTATTGAGTTTTAAGGCCATCATATTTGTGATCTATATTACTCAAGACAGAAATCATAATGCCTAGGAAGTGTTATGACCGAAATCCATCCCAAGTAAACCGACTAGGGCCGAAAACACACATTAAAGATCCACTAAGGCCGAAAAAACCATGCGGAAAGGCCTAGGACCGAAATTAATTAGTGGAATGAAGTCTAGGACCGAAATCATGTATGATTACGATCAAGTTAAAGTATTTATAAGTGTTTGCGGTCATGGATGAGGATAAGACAAGAAAGGTTGACTTTAGGAGCTGAAAGCTCACCCATTTCCAATACAATCACAGTAAACCACGTAATAACCACCAAATAACAATGCCTTAACCTATAGTTAACCAAGCACACATCTTATCATCTCCATCCTTTTATTATGGACGAAAACCACTCCCTCAAATACCACAATTCCATCCTACTTACTGTGAAATCCCAATTTCTCTCAAGAGTTCAAACTTCAAGCTTTAAAGAGGCTTATTTCTTCAAGAATTTCCTAGGTTTAGTAAATAAATTCGAGACTTCTAAGCATCCTTTACAATCCTATGTTTAGTTCATTCCATTTACACACTCTAAATGTGTTAAAACATTTAGGATAAATCCATCTCCAAGGAAGTTCATCCATTCCAAACAAGAGTTTAGGCTTGAGATCTTCTCAACACCCCTTTGAATCCACCCATCAAAACCACTCAAGGTGAGTTCACACCCCCATATTTTCAAGATTTTTCATGTTGTAGGGGGGGGATACAAGCTAAAAATCTATTTACTACATGAATATTTCTTGTTACTTCTTGATGTTGAAGTATAAACCATTATTTATTAAAGATAAGATTATCACTACTTTTATACAACATTTGTGATCAAATAGTTTTGATACGCAAAGTTAACCAAAAACATAACTTATATTATGTTACAAATATCATCAAGAAAATATGATTGTAAAATTTCAAGGTTTTGGAAACTTTTCACCTAAAAGATAGTTTTTCTAGCAAAAATAGTTACTTTGTAGTCACTTACTATTTTGGTGGGTTTCATCCCAAAGATATCAAGTTTTACTTTCATATTTTGACACTAGATAAGTTAATATCTTTATATTTATATAAAAGATTATATAAATAGTCTCAACAAACATACAAGATAAACTATAACTGGTATAGTTTGGAGAGTCACAAAACTACACTTTCATTTTAGAGGAAACATTTAGTTTTCAAAGGTATAATTATTTTTACAATAAAAAGGAGTCATAGTTCAGGTAAATCTGTTGATGCTCTTGTGAGACATTCCTTCACCGTACTTTACCAAAAGTACACCTTAAGTCCCGCGTTATAACCAAAGTCTCCTGGAGGGAGAGCGAGACCGTTGTGTATAGATCTATATGGGATTGGAAACCCCGCACCTCAGCTGTTCGCTACAGTTAGACCGGCAAGTCTAGGGTGACAAAATTCTACCAATTTTGACGCCTGAAGAACGTCGTTCAGGCATATCAGTCATATTAAGCATGGTTATAATAACTCACATAGGGATTAACAAAATGATTTGGTTTACGGATTAACTTACACTTCATTTGTTTTATATAAAAATAAAACTACATACTATTTCCCGATTCAGTATAACTTACATTTTTGGTCTTAGAGTTTAAGACTACGTCTTACATTTAAGAAAATATTGGATTTTCTGGAAAACTTTACGCTATCCATTACAATGAAACATTACTGATTTTATGCATACAAAAACGCTTATGAACTCACCAACTTTAATGTTGATGCTTTTCAAAACTGTTTGTATTCTCAGGAAACCAATGAGCAGGTATAATAAAAACATTTTTGAGGGCAGGCGTCACAACATCATGATTTCTACTTTTCAATTGTTTGTACTTAACTTTTGAGTAAACAATGTAAACTTATATTCTCAATGTATGAATGTTTGTGATGCTATGATTCATTTATATCCAACTGTTGTGATACTATACATGAAGTCACTCCATCCGCCCCTAGACGTTTCCGCCTTTCTGGTTTGGGGGTGTGACATATTCGAATCAGAGCATTGTTTATAGTGAACTAGTATATCAAACCATACAAGATATACAACTATAAATACAATGGGACTAAAACCCTCTGACTAAAAGTATACTTTAAAAATATAAGTATTTTTATAAAAGTTACATACATATATGCATATTAGAAAATAACGTTATAATAAGAAGTTTTTAGAAGAGTTGGACATTGCGATTAAACCTAGACAGTTATGTAATCATATTTGTGATAAATATAGACTGATCAACTATATTTATTCAAGATATGACCAACATGTGTTTAGGAGTGGTCGAGGTGGACAAAAAATCTGAAACTTACCAACCTTATATCAAAAAGCCCTGAGAAACAAACATAAAAGAATTAAAATACTATATGAGTATTTCAGCACATTATAAACTTTTCACGTACTTCTCATACTTATATTCTCGTACAGACACGATGGTAGATTTCCACGCACCGGGAGACCCCTACTTCCCCAACCAGGGGAATGGAGGATGGATAGAGGAGGATCCTGAGGAGGATCCCGAGGAAATCCTAGAAGAAGAGCCGGAGGAAGAGTTTGAGGAGGAGGTAGAGGTAGAGGACGAGGAGGAGGATGAGTCGGATGCGGAGTCCGAAGTTATCGATCCTCCCTACATTGCTAGAGTACCTGCACATAGTTGGGGCTATAACAGCCCTACACCCCGCTAGGCAGAGGACCTCGAGAGATGGAGCCGACATTAGAGGCAGCGCCCACCATTTGGTATGGAGCGAGGTTTTTATGACCTCGGACATGGAGGACCCGCTGACCGAGCGCTTCCCGTCATGATCCAGCGGATTTCGGACATAGGTGATCAAACGCAGGCAACAACCAACCGAGTTTTGGAGATGAGAGCTGCTGTAGAGGTCACGGATACACGCACTCGAGACCTCGAGGGGGATTGCTATCCCATGGACCGAGTCATCGGGGACCTTACCACCGCCTGAGCAGAGGTAAGGGAATATCAGGATAGGCATGCAGTACTAGAGGAGAGAGTGCTCGCCGCTGAGCGTCGATTGGCTGAACTACAGGGCGCCTCTACTTCATCCCTGGAACCACAGTGGACTACCCGTCATGAGTAGGATCCATCCTACTCACCACTTGTCATAGAATAGGTTTATGGGTATGCGTTGGTGCTACCCCTTTTCTATTTCATGTATGTAGGACCGACCCTACTTCTAAGTGACTACACTATTTGGAGGGTCATTATGCTGCAAAAAATTTTCTTTTGATGTACTATAGACCTCCTTAGAGGTCAATTTTCCCCAAAACATATGTACTAGTACCTTGTCTTCAATGAAACATATATGTATTTCATTTTCTTGGATGTTTTTATCTGCTATGTCTTTTCTTTTCATTTTTATTTGGTATAGTCAAATTCCAATTATAAAGTACCAATAACTCCCAATAACAACTAGATTCAATACAAACAAGGTGTTCCATTACATTAGTTTCTGAACCATAATTCATATCGAAAACTTATCATCATTTCACCTTGTGGCAGAAAATGCCGCCCCGAAGATACAATAGGCGCAAGAACAATACAATGGCGCCACCCCCTACCATAAATGGATACTGCAGTGTTCCAAGCTGCAGTGACCACTGTCATAGCCGATGTCGTGGCTCAAATAAGCAGTAGCAACAATAGAGGAGGAAATGGAACAAAAAGTTCCAATCAAAGTGAAAACCAAGGGCACCCAAGGGAATGCACTTATAAAGACTTTGCAAACTGCAAGCCCAAGACCTTCAATGGAAGCGGTGGTGTCATTACTCTGATGCGGTGATTCGAAAAGACAGAATCAGTATTTGAAATTTGTGCCTATCCCGAGGAAAGCAAAGTAAAGTTTGCAGCTTGCACGTTTTCTGATAGGGCCCTTTCGTGGTGGAATGGCCATGTCATGGCTTTAACGCTCCCAGTGGCGAATTCGATAGCATGGGAGGATCTCAAAACTTTGATGCTTGAAGATTACTGACCAAGGGGCGAGGTACAAAAACTCGAACAGGAGTTATTGAATCTTACTATGAATGGCTAAGATATTGAAGCCTACACCGCCCGATTCAGCGACCTGGAAATCATGTGCCCTGGAATGATCACTTCAGAAAGTAAGAAAGTAGAACGTTTCATCTGGGGGTTATCTCCCCAAATTCAGTGGAATGTAATTGCTGCCAACCCAGCGACCTTCGACAGCGCTAAACGTCTTGCCCAAAGGCTCATTTATCATAGGGTTCGACAAGGCGTAATGAATCCCATCCCTGAGCAGGCGAAAGAAGTGGTAACAAGAGAAAGTTTGGAAACAAAAAGAAGGGCCAACCAACTCAGGAACCCTCTAAGAAGCAACAGATTATGGCAGTTCACGCCGCTACCGCACCAGCACCCACTACGCAGTATGTCGGTAATCTCCCAAAGTGCGACAAGTGCCCCTTTAATCACCACGGAGCCTGCCGGGAGATGCAATGTACAACCTGCAACAAGAAAGGGCACACTGCCCGATACTGCAAGGCACCAACACAACAGACCACCCAACCCACTAACGTTGGGATGAGCCAAGCGTGTTATGGTTGTGGGGAACCGGGCCACTACAAAAGGAACTGCCAAAAGACCAACAACCGAAATGTTGGGGGAACAGGAAAAGTCTTAGCAATAGGACATGAGGAGGCGATGAAAGATCCGGCAGTGGTCACTGGTACGTTCCTCCTCAATAACATTTATGCATGCATACTTTTTGATAGCGGGGCGGAGAGAAGCTTTGTAAGTCATAAGTTTAAACATCTACTGAAAAAAACCCTCAAACACTAAACGAAACATATACTGTGGAAATGGCTAACGAAAAAACCGAAACAACAAACGATGTATTCATAGGATGCATACTAACTTTGAATAACCACTCCTTTCAAATCGACTTAATGTAGGTTACCATAAGGAGTTTTGATGTGATCATCGACATGGACTGGATAAGTCCTCACTGTGCCGACATTATGTGCTACGAGAAGGCCGTTCACCTTCACCTTCCAAACAACGAAACCTTGGTCATATACGGTGACAAACCCGGTACGAACCTTCGCCTCATCTCGTGTATTAAGGCATAGAAGTGTTTACACAAGAAGAACCACGCCTTCTTAGACCATGTGGTCGACAAAAAGAAGGGGAGAGAAGAACATTAAAGACATCGTGAAGGTATGTAACTTCCCCGACGTGTTTCCTGAAGACCTCCCGGGAGTACCTCCCGAACAACAATTCGAGTTTAGGATCGACTTGATACCCGGAGCTACACCAGTCGCCAAGTTGCCATTCAGATTAGCTCTGGCTGAGATGCAAGAACTCTTCAGTCAATTGAGCGAATTACTGGACAAGGAATTCATAAGGCCAAGCTTCTCACCCTGGGGAGCTCCGGTCTTATTCGTAAAGAAGAAGGACGGGTCGTTTTGCATGTGCATCGATTACCGAGAACTAAACAAGCTTACCATCGAAAACGGTACCCTCTTCCCCAGATCGACAATCTATTCGACCAGCTACAAGGAGCAAGCTACTTTTGAAAGATAGATTTAAGATCCGGGTACCACCAACTACGAGTCCGAGAAGAAAATATTCCCAAGTCCGCCTTCCGAACTCGCTACGGTCATTACGAATTCGTAGTAATGCGCTTCGGTCTAACAAATGAGCCCGCGACATTTGTGGACCTGATGAACCGAGTCTGCCGACCCTATCTTGACAACTTCGTGATAGTATTTATTGATGATATACTAGTCTATTCACAAAGTAAATAAGAACACAGACAACATATGAAACAGGTTCTAGAAACATTAAGGGCTGAGAAGTTGTATGCAAAATTCTCCAAATGCGAGTTCTGGATCCGAAGGGTGGAGTTTCTAGGTTACGTGGTCAGTGAAGAGGGGATACATGTGGACCCTTCCAAAATCAAAGCAATCGAAGGATGGGTAACCACAAGAACCCCAACGGAGATCAGGCAATTCTTAGGCCTCGTTGGTTACTACAGGAGGTTCATACAAAATTTCTCCAAAATAGCTAAACTACTCACCGCCTTAACATAGAAAGGTGTAACCTTCGTCTGGGAGAGGAAACAAGAGGCTGCTTTCCAAACCTTGAAACAAGCTCTATGCAGCGCCTCGGTGTTGTCTCTCCTAGAAGGGACAGAAGACTTCGTGGTCTATTGTAACGCATCTAATCAAGGATTAGGCTGTGTACTCATGCAGCGAGGGAAAGTCCTATCCTACGCGTCAAGACAACTAAAGAACCACGAGGTGAACTACACTACACCTGATCTTGAGCTGGGAGCAGTCATGTTTGCACTGAAAATTTGCAGACACTACCTCTACGGTACAAAGTGCACCATCTTCACGGATCACAAAAGCCTCCAGCACATTCTAAACCAGAAAGAGCTCAACATGAGGCAACGGTGATGGGTAGAACTACTGAACGACTACGAGTGCGAGATCCGATACCATCCGGGCAAAGCCAACATGGTAGTCGATGCCCTGATCCGGAAAGAATACTCGGGACATCGAGTAAGAACACTAACAATGACCATCGATTCCCACTTGTCTTCGCAAATCAAGGAGGCTCAACTGGAAGCCTTGAAACGGGAAAATATCACAAACGAAGCCTTGCGAGGGATGGACAAGAACCTTACAGTCAAAGACGACGGAGCCTACTACCTCATGGACCGGATCTAGACACCGAAATTAGGTGGGTACAGAGATGTGGTCATGAATGAAGCCCACAAGACAAAGTACTCCGTCCATACAGGTTCGGACGAAATGTCCTTGGATCTTTAGAAACTTTATTGGTGGCCGAACATGAAAGCCGAAATCGTTACCTACGTAGGCAAGTGCCTGACTTGTACCAAAGTTAAGGTAGAATATCAGAAGACCTCGGGTCTGCTACAACAACCAGACATACCCGAGTGGAAGTGGGAATGGATAACCATGGATTTCATAACCAAGCTACCCAAGACAACAGGTGGACTTGACACTATTTGGGTGATCGTCGACAGGTTAACCAAATCCGCCCACTTCCTGCCAATAAAGGAGACCTACAAGATGGAAAAGTTGGCAAGGACGTATATCAAGGAAATAGTGCGACTACATGGCGTGCCACTATCTATTATCTCCGACAGAGATTGTAGATTCACCTCACGATTCTGGCAGTCCCTATAGAAGTCCTTGGGAACCCAACTTGATATGAGCACCGCCTATCATTCTTAGACCGACGGACAGAGTGAGAGGACCATACAGAAACTGGAAGATATGTTGAGAGCGTGTGTGATAGACTTTGGTAAAGACTGGGATGCCCAATTTCCACTTGTTAAATTCTCTTACAATAACAGCTATCACACCAGCATTAAGGTCGCTCCGTTTGAAGCGCTTTATGGATGCAAGTGCAGATCCCCCTTGTGTTGGGCCGAGGTGGGTGACACGCAGATTTCCATGGGAAGAGTACTTGTTAGCACGCTCACAGGCCCGAAAATCATACGAGAAACCATGGAGAAAATCGTCCAAATCTGTGAGCGCTTAAAAGCATCGCGGGACCAACAAAAGAGCTATGCGGATAAACGATGGAAACCCTTGGAATTCCAAGTTGGCGACCGCGTGATGTTAAAGGTCTCGCCCTGGAAAGGGATGATACGCTTTGGGAAGCATGGAAAATTAAATCTGAGGTACATTGGACCATTCGAGATCCTCGCCAGGATCGGTTCAGTGGCATATAGACTTCGGTTACCACAAGAACTCGACAACATACATTTGTAGGATAAGGTGTCTAAGTCCATAACTATTTCTGGTATGTACTTGACCCGACCCGGCATGGTCCATTTGGGTTGCATGGCACCATGCAATTGGATAAACTAAAATGAGAGAAATAACACTTATGGTTTATTAATATATTATAAGTTCTAATATATTAATAATATTATTTAATTAGTTTGATCAAGAATTAATTTAGAATTAATTAAGTGATCAAAAGATAACTAATTAAATATATGGGTAGATTATGTAAATCTTCCATATCTTATATAGTGGGCTAAGAGGCTCCATGGATTATCAAGTTGGGTTCCACCCATAGGATGCTCCATGGATGCTCCATGGGAGTTACAAACCCATGGGTCATGGAAATGAAGAGTCATGACACATTAGGGTTTACATGGTGTAACCCTAAATGTGTCAACACTATATAAGAAACCCATTCTCCACCAAAATCGGGACACACTAAGAAACAAGAGGGCTAGAACCGATTTTGCAAGTGTAAGATTCTCTCAAAGTTTACTCCTTTGAATTTGGTGTTGTGTGAAGCATTTGAGGCATCACACTTGGGGTGCTAGGCTCACAAGGTTTCAAGGATCATAATCAACAACAAGGTAAGTTATTCTATCTTTCATTCAAGTTAAAAATGTTCCCCATGTATGCTAGATAGGAATATAACCTTGGAATTCAACTTTGCATGATTATTAGACAAACATAGATCCAAGGTTATTAGGGTTGCATGTACACTTAGGAAGTGTTAGAATGCTCAAAACTCATCAGTGGTATCAGAGCCTAGGTTTGTTTGTTGTTTTTTTTGTGCAAGTTACTCGTCGAGTCTGTTCTTGCACTCGACGAGTAGAGGTTGCAGTTTTCAGAATTTCGACATTTGTTGCTGGAAATGGACTAGAAACATTACCCTAAACTGTTTTGGTGTTTTTAAAACTTGTTTTAGATGGTGTAATGTTTATGCTAATCCATTTACAATGGCAATTATCAAAATTACAAGTTTTTTTAAGTGTAATTTTTTATTCTTGAAAGTGTTCATATTCATGTTCTTGAACTTATGAAGATTAGATGATCATTGGAATTGTTTGTAACCTTCATGGTAGTTTAATTCATGATCATAATGTGTTTTAATGGAGTCCATAACTTGTTCTCAAGTTATGGAAAACCAAAAGTCTCACTTTTATTAAAGCCATTAAAAGAACACAAGAGTTATAAAAATGAAGAGTCTTCATTTTTATTACTCAATTAATTCATAAGTTATAAGAAATGAAAAGTTTTGGAAGTTTACAAAACTTGCCCTCAAGTTTTGGAACAAGTAAAGTCTTGATTAAAACTTTAGTTCCAACCCTTAGAATTTTAAAAGTTAAAATTCAACCCTTATACTTTATAATATTATAAGTTACTAATATATATATATATATATATATATATATATATATATATATATATATATATATATATATATATATGTATGTATAAGATCAAGTCGTCTTACCGCTAGTACGCCTCATTCACGAAGCCGGTCTATAAGGGGGGTATAAGGTTGTTGCCTATAAAATGACAACTTAATGGGTGTCCACTCTCACCCACCGCTTCCTTGATCGGTGGAGGGTCGTTAGCCGAACAGGTAGGACAAGGACTTATAAATTCTCATTAAAAGTATGATGAATATTATAAAGTAACTAAATGCTTTTATTAAATTCCCAATCTTAGTTACTTTAGGGAAATGTGAATAAGGTGCTAATCCATGAAATTACACTTTACACTTTGTTTAAGTCGTTAGTGGAGCTCGTATGGTTAACCGGCACACTAACTTGGACTTAACAAGGTAGGTAAAGGGTGACTTAAAGTTTATTATAGGTCGGTGGAGCTCGTGTGGTTAACCGGCACATCGATTGAGTAATAAACATTGAGTGTACCAAGTGATTTGCATGGTTACTTCACACCTCGTTTTGTGATCCTCGGTATCCCAGTCACAAAACTTGGAGGGCACACTCGAGATTGAAACATGCCTTTGAAAAAAATTCATTGAATCTCAAAAGAATCTAGGAATTTCTAAGAACCAATTAAAAACCTAATATCTATATTTCATTTTTCATGGTGGAAATTGGTGAATCGTCATTCACCTACCTTTCAAATATGTTATAGCTTGGATTACGGCATACCTCTTCTAAGTTATAATATATTGTGATTGGATCCTAGCCTTAATATTACATTTGGGTGTTTTATTAAGGACTCTCTTAATATCTAAACTAATCTTGTTCTCTTCTTTCAGATGTCTTCAAACAATGCTGCTTCTGGCTCTAATCCTAATGGCTCCTTTACCCTTATGAACTTGTGTGGGAAAGTCATTTTTGATGGATCCAACTTCAATGAATGGATCAGAAACATCAGGATGATTACCCGCTACGAGGACAAAGAATATGTCCTTGACAAGGAGCTTAAGGAGATTGATGAGACCACTGCAACTCCCCAGGAGATCGCTGACTTTCGGGCACATGAAAGGGATGATACAAAAGTGGCATGCATCATGTTGGCCACCATGACAGCGGAACTCCAAAAGTCCTATGAGGACTTCTACCCTTTTGAAATGCACCAAGATCTGATGGAAAGATACCATCAAAGTGCACGACAAGAGAGGTATGAAATCATATGCTCTATCATAACAACCATGATGAAGGACGGGGAATCCGTCACGAGCCACATGCAGAAAATGCAAAGGTATGTGGATCGGTTGCTGAAGCTTAATGTGAACTTCCCTGAGGAGCTTGCAATAGATATCATTTTGCACTCCTTACCATCATGCTATGATCAATTCCGCATGACATATCACATGAATAAGGAAGAGGTCACACTCAGCAAACTTCAGGGACTCCTCAAGACCGCAGAAACAGGTCTTAAGGGTAAGTCGGTTGTTAACACTCCTACTCCAAACTCCGCCCCGGTTTTGGCAATCGGGAAAGGTCGAGGGAAGAAGAGGAAGAGCTCTTCGAAGGGTACCAAGGCTAGGACCCTTGATGGCTCTTCTTCAAGTGGAACCAAGAAAGGTTTCGTCACTCCTTCTTCTGACCCTAAAGAGGCTGAATGCTTCTATTGGCATGAAAAGTCACATTGGAAGCGGAACTGCCCAAAGTACCAACAAGATGTGAAGGATGGGAAAGTTAAACCCAACCATGCAGGTATTTACACTATCTTATCTAATAACTCACCCCATTCTAACTCTTGGGTCCTTGATACCGGTTGTGGTATTCATATCTGTTCTGATTTGCAGGGACTAAGAAGAAGTGAGAATGTGGAGCATGGAAGAATAAACTTAATCATGGGGAATAGGAAAGCTTTACCTGTCACCAAGATTGGAGTTTATACTTTATCGCTAAGTAGTGGGTTTAGTTTAGATTTGAATAAATGTTGTTATTCGCCAGAAATGGCAAGAAATATTATTTCCTTTCATGCATTGTATAAACTAGGTTTCACCTTTTCATTTGATAATGAAGTTGGTTCGATTAATGCTTTCTTTAATAATGTTCTTTATTTTAAAGCATTACCTTGTGATGGTGTGTATGAAACTGTATCTGTGGTTGATAACTTAGGAAATAATGTATTGTGTATTGATTCTGTTAATGATAATAACTTGGATAAATCATCATTATGACATTGTCGTCTTGGACATATAAGCAAGAAATGCATAGGCCAACTCCAAAAGGATGGAGTATTGGAGTCATTTGACCTAAAGTCAGATGATAGTTGCGAATCATGCTTACTTGGAAAAATGACAAAGTCACCCTTCACAGGTTCTTGTGAGAGGGGTGAAGGTTTGTTGGATCTTATACACACGGATGTGTGTGGGCCCTTCAAACATGCCACAAGGGATGCTAATTGTTATTATTTGACTTTTACTGATGATTACAGTAGATATGGATATGTCTACTTAATCAAGCATAAGTCAGAGACTTTTGAGAGGTTTAAAGAGTTTAAACAGGAAGTCGAGAATCAATTGGGCAGGAACATTAAGATGCTTCGATCCGATCGAGGTGGTGAGTATCTTAGTTCAGAGTTCCTCGACTATCTTAGGGAATGTGGGATTGTCTCACAATTGACACCTCCCAGGACACCGCAGTTGAATGGTGTAGCTGAGAGGCGTAATCAAACCTTGTTGGATATGGTTCGTTCCATGATGAGTCGAGCTTCGCTACCAATTTCATTTTAGGGGTATGCCTTAGAGACTGCCGCCCATATCCTTAATCTAGTTCCCACAAAGAAAGTTGCCAAAACTCCTCATGAGATGTGGACTGGTAAAGTACCCAAACTAGACCACATTAAGATTTGGGGTTGCGAGGATTTCGTGAGACGCGAGACTCATGATAAGCTCGAACCTCGAAGTGAGAGGTGTATTTTCATCGGCTACCCACAGAAATCCTTTGGTTACCTCTTCTACAGACCTAGTGATAATGTGGTCTTTGTAGCTAGGAGGGCTTTCTTTCGAGAGAGAGAGTTGATAAGCCAAGGAGACAGTGGGAGGCAAGTTGACCTTGAAGAAATTCAAGAGTCAAGTGGTGAAGGAACCTCAAAATCTAGCACTCAACTTGAGGAGGAAACTCCTGTTGAGCCAATTGACAAGTCTGTACCTCTGAGGCGTTCCACAAGGGTTAGGAATGCACCTGAGCATTACTATGGATTCCATATTACTGCGGAAGGTGATACACTTATCAGTGATGAGACACTGATAGGTCTGGATGAACCTAACAGTTACGCGGAAGCCATGGCAGGCCCTGAGTCAGCCAAGTGGAAAGAGGCAACAGACAACGAGATAAAGTCCATGTATGACAATCAAGTTTGGAACTTGGTTGAGAATGTACCAGGTCGTAAGACTATAGGGTGCAAATGGATCTTCAAGAAGAAGACCGACATGGATGGTAATGTACACACTTATAAGGCACGACTGGTTGCAAAGGGTTTCTCACAAACTCCGGGAGTTGATTATGATGAGACCTTTTCTCAAGTGGCCAAGATTAAGTCTATTAGGGTTCTGTTAGCCATAGCTGCATTTCATGACTATGAAATATGGCAAATGGATGTCAAAACCGCTTTCCTTAATGGAAAGTTGGCTGAGGATGTTTACATGAGTCAGCCAGAGGGTTTTGTCAATACAGAGTACCCTAATAAAGTGTGTAAGCTTAAGAAATCCATTTATGGGTTAAAGCAAGCACCTCGCAGATGGAATCTTTGCTTTGATGAGAAAGTCAAAGAATTTGGCTTTTCTAGGAGTGAAGATGAATCTTCTGTATATGTCAAGGCTAGTGGGAGTATAGTTAGCTTTTTGGTATTGTATGTGGATGACATACTACTCATAGGAAATGACATCCCAACTCTGCAGGAAGTTAAGTCCTGGCTTGGGAAGTGTTTCTCTATGAAGGACCTAGGAGAAGCTGCCTATATTCTAGGGATAAGGATCTTGAGAGACCGGAGTAAAAGACTAATTGGACTTAGTCAGAGTACCTACTTGGATAAGGTGCTGAAGAGATTCGGCATGCAGGACTCCAAGAAAGGAGAGTTACCCATCCAGAGTAACGCCAGATTGAGTAAGACACAAAGCCCTAGTACTGAGGCTGAGATAGCAGAAATGAGTCGAATACCTTATGCTTCGGCTGTAGGATCGATCATGTATGCTATGACGTGTACTCGACCTGATGTAGCCTTTTCTTTGAGCATGGTTAGCAGGTATCAGGGGAACCCTGGCAAGGCACACTGGACTGCGGTAAAGAATATCCTCAAGTACCTACGGAGGACTAAGGACTGGGTCCTTACCCTCGGTGGGAGTGAAGACTTGAGAGTTGTAGGGTATAGTGATGCTAGCTTTCAGACTGATAGGGATAATTTCCGCTCTCAGTTAGGCTGGGTCTTTACGTTAAACGGAGGAGCAATTTCTTGGAAGAGTTCCAAGCAAGAGACAGTGGCTGATTCAACTTGCGAATCAGAGTATATAGCAGCTAGCGAGGCAGCAAAGGAAGCGATATGGCTGAAGAACTTCATTGGAGACCTTGGAGTTGTACCAGCTATTAAAGAGCCAATGGAAATTTTCTGTGATAGTGAAAGTGCAGTTGCCTTAGCCAAGGAACCAAGGGATCGCGGGAGATCCAGACACATCGACATAAAATACCATTTCATCAGACATCGAATAGAAGAAGGACTCCTCGTGGCAAAGAGGGTATCATCGGATGAGAATCCAGCAGATCCCCTCACGAAAGGACTGACTCGGGTTAAGCATCTCCAGCATGCTCGGAGCATAGGGCTGAAGGATGATATTAGATTTAGTAGTTAGATAACCTTGAAATTTGTAAAGTGTAATTGACATTAGATGATGAATAAAAGGTGTTTTATTTATGAGTAAAGTGTTGCTATCTCTTGTCGATCGTTTACTATATTTCTTTTGCATGTTTTGACTTCCAGAATAATTATGTTTGGTATATCATATTATTCGAACCTCCACAGTCGGTCATATGTCGGAAGTAGGTATGAATCAAGACTGTCATGATTGGTTGCAGAGGTCTAAGTTGTTGGACATGGCTACAACACTCATGAGTGCTCATAAGTTCTGAGCATTGGACTCAACCCACGCTCACTGGAATCACTTCATGGAATTTATCTCGAGTGATCGTGAGACGGTAATATCATATAAGTCTTCAAACCTAGAGATATGATTTGTTACTTATTAGTTGGTTATGCATTGATTGTACGTTAACGCATTGGTAACTCGATGTTATAAAACGTGCTTTTGTGTATAATTCAATGAGTAGTAGAACAAACATATGAGTCGAAGTTTATCTGTTCCTTCTTGGATTAGAAGCTGATATCTGGGCCCCTCGATGATTTTGTTTTGACCTATGTACCGGGCCCGGTCAGAACTAAGTTGATGTGTTCAATTAAGTTCTTTGTCAAACAAATCGGAAATCGGGAAACAAACTGCTGGATAATAAGTAAGACATTGTTCCATGTATTTGTCCAGCTGATATCTAGAACAGAGGATTATATGATCACTTATCTTAAATGGCGTATCATCATCTTCTCAGTTCCGAGAATCCTTGAAAGAGCTACGATTGCCGATCGGTTCCTGAAGTATTGCAGTTATAGTTATTAGACTTATCCAAGTGGGAGACTGTTGGATAAGGTGTCTAAGTCCATAACTATTTCTGGTATGTACTTGACCCGACCCGGCATGGTCCATTTGGGTTGCATGGCACCATGCAATTGGATAAACTAAAATGAGAGAAATAACACTTATGGTTTATTAATATATTATAAGTTCTAATATATTAATAATATTATTTAATTAGTTTGATCAAGAATTAATTTAGAATTAATTAAGTGATTAAAAGATAACTAATTAAATATATGGGTAGATTATGTAAATCTTCCATATCTTATATAGTGGGCTAAGAGGCTCCATGGATTATCAAGTTGGGTTCCACCCATAGGATGCTCCATGGATGCTCCATGGGAGTTACAAACCCATGGGTCATGGAAATGAAGAGTCATGACACATTAGGGTTTACATGGTGTAACCCTAGATGTGTCAACACTATATAAGAAACCCATTCTCCACCAAAATCGGGACACACTAAGAAACAAGAGGGCTAGAACCGATTTTGCAAGTGTAAGATTCTCTCAAAGTTTACTCCTTTGAATTTGGTGTTGTGTGAAGCATTTGAGGCATCACACTTGGGGTGCTAGGCTCACAAGGTTTCAAGGATCATAATCAACAACAAGGTAAGTTATTCTATATTTCATTCAAGTTAAAAATGTTCCCCATGTATGGTAGATAGGAATATAACCTTGGAATTCAACTTTGCATGATTATTAGACAAACATAGATCCAAGGTTATTAGGGTTGCATGTACACTTAGGAAGTGTTAGAATGCTCAAAACCCATCAACATCGTGTCTTCCATGTGTCCAATCTGAAGAAATGCCTATCCGACGAAACTCTCGCCATCCCTCTCGAGGAGATTGAAGTGAAAGAAAATCTCCATTTCGTCGAGGAACCCGTAGAAATAATGGACAAGGAAGTAAAGCGGACAAAACAAAGTCGCATCACCATTGTGAAGGTCCGGTGGAACGCCAAACGAGGGCCCGAGTTCACCTGGGAATGCGAAGATCAAATGAAACAAAAGTACCCACATCTCTTCCCCAGTTCATGAGTGCCTACTCTAATCTAATTTCGGGACGAAATTCCCTTTAACGGGGGGATGATGTCACAACTAGAAAATTTTGGGTCAAACCAAGCCTAAGGAGTCCTGTATGTAAGTATATATATGTAACTTTGATGCAATAATTTTATTTGAAAGCCAAGAGGGAACCATTTGTATAATTAAAGATAATATACACTTGGAAATTCATGATGAATTAAGCCTTGAAAAATTCATGTTGAATTAAGCCTTGAAAAGTTTATGCAAGGACCTTGAATTATTGAGTTTTAAGGCCATCACATTTGTGATCTATATTACTCAAGACCGAAATCATAATGCCTAGGAAGTGTTAAGACCAAAATCAATCCCAAGCAAACACACTAAGGCCGAAAACACACATTAAAGATCCACTAAGGCCAAAAACACCATGGGGAAAGGCCTAGGACCGAAATCAATTAATGGAATCAAGTCTAGGACCGAAATCATATATGATTACGGTCATGTTAAAGTATTTAGAAGTGTTTGCGGTCATGGATGAGGATAAGAAAGGAAAGGTTGACTTTAGGAGCTGAAAGCTCACCCATTTCCAATACAATCACATTAAACCACTTAATAACCACTAAAAAGGGATTAACAAAATGATTTGGTTTACGGAGTAACTTACACTTCATTTGTTTTATATAAAAATAAAACTACGTACTATTTCCCAGTTCAGTATAACTTACATTTTTGGTCTTAGAGTTTAAGACTACGTCTTACATTTAAGAAGATAGTGGATTTTCTGGAAAACTTTACGCTATCCATTACAATGAAACATTACTGATTTTATGCATACAAAAACGCTTATGAACTCACCAACTTTAATGTTGACGCTTTTCAAAACTGTTTGTATTCTCAGGAAACCAGTGAGCAGGTATAAAAAAACATTTTTTAGGGCAGGCATCACAACATCATGATTTCTACTTTTCAATTGTTTGTACTTAACTTTTAAGTAAACAATGTAAACTTGTATTCTCAATGTATGAATGTTTGTGATGCTATGATTCATTTATATCAAGTTGTTATGATACTATACATGAAGTCACTCCATCCGCCCCTAGACGTTTCCGCCGTTCTGGTTTGGGGGTGTGACAGATTGGTATCAAAGCATTGTTTATAGTGAACTAGTATATCAAACCATACAAGATATACAATTATAAATACAATGAGACTAAAACGCTCTGACTAAAAGTATACTTTAAAAATTAAGTATTTTATAAAAGTTACATACATACATGAATATTAGAAAATAACGTTATAATAAGAAGTTTTTAGAAGAGTTGGACATTGAGATTAAACCTCGACAGGTATGTAATCATATTTTGGATAAATATAGCCCGATCAACTATATTTATTCAAGATATGACCAACATATGTTTAGGAGTGGTCGAGGTGGACAACAAATCTGAAACTTACCAACCTTATATCAAAAAGCCCTAAGAAACAAACATAAAAGAATTAAAATACTATAGGAGTATTTTAGCACATTATAAACTTTTCACGTACTTCTCATACTTATATTCTCATATAGACACGATGTCAGGTTTCCACGCACGGAGAGATCCCTACTTCCCTAACCAGGGGAATGGAGGATGGATAGAGGAGGATCCGTAGGAGGATCCTGAGGAAATCCTAGAAGTAGAGCCGGAGGAAGAGTTTGAGGAGGAAGAGGAGGATGAGTCGGACGTGGAGTCTGATGACATCGATCCTCCCTACATTGCTAGAGTACCTGCACATCGTTGGGGCTATAATGGCCCTACACCCCACTGGGTAGAGGACCTCGAGAGATGGAGCCAACATCAGAGGCAACGCCCACCATTCGGTATGGAGCAAGGTTTTTATGACCTCATACATGGAGGACCTGCTGACCGAGCCCTTCCCGTCATGATCCAGTGGATTTTGGACATTGGTGATTAGACGCAGGCAACAACCAACCGAGTTTTGGAGATGAGAGCTGATGTAGAGGTCACAGATGCACACACTCGATACCTCGAAATGGATTACTATCCCATGGACCGACTCATCGAGGACCTTACCACCGCCTGAGCAGAGGTAAGGGAATATCAGGAGAGGCATGCAACACTAGAGGAGAGAGTGCTCATCGCCGAGCGTCGATTGGCTGAACTACAAGGTGCCTCTACTTCATCCCAGGGACCACAGTGGACTACCCGTCATGAGTAGGATCCATCCTACTCACTACTTGTCATAGACTAGGTTTATTGGTCTGCGTTGGTGCTACCCTCCCCCCCCCCCCCCGCAAATGGATACTGCAGTGTTCCTAGCTGCAGTGACCGCTGCCGTAGTCGTTGACGTGGCTCAAATAGGCAGTAGCAACAACAGAGGAGGAAATGGAACAAACAGTTCCAATCAAAGTGAAAACCAAGGGCGCCCAAGGGAATCCACTTATAAAGACCTTGCAAACTGCAAGCCCAAGCCCTTCAATGGAAGCAGTGACGTCATTGCTCTGACGCGGTGGTTCGAAAAGACAGAATCAGTATTTCAAAACTGTGCATGTCCCGAGGAAAGCAAAGTAAAGTTTGCAGCTTACACTTTTTCTGATAGTGCCCTTTCGTGGTCGAATGGCCATGTCAAGGCTCTAACGCTCCCGGTGGTGAATTCGATGGATGGTAGGATCTCAAAACTTTGATGCTTGAAGAGTACTGTCCAAGGGGCGAGGTACAAAAACTCGAACATGAGTTATTGAATCTCACTATGAATGGCTCGGATATTGAAGCCTACGCCACCCGATTCAGTGACCTGGCAATCATGTGCCCTGGAATGATCACTTCGGAAAGTAAGAAAGTAGAACGTTTCATCTGGGGGTTATCTCCCCAAATTCAGTGGAATGTAATTGTTGCCAACCCAGCAACCTTTGACAGCGCTAAACGTCTTGCCCAAAGGCTCATTGATCATGGGGTTCGACAAGGCGTAATGACTCCCACCCCTGAGCAGGCGAAAGAAGGTGGTAACAAGAGAAAGTTTGGAAACAAAAAGAAGGGCCAACCAACTCAGAAACCCTCTAAGAAGCAACAGATTTTGGCAGTTCATGCCGCTACCACACCTGCCGCACCAGCACCCACTACGCAGTATGCCAGTAATCTCCCAAAGTGCGACAAGTAACCCTTTAATCACCACGGAGCCTGCCGGGAGATGCAATGTACAACCTGCAACAAGAAAGGGCACACTACCCGATACTACAAGGCAACAACACAATAGGCCACCCAACCCACTAACGCTGGGGTGAGCCAAGCGTGTTGTGGTTGTGGGGAAATGGGGCACTACAAAAGGAACTGCCCAAAGACCAACAACCGAAATGCTGGGGGAATGGGAAAAGTCCTAGCAATAAGAGATGAGGAGGCAATGAAAGATTCTGCAGTGGTCACTGGTACGTTCCTCTTCAATAACATTTATGCCTGCATACTTTTTGATAGCGGGGCAGAAAGAAGCTTTTTGAGTCATAAGTTTAAACATCTACTCAATCAAAACCCTCAAATACTAAACGAAACATATACTTTGGAAATGGCTAACAGAAAAACCAAAACAACAGACGATGTATTCATAGGGTGCATACTAACTTTGAATAACCACTCCTTTCAAATCGACTTAATGTTGGTTACCATAAGGAGTTTTGATGTGATCATCGGCATGGACTGGCTAAATCCTCACCGTGCCGACATTATGTGCTACGAGAAGGTCGTTCGTCTTCACCTTCCAAACAACGAAACCTTGGTCATATACGATGACAAACTCGGTACGAACCTTCGCCTCATCTCGTGTATTAAGGCATAGAAGTGTTTACACAAGAAGAACCACACATTCTTAGCCCATGTGGTCGACAAAAAGAAGGGAGAGAAGAACATTAAAGACATCCTGGAGGTATGTAATTTCCCCGACATGTTTCCTGAAGACCTCCTGGGAATACCTCCCGAATGACAAGTCGAGTTTAGAATCGACTTGATACCCGGACCAACACCAGTCGCCAAGTCGCCATACAGATTAGCTCCGGCTGAGATGCAAGAACTCTCCAGTCAATTGAGCGAATTACTGGACAAGGGATTCATAAGGTCAAGCTTCTCACCCTGGGGAGCTCCGGTCTTTTTCGTAAAGAAGGATGGGTCATTTCGCATGTGCATCGATTACCGAGAACTAAACAAGCTTACCGTTAAAAACCGGTACCCTCTTCCCCAGATCGACTATCTATTCGACCAGCTACAAGGAGCAATCTACTTTTCAAAGATAGATTTAAGATCCGGGTACCACAAACTACGAGTCCGAGAAGAAGATATTCCCAAGACTGCCTTTCGAACTCGCTACGGTTATTATGAATTCGTAGTAATGGCCTTCGGTCTAACAAATGCGTCTGCGGAATTTATGGACCTGATGAACCAAGTCTGACAACCCTATATTGACAACTTCATGATTGTTAGGTCACATTTAGATGGTTTGGGCTAGGCATTTATCTTGTATAAGTCTTGATTAGGGTTTGGTCATGTGTTTAGGTGTTTGCTGTTGGTTGTTCACGGTTGTAAGGTGTTCACGGTTTGGTTATGTGTTTAGGTGTTTACTCCAACAATAAGGTGAAGAAGTTTTACAAGAAGCCATTTAATGCGAAGATGAAGTCTAGAGAAATGAAGGGAAGTTATTTTGGGAAGGTTAGTCAGGAGAAGAAGTTTGAGAAGAAAGAGGTAAAGGCTGAGGATTCGAAACTAGAGAAGAAGTTGAAGGGTGATTCAGGGATAGATTGTCATTATTGTCATGGAGCAAATCACATGGCTATTGACTGTATGCTGAGAAAGAAAGAAGAAAACAAGAATAAAGTGAAGGATGAGGCTTATTACTCTGAGAAGCTGGAGGAAGTCAAGAAAAAGTCGAAAAATCATTCACTTGTGGCTAGAGGAGAAGATGAAGATGAGGGAAAGTATCAGATATGGTCATCGGGGTCTGATGACGAAGAGATGAGAAATCCAACCCATGGGGCCATGTATGCAAGATACTAGGATGTCGAAGAAGAGAATGTAACAGGCAGATGCTTTGTTTCGAAGTCAGGAGATAATGCACCAATGACTGCAAAGTTACGTTCTCTACTTTAATCTTTTAACATTCCTTCATCTGCATATGTGTCACACCCCCAAACCAGAACGGCGGAAACGTTCAGGGGCGGAGGACGTCATGTAAGTATCACAACACATGCATTATAGTAATCAAAGTACAAACAGCCATTGCATTAATAAGTATAAGTTTTACATAAGTGTTTAAACATTACATATTCAAACATCAAAGTAGATACAGTAGAAGACAAGAGTCGCAGTATGGTACTAGCCAGTCTTCTCAAAAGCTTCGGGAGTGTACCTGTCTACTGGATTCCTAAGAATACAAGTTATTTTGAAAGAGTAGATCAACATTTAAGCTGGTGAGTTCATAAGTATTTTAGTTATATGAAGTATGCTCTAAGTTCTTGGAAAAGTTAACTGGTTCCTCCAGAAAATCCTATATTTTCTGACATGACAATATGATAACCATAATAGTTCCCTCTACAATTACTTAGTTTATACTAGTCATATATAACCTAATATCGAACTGACAGTTAAATGTGTGAATCTGCCCTAACCCCACAACCAAACAAGGAACAGGAAGTAAAGCGGAAATCACACATTCCACTGTTAGTCGGATATTAATTATGTATAACTCTGGTGTATAAACTAAAGAATTATAAAGTTAACCATTTAAGGTCCTTTATGTTATACTAGTTTTTGAAAAAACGAATGATGATATTCCAGAAAATTCTATATTTTCTGCTTTACAATTGATAAGTAGTTTTAATTCCATAAAACTATTCCATATAAGTAATATTATACTTATAATAAGGTTTAACATAATTTTAATTATCCATAAAGTTATGAAAAGAATGTTTTCCGTTTTAATGGTAAAAAGTGGTTTTAAATCCCCATAAAACCGTTCTGATAAGTAGTTTTAAATCCCCATAAAACCATTCCGATAAGTAGTTTTAAATCCCCATAAAATCGTTCCGATAAGTAGTTTTAAATCCCCATAAAACCGTTTTGATTATGGAAAGTGAATACTATAGTAGTATTTCTTAAAAAGAACAAACTACTGGTGAATAACTACCCTAATATTAACCTGGTTAATTAGGGTTTAAAATGTGATAAAGTTGTAACCATGCTGGACTAGAATGAACACGACGACTTACTTGTGTCGAAACTGAATATGTGACATTTGTCACCCCATGGCTGGTCTGCCTGACTATAGCTTGCAGTCGGGATGTGGGATTGTCAGTCCCATATAGATCTATACACACAATGCCCGCTCTCCCTCCAGGAGACTCTGGTTACAAGAATATAACATAGCAAGTATTGTTATGTCCTGAATACGTACCATCACATTTTACTTTGAATAAAGATCAAATTATATCCTTTTCTTGATAAAGTAGTTTAGACGTCATATACTTATCTAGGAAAATAGATTTCTCGTTTGTTTCATAAATTATACCTATTATAATTTATATGTTCTATCTGATTAGCATGATCTATCCTGAAAGTATCCCTTTGCTCAGCATGATACAAAGGTAATGATACCGACTGAAGTAACCTTTTATATTCTCATATGTATAATGTATATAATTAAGAAGGAAATGACCTTCAGACAAATATCCTCACCTTAAACCACATCCAAACAAGGAAAAGGAGATAAGGCAACTCATTTGTCCTAAGCCCTTTAAGTCTTATTTATATACTTATACATATATGAACATGATTTTGACAATTATAATATGAAATAGTTTATAAAACCTTTTCCAAAGAGTTTAACAGTATTAAAAAAGTTTTAACAGTGTTTCAAAAAGAGTTTACATGACTTTAAAGATTTAACATGACTTTAAGTCATTTTGGAAGTATTTGGTAATCCTTAAAAGCATAAGAAAATCCTTTGTGTGATTGATATCACATACAATTATTAACACAATTTAGATTGTGTTCAACTTGTATTCCCTCCTTAAAAGTATTTAAAAAACATTTAAAAGGTAGATTAAAGGGGTATAAACTCACCTTATGTGGGTGATTCAATTGAAGATTCGCGTAAGGATGAGAAGTTCCACGAATGAATTCCCAAGACACAAACGAGTCCTAAATGACATATAATGGCATATATAGGCATGTAATTAGTGTTTAACACAACTAACATGCAAGGAAACTACCTTATGGACTAGGAAACACTTGTAAGGAAGTGTTACAATCACATATGATTGTACTAAAGGGGTTTACGGCCACAAAAGGGTGTGTACAGCCAAGATGTGTACGGCCAATATGGTGTACGACCGTTGAGTGTACGGTCATGGAGTGTATGGCCGTACACTCATGGAAGAACATGAAAAATAGGTGTTTATGGCCCTATCTAGCATACATTAAGTGTTCAAGATCCTATGTTGGGACATAAGATGAGTTTGAGGCCAAAATATGCACCAAACAAGGGTTTACAGCCATAAGAGGGGTGTACGGCCGTACACCCTTGGTGTTCTTGCATTAGATGAAGATTCAAGGCTAAGAATCAAGTGTTTTTCAAGCTTAACTAGAAGATAGAAGAGATACTCACACTTTTGAGGGTTCCTATGGAGTTCATGGCCCAAGAACAAGTAGGTGTTCTTGGTGTTCTTGGTGAAAGTGATGAGGACTTGAAGATATTTTTGAAGATCAAGATGAAATGCTTGATGATAGTTGAGAGAAAATCGGATTTCTTGACTTGGAAGTGTGAAAAGTGAGGGAAAAAGAAGGAAGGACTTATATATGGGCATGAGTTCACGGCCATATTGAGTGTACGGTCGTACACTCATGTGTGCGGCCGTACACTCCTCTTGAAGGAGTGTTTGGCTAGAATCCAATACGAAGAACTTAAGTTAACTCATCCCTAAACCCAAACCTTGAATGTACTAGGCTTAGAACACTCAAACAGACCCTAAACAATGCTAAAAGATAGCAGAAATGAGTCTGACTGTGATTGAATTGAATGACTGTACAAGATAGGAATTTCGGGTTGTCACAATATGATTATGTATTAACTAAGTTTGATGCTTCTGTTACTTATGTGAATAATCTTGTTGTTTCTGCTAGCAATGAAGCTAAGAAAGCTAGTACTCAGTTACTAGAAACTCAAAGAGTCTTGGAAACAAAGAAGACTAAGATAGATTGTTTAGAGTTGCAAATTACAAATATTATGGTAGATAGAGAAAATCTTAGCACTGACAATAAGACTTTATTAAAAACAAGAAACATATATTGTAATTCTGCTAAGAGACTCTATGGAAAATTAACTAAATTACATCATTCGTGTGAAATAAGTAGAGAACAACATAGGAAGCTTCTACCATTTTTAGCTTTCGAAAGAGAAAAAGTAGATGAAACTTCTTATGATTGTGAGATGAATATTTTAGATTTTGATAATGTTCCAGATAATAGATATACATATGGAATTGTGAAAATTAATGAATGTTTGGATGCTAATGAATTAGTTGACATTGTGAATGTCACCTTAACCAAAAACGAACAATTTAAAATTTTGAAAAGAACTGAGAATTCGAAATCCGACAATCAATCTAATTTTGCTGATATTGAAGATAATTCTGATAATTTTAGCGAAATCAGTGAGATTGAAGATGTCAATTGTTCTCAGTTATCTATCATTAATGTCACATCTTTGAGTAAAGGCAAAGAAAAATATAATGATTCGTTAGCTAAGACTGACACTGATCAAGCCTCCACTTCGAAAGTTTGTGATTTTGATCATGTACGTGTTAAAGATAGTCAAACTGACAGTAGTGATGATGAGGAGGATGATGATGAAATTTCGAAAAACACAACCACAACAAAAGAAGTTTCAAAAGAAAATGAAATACCAAGAGTTGTTGTTGATCAAGTGTATAGTGAAACAGAAAATTCGACAAAGTGTTGAAAGAAAAAGGTGCTCATTATCTCGAAACAAATACGGTTGTGTATCCAAATTTGAAGTGCACAGATGATGTCATTTTTCCAAATCAAGTATTTGTTACGACTGGAAATGTTGAAAACATCAAACCGGAATTTAACAAATTGATAGATGAAGATAATAAGCAAACTTCGAAAGAAGGTTTTTTCTCAAATCAAAGTGTTGTTGAAAATAATCTAACAAAGAATTCATACATTTTTCAAAGACAAAAACATCAACGAAAATGGGTTGAAAAATCAAAAATTTCGAAAGAGGATGATACACAATTGGAAGTCAAATCACAGAATGTGAAAATAAATTCAAAAGATCTTAAGGATCAAATTGACAATTTTTCGAAAGAAAATGGAATTTCAAAGAGACAAGCAAGAAAAAAATCTTTTGGCAAATTGTTGGGTCTCGAAAGAAACAAAATGATTTGCAAAAGAAAGGAATTGTCAGAAAAGGTTAAGACAATGTCTTCATCAAGTTCAGTTATAAAGAAAAATACCGCTCTGTCTAAAAAGCATTTGTCTCAATCAATTTCACATACTGACTTTTCGAAAATAAAAAATCAAGAAACCAAGTTTTTGTCACAACCTCAAAGTTACACAGCTCATAAAAAGAATTTTTCAAATTCGAAAAATTCATCACCTTTGAAGAAGTCTCATTATAATAAACCTCATTATAATAATCAAACAAGGTTTTTCAATAATGGTTCTTCAAAATCATTTCCATCGAAAACCAATTCATTTTCATTGAAGAGGTCTCAACAACGTTTTGAGTCAAAGGTTGAAACACAAAGATTTGATCGAGTTTATTCAAAACAAAATGTCAAATTCACACCACAACAACCAAATTTTCCCAATCCCCCAACGAAACAAGCTTTTAAAGTTTCATATACCAAGGGTAGATCAAATGTGCAAAATATCGATCATTGGCTTGAAGACAAAGGAAAGTCTTATCAAACAGGAAAATACTCTCAACAACAAATCAAAAATGCTTGTGAAAAGTATTTGAACGAAATATCGAATGTCAGTTCATCATCGAAAGACTCGACATCTTCAGTTAAGTCATGGCGCCCTGTTTCGAAAGAAAAGACAACAAAGCCACAAACTGAGAAGGCAAAGGTGAACGTCAGTGAAAATCCTAAACTTTCGAAATATTATATATCTGAGCCTTTACCAAATGAAGTGGACTTAATTGATAGTGTTAAATCTAAAGTTCGTAATTGGATTATAGGATCTTCATTTCACAATGTGTTTCAAACTAATCACAAAGGACCCAAACAGCCTTGGGTACCTAAATTTTTCCACTGATTGCAGGTTTTATGTGATGAGAAATATGATGAAAAATAATATATCGATAGTGGTTGCTCGCGTCACATGACTGGAAGGAAAGAGAATCTACGTGATTATCGAAGTCTGGAAAATGCTGGTGTTGTGAAGTTTGGTAACAATCAAAAGTGTCAAGTCAAGGGATATGGTAAAGTCACAAATGGGAAGTTTACTGTAAACCGAGTTGCCTATGTCGAAGGTCTTCAACATAATTTGATTAGTGTTTCGCAACTTGTTGTGGGCACTGGAAATCAAGTGGTGTTTAATGAAGAATGAAGCATTATTTCGAATGTCAATACGAAAGAAGTTTTGCTCAAATCCAAAAGAAAGGGAGATATGTTCACACTTGACATAAAGCCAATTGTTGGTGTTCCATATGTGTGCTTACTTTCGAAAGCTTCATCAGATGTTAGCTGGCTTTGGCATCGACGTCTTTCTCATTTGAATTTTCAAAATCCTAATAAATTAGTTGTGAATGATCTTGTTCGAGGTTTACCTGTTTTAAATTTTAACAATGATACTTTATGTGCATCTTGCGAACAAGGTAAACAAAATCGACAATGACATCCCATTATCATTGATTCGAAAATCATTGAACCATTGGAACTTCTTCACATTGATCTTTTTGGACCATCAACTGTCGAAACTCTTAACAATAAACAATACATTTTAGTCATTATTGATGATTTTTCTCGATTTACTTGGGGTTATTTTCTCAGGTTAAAATCAGAAGTTGCTCAAATAATGATTGATTTTATCAAAAAGATGGTAACAAGTTTTAAGAAGAACGTTCGTAAAATCAAGAGTGACAATGGTTCCGAATTTAAGAACAATGTTCTTGATTCGTTTTTAATAGACAAAGGAATTTCGCATAATTTTTCTTCACCCTATACACCTCAGCAGAATGGGGTTGTTGAAATGCGAAATCGTTCTCTTTGTGAAGCTGCAAGAACGATGCTCACATATGCGAATCTACCTCAATATCTTTGGGCTGAAGCAGTGTCTACTGCATGTTTTATACAAAATAGATCGTTCATTCATCGGAGATTCAACATTACTCCTTATGAAATTATCAATAACCAAAAACCTAATCTCAAATTCTTTCATGTTTTTGGTTGCAGGTGTTTTATTATGAATCTAAAGGATAATCTTTCGAAATTCCAGTCCAAAGCTGACGAAGGAATTTTCTTGGGTTATTCTCATAACTCGGTTGCCTATCGAGTGTTGAATAGACGAACAAGGAAAATTGAAGAAACATTCAATATTACGTTCGATGATTATTATATCAAACAAGTTGAAAAGAGTTTCGAACAAAAACCAATACTTAATGCATCAAAAGATGAATCTGAAAGTCTTAATTCATTTGATTTTGATTATGATTTAATTTTTGGTGTTCCAGAAAGAGTTGTGGATGCTGAAATCAATGCTCAAGATAATCAACTTCCGGAATCTTCAAAGCATTCTGATTGTTCGAAATTTAGTCAAGATGCAGTTGATGAAAACTCAACATCACCTTCTCCTGGAAATAGCGAAAGTATGCCAAATGATCAAGTGGAGGGGGAGCACTTACATTCGAATTCTCATGTTGAGGGGGAGCATTCTTTCGAGGGGGATAATAGGAGAATGGATGATAATGTTGAGGGGGAGCAAACTGTAAATGAAATTGTCGATAGGGAGCTAAATGTGTCGAATAATAATCAATATGAAACTTTTTATGATTTTAATGATAATAATTATGTTGCAGGTTCAGAGAATGAAGAAATGTTCGAAGATGCACCATTGGATTTTGATCCAGCATATCCACCATTGGAGAAATGGACAAGAAATCACCCAAAATAACAAGTGCTTGGAAATCCACAAGATGGTGTGTTAACTAGAGCTCAACTTCGTGCAAAGAATGAGGTTCTTAATACTCATCAGGAGTTTGCATGTTTAATGTCTTTATTTCGAAAATTGAACCAAAATCAGTTAAGACTGCAATGGAACACTCAGATTGGGTTGTGCAGTGCAATCTGAATTGTCTGAATTCGAAAGAAACAAGGTTTGGAGATTAATTCCTAAACCAAAAGATGTTTCGATAGTTGGGTTAAAATGGATTTTCAAAAATAAAACTGACAAAGATGGTAATATAGTTAGAAATAAAGCTAGGCTTGTAGTTAAAGGCTATTCGCAATAAGAAGGTATTGATTATGAGGAAACCTTTGCCCCTGTCTCCAGACTCGAGGCTGTTCGGATATTTTTGGCCTATACAACACACAGCGATTTTGATGCCTATCAGATGGATGTCAAATGTGCGTTTCTCAATGGCGAACTTAAAGAAACTGTATACGTTGAACAACCTCCAGGTTTCAGAAATGAAAATTTTCCTAATCATTGTTATAAGCACCAAGAGCATGGTATGCAACTCTTACCTCTTTTTTAAAACAATCAGAATTTAAACAAGGATCAGTTGATCCCACGCTATTTCGAAAGATAGTTGGGGATCATCTTATGCTTGTTCAAATATATGTTTATGATATTATTTTTGGCTCAACTGACCCTGCTTTGTCTAGAGATTTCGAAAATCTGATGAAAAGTCAATTCGAGATGAGCATGATGGGAAAAATAAACAATTTTCTAGGATTGAATATTCGTCAAAGCAGAGAAGGAATCTTTATCAATCAAGAAAAATATACAAAGAATATGCTTGAAAAATTTGGCTTGACGGATAACACGAAATTACGAGTACCAATGGCGGTTGGAACAAGGTTAACACCTTCTTTAGACAAACATGCTCTTGATCTTACTTTATACAGAAGCATGATAGGTTCGTTAGTTTACCTTACGGCAAGTCGACCTGACATTATGTTTTCTATTTGTAATTGTGCTAGATATCAATCGAATCCCAGAGAACCACATTTAACGGCAGTGAAGAATATTTTTCGATATCTCAAAGGATCAATTTCATTAGGATTGTGGTATCCTTCGAAAACTGGATTCTTCATACAAGCATTTTCAGATGCTGATTTAGGAGGTTGCAATCTCGATAGAAAAAGCACAAGTAACGGATGTCAATTACTGGATGGGAAGTTAGTAAGTTGGCAATCGAAAAAGCAAACATGTGTTTCGATTTCCACAACAGAAGCAGAGTATGTTGTTGTTGCAGCTTGCACTTCGCAAATCATATGGATCCAAAGCCAACTGCGTGATTATGCAATCAACATGAAGAAAATTCTGTTGTATTGTGATTCATAAAGTGCTATACGCATTTGTCACAATCCTGTGCAACATTCGAAAACCAAGCATATTGCTCTTCGCTATCACTTTATAAAAGATCATGTTGAGGATGGCAATATCGAAGTTCACTTTGTGAAAACCACTGATCAACTTGCTGATATGTTCACAAAGCCATTGGATGAAAAATCATTCGTGAGAATTTTGGGAGGTCTAGGAATGATTGAAGGCAATTCAGTTCTTGGGTTGATTTCGAAAGAATAACAAAAGAAAGGTGCATGAGTGTTGATTCAGAGGTGCTGAATGGTCGTATAAAGAAAATAGCATGTCATTCAGAGGTTACTGCTCACGTTCATCACTTCGACACGCTTCGATTTCGACATTATGTACACACCGCTTAATCACAAATTTTCGTGAGTTTTGTACAAATTTTCGAAAAATCCAAAAATACCAAAAATATATATATATTTTTTTGTTGTTTGATTCGAAAAATCCAAAATCACCAAAAATATTTTATTTTTGTTTTGACTTTCAATTTTCGAAAAATCAAAAAGAACAAAAAGATTTTATATTTGTTTTGTCTTTCAATTTTCGAAAAATCAAAAAGAACAAAAAGATTTTACGTTTGTTTTATCTTTTAAATTTCGAAAAATTAAAAAACTACAAAAAGATTTTCTTGTTTTTGGTGTTTGTATTCTATTTTCTTAATGCAGCTTTTGGCAAAAATCATCCAGGGTTCATGCTTGCAGTTCTAGGGTCAGGTATATTTTTTGAAAAACTTTGTAATAGTTAGGTTGTCCCTAGAAGCATGTTGCAGCATGTTGACCAAAGCCTCCTTTGACTCAATGTGTGTTTTCAAAGCCTTAATGAATTTTTCATCACGAAAATTTCTTCCCAATCAGGCTATCTTCACATTAGTCCTTGAGCTACCTTACTCTTCTCAAATGAGTTAAGAGTTTACTGCGAAGTCAAATCAACGCATTGGTACACTTGTTTCTTTTAGAAAATCTTTTTTATCCCAAAATTCATACACATTCACACACAATGACATATGTCCAAGAGAATTCTGGTAAAAACCAATCAGGATCTAGACATATCAAAATTTCGTGTTTATGATCTAACATCATGAGACCGTGATGGAAGTGAAACCCTAAATGTCGAACCATTTTAAAAAATTAACGGGGAACTTTGTTCCAGATAAAACAAAACATTTGTTTCAGTACCTATATTCGATACTCAAAATCATACTCTTTTCTTGAATAGTAATCTTGATCAAATGTTCGAAACCCACGACATTTGTTTCCCAACAAGATTTAGTTCTCATTTCCGTTTCAAGAATATGATTTCACTTTGAGTATCTTTCTCAACCTTCGTTACTTAATAAACATTTCAAAGCTTACTTGTCACTGACTACACTGGTCACACAGGTAGTTTCGTTTACAAATTGTCATATTTATGGTTAGTATGCTTTGTAACAAAATTTTAAACCACCCTTGAAGCCAAACTAAAAGAAGCCCTTCAATACTTCTCAATAAGTATTCGATTGTAATTCACGGGAAACCACACAAGCTGTTGATCATCTCTCTTGATGATTAGCGAAGCAATCTTTGCCCGGGATTTATCTGCCTTTATGTCGAAATTTTATTTTCGACTTCACAGAATCCAAAATTTTGTTTATTTTGCTTCTTATCTTTTTCTTTGGCACACTGCACTCACGAAATCCTAGAGGTTCTGAGTATTACCAACTCAGGCTGATGATTTCGAAAGTCTGGCATATGACTTCGTTTTAAACCCAAAAGCGAAAGAGCCCAACCTCCATTCCGAAGGTTTTGTTCTTATCCATCAGTACAGACGAAAAGACATTTGAAGTGACGTTTTGGTAACTGTGCGCGTTTCTCAGAAACTGTTCTAATCACTTTATCTAACATGGCGTGTATGACAGCTAGTGGTACGATTTTCAAGGGACATGTGTTATGCTTATTGATGGTAACCGTTTGAAATTCAAATTAGGGATACATATAAAAGGGGCAATTGGGTATTCATTCCAACTTTACGCATTCCAAAATTACTCAAAGACGATCAGTGCTCTTTTTATCTCTCTGTTCTTCAAAGATTTCGAATAAACCCTAATTATGGCCGCTATTCAATCCAACACTACTGACGACGCATCTTCTCAACCGATTATGAAGATTCAGAGTACCAATTATCAAGTCGATGGTGATGTTTCTATGTACCCTGAAGAACTCAAGATGCTCATAGTTGCTTTGAAACATTTCGTTTTACCGACTGCGATGTTCAGTTCGTTTGAAGTACCAATGTCTTGGTTGTCTATGGCTGGTTCTACTGCTTCATACAGCAAGACGATGGATACGGTAACATTCAATTTGATCAATGATAAGAAGTTTCGTCTTACCAAGAAGTTGTTTGTCAAGATACTTGAAATCCCTAATTCTTCACCTTTCTACAAAGTCACTAATGAACAAGTGTTACACATGTTCAATGAGACGGGTTATCAACCTACTCTAACCAAGATAAGCGAATTCAAGAAGTCCGGTCTTCCAAGTTTATGGAATTTTCTTTTCGGATTTACCTCCGATGCCTCACCGGTCAGAGTGTTGGTTTAGACAAAGGACGCATGGAGGTGTATGTTATGGTCGCAGGCATTTACTATGATCTGCCTGTTGACTATGCGCCTCAGATGTGGAAAGATTTTTTGAAGAGTATTGAAAACACAAATGCAGTAGATGGGGTTTCATTTGCAAGGTATTGGAGTCTAATTCTTCAATATGCTTATAAAAAGGAAAGTATTTTGGTGCCTGCTGATGAGCCTAAAGCAGAATTCTTGAAGTATCATTATCCAAAGACGATTGAAGATGATGTGAGTTTTTCCTACAGTTGCTAGGATTCCTGATGGGATGCTCAAGAAAGTTGATCCTTTGAATCCAGTGTTGGAGGCTTATTTGCTCACTATAAATACAAATGATGGTACTGGTGTGTTTTTGGCAAAACGTGATGAAGATTCTTCGAAGAAATCTCGAAAACAAAAGACAGTTGTTGCTGTTCCTGAAGAAAAAGTTGATCAATCATCCAAGCAGAACATGTTAAGCCTGAAACTAATGCACTTTCAAAGGAAATTGTTCCTTCGAAAACTGGGGTATTCAAGCGTCTTAAAAAGAAAGCTTATAGATCACGAAAGTCTCCTGAAACATCTTCTAGCTTTTCTCCTTCTATGGTTCGAAAGCCACATGTTACACGGAAAGGTCTTATTATTCGTGATGTTCCTGTTCCTGTTTCTCCATCCTCCAAGAAGCGAAGGGCTGAGGATGTTGCTAAGAACATTTTGAAGAAGAGCAAGAACAGAAAGTTGATTATTCGGGAAGATTCTATGGAAGAGGATGAAGTTCCTGAAACACCATTGGGTGATGTTTCATCCAAGAAGAAATCTCCTGTCAAATCGAATATCGAGGAGATAGGAATTTCAAGTAGCCCTGTGGAAACTTATATAGTGGATACAACTACTATTCTTGGTGACTCAACAAAAGTATCAAGTCCTGAGCAGATTTTGGTCACACCACCCGAGGATTCGTTAACCAAGTCATCTAATGAGGAGGTTCGAACCTCAGACATTTTTACACATGTATCTAATACGGATGTAAATGTCAATATGGGTGAAGGAGTCTCGCACAATGAAAACCCAGTTTTTACTCAAGGTATTTTCGAAACTGCAGTCATCACTACCAATACTTCGTTACCACCATTTGTCACCACTGTTCCCACCACCACGCATTCACCTACTTTTGATTTCGACATAAATCAACCCATTACTTCTCTATTTTCGTCTCAATCCACTGACCCACCCAAACCAATCAATGATGATGATACTGGTGATGGAGGGTTTGGAGGATCATTTGTTGACTTAGAATTTGATCCTGAAGAAGAAAACATACCAGAACATATGCTTATGTTGGGGAAACAGTTCAAAATTCTCAACAGAAAACTTAACTCTTTGTTGCAATCACAAGTAGATGCAGGGGGTAGGAATTCTGTTTCTGGTATTGAAGTTGATGTCATGGTCAAAGCACAAGAGCTTCGTCTTCTGAATTAATTGAATGTGTTGATTCAAGAATCAGAATCTCGAATTCAAGACAAGCTTGATGTTTTGGACAAAAATAATGAGTTAAGAGTGAAGTCTACGTCTTCGACTTTTAATGAGGAGCTCAAGGATTTGAAACGTATTGCTAAGGAACGCCATGTTCTTTTTGTGCAAGATGTAAAAACAGTTCGTGAAAACGTGAATTGAAAGCTTGAAGAGATGAAAGTGAGTGTCTCTACAAAGCTGAGTGAGTTGGACAAAAAGTATTCTTCTATTCTTGAGAAAGTTGATATTATTGTTGCTGCTATTACTATGTTTGTCCAAACACATCAATCTTTTATTCCCAAGTTTGATGAGAAAGTAACTGTTGATGTTACTAGTTTTGGTAAACTTAATACCATGATTATCGAATTAAAGGAGCTTGTTTCGAAGTCTAGCTCATCATCTCTTATAACTCCTGAGTTTTTAGCTCAGAAGTTTCGTTTATTCGAGGCTCAAGTTCACAAAGTGTTGGCTCCATTGTCTCAATTTATCAATCTCTTACCAACGAATGCCCCGCCTGTTGTTACAAGGGTGCAATGGAGAGAAAAGAAAGATGTTGGTAAAGGAGAAACAGCAAAACCGAATGAAGAAACAAAGGTTGTTGGAAAGATTTTCAAAGCTCAAATTCCTACAACAAAACCAAAATTTTCGAAGGCTGAACCAACGATGGCACCTACAGTTACTGCAAGGCCAATTGCTAAAGGCATTGTAATTGGTTCTACTGGTGAGGGAAGTTCTTCGAAACCTAAATCTTCAGAAGCTGACAAGGGAAAAGGAAAAGAGATAGTTATTGAAAAATCAAAAGATGAAAGAAAAGCTGAGATAGAGGCAGAATTGGAGAAGCAACGCCAAATTCAAAGCATCATGAGGCTTCGTGAAAATGATCCTCCTACAATGGATAAAGGTGATCCAAAGAAATTTCATAGCTATGAAAATATTGAAGTGAGAGTGTCATAAAATGAAATGTATGCATTCGAGAAGAAGCCAAGAAAGAGCTATGCAATAGAGAACACAGATATGAATCAACTTGATTTCCGAATTAATGAAATGATGTTCGTCACAACACAATACAAAATAATTGAGAGATTCAAGAATGAAGATGACTTTCTACATATGAAACTAAGGTTTCATGTTGTGTTGGGAAAGGATCAGGAAGAGGTTTGGTCCCTTATCAATATTATGTGTGTGATAAGCGTGACTAAGGATGTGTTGTTTGAAAACATGATTCAAAATTTTCGATTTCATGTTGTAAGGGCAAACAATGTGGTTTGTGATTTTTCAGTTGCTGACTTTCCATTGATGAACTTGAATGATCTTATACAAGTTGCATTGATTCTCAAAGATATGGACGCTTCGAAATTTCAAGGGACAGGCAAAGAGATTTTGAGATTTGGTCTAGGTCACATCAAAATCTTTATAGATAATTACTATGATTGTCTAGCCTTAACTGATATTGAGCTATGTACGGCACTGGGAAAGGAAATAAAAGTAGCTCAAGAAACTGTGAAGAGTCAAGAAGAACTGAAGAAGTTTGTTGATGGGGAAATTTGTTTAAAGCCAATGGGATTAGTTTTTTCGGGAAAAGACAAGAAAGGAAAAGCTAAGAGGTTCTTATTTCAAGCTTCGGAAGTGGAACGGTATACAACTGCTCAATATATGAACTTTATTGTTCGTATGAATATTTGTAAGAAAAATAACGAAGGAGATAAGGCTGAGCTGAAGAAGGTTATGAGTTGGTATACAGAGGTTTGAAGATTAATGCATGTGGCTGCTCAAATTCTTACAAACTGAGTTCGACACTGATTACAAAGGGGGAGAATGTTAGTGTCAAATATGTTGTAATGTGTCGAAGTTATTTGAGTCAGTTTCGAAAGTCATTTTATCTGTTTACTAAGGCATAATAGTTTCGAAGTCTTGATTTTTAGCCCTTAGTATTTTTTGTATACTTTCTTATTCTCCTATAAATAGGAGTTGTACGCAGAGGTAGATAGAACTTTTCCAAGTCATTCCGTCTAAGATTCTCTTTGTATTCGAAAGTATAATTGAGGTATAAACAAGATCTTATTTACTCTATGTGTTCATACTACTTTGATTACTCTGATTACATTCATACTCGATTAAATCACTACATCAAATATCTTTATATTTATATAAAAGATTATGTAAATGGTCTCAACAAACATACAAGATAAACTATAATTGGTATACTTTGGAGAGTCACAAAACTACACTTTCATTTCTGAGGAAACATTTAGTTTTCAAAGGTATAATTATTTTTACAAGAAAAAGGAGTCGTAGTTCAGGTAAATCTGTTGATGATCTTGTGAGACATCCCTTCACCGTACTTTACCTAAAGTACACCTTAAGTCCTGCATTATAACAAGAGCCTCATGGAGGGAGAGCAAGACCATTGTGTATAGATATATACGGAATTGACAGCCCCGCACCTTAGCTGTTCGCTACAGTTAGACCTACAAGTCTAGGGTGACAAAAGTCTACCAATTCTGATGCCTGAAGAACGTCGTTCAGGCATATCAGTCATATGAAGCATGGTTATAATAACTCACATATGGATTAACAAAACGATTTGTTTTATTGAGTAACTTACACTTCATTTGTTTTATATAAAAATAAAACTACGTACTATTTCCCGGTTAAGTATAACTTACATTTTTGGTCTTAGAGTTTAAGACTACGTCTTACATTTAAGAAAATATTGGATTTTCTGGAAAACTTTACGCTATCCATTACAATTAAACATTACTGATTTTATGCATACAAAATCGCTTATGAACTCAACAATTTTTGGTCTTAGAGTCTGCAAAATCTTAGTTATGCACAACTCTAATGTACATACTAAGCTATCACAGCTTCCCTGAACAGATCTTTAGTTCTCTTGTGAATACTGTGACTTGAACAAGTTATTATAATTACTTTTAATTGTTTTCCCCAAGTTTTAATATTATATAAATATAAATTAAATTTTAAATTAGTTTTATTTAGAAAACGTACCAAAATTTCAAAAGAGGGGTCCTTCGATACTCCCTTTATGTCAAGTTGTTAGATTCCTCCTTCTCCTCCGTCACCTCTCTCTGTTGGACGGTTTTTCTTAGCATGTCCCATTTCACCACATGCATGGCATACCTGAACTATACTAGCATCGGTAGTTGAAGTGATATGTTGAGTCGGAGTTCTGTAGAAGCGAACTCATTCGTCATTTCTCTCCATTGGACATTCTTTCCTGAAGTGTCCAAATTCACCGCACGTGAAACATACTTGTTTTACTTGGGGTATTGGCTGTGCCGACGCCCTTCAAAAATGGGCAGTGTGCCACTTTCTGTTACAATTTCTACATTGTAACTCTCGACAGGCTCCGTTGTGGTGGTAGTTGCATTTGTTGCACTTTGGGAGATTTCCAACATATCGCTTGACGGGGGTTGTAGTGGCAGATGAAGTACCAGATGTTGTGACCACAGGGGTAGTCAGAAGATGTCGTCTCTTGTTAGAACCTTGAATCGACTTTTTCCCCTTTTTCTTTCGTTTCTTGTTCTTAGGTTTATGGTCTGGAGTGTCCTTGTCAACATACACTCGTTGGTTCCCGTGATTGTTACTACGATTAGCATAACCGGCACCACTTCCGCTTCCTCTGGCGTTAATAGTATCAAAATGTACCATGACGGTTGTCACAGCAGCTGTGACCGCAGCCTGAAAAGTAGCGGAGTCTATCTGCAGAATTGGTGCTTCGCCTGTTGGTTGGTTTCCTTCTTGTGAAGACATGATTCTATTGCATAGCGAAGAATGATTTCGTGAATAATGATGGTCATCACTAGATGTATTCCATCAACTTAAATGTACTAAATAATTTCATGCTTTACTGGACTACTCTCAATGTTTCTGCCAACATTTCCGAGATATGTCCATACTAGTAAGTAGAAGTGGGTTTTGTACTAGTGATATTTGAACTAAGTTATCCTTGTTTCCTAGTGTATCTGGTTCTGACTTTCATAGGGTTCTGGAAATTCATAATGGAAGTCTATATATAAAATAAACTTCATGAATCATAATTGGTTATCCTCGAATGAATTTCGGTGAACTGAATATCTGTTACTGGCTGCAAGAAAAATAATAATCTTAACACATAGTGTGAGTAGTGTATTCACTAACTTACTAAGTCAATTAAGGTTATTATTTATTAGTGTGACGCATAGAATGTTTTAGTTTCTCTTGCTGATCCTTCTCAGAAAACTTCTCATAAACCTGCTCTTGTTTCTTCTTGACTCTTCTGCTGACTGCTTATGAAGAAGTGGTTACCTCTATCTGGGTTCGTCGTGCGAGAATGGAATGTCTAAAGAACTTATGAGTTTAAGTGTAACATTATGGGGTGATCCTTTTGCAGGTCCTCCTATAATTGCGCAATGTATACAAGTTGTATATAATTTAAGATTAAATAGACCTTCGAATAAGTGATCTTACTCCAAAACCACAACCAAACAAGGAACATGAAGTGGAGCATAGATCACAAATTCTAAGTCTATAAAATCTCAATTATATAAAACTTTGGAAGTATATACTCCGGAATCATAGACTTACCAGAAGGGTCTTTTATGTTCTCACACAAGTTGTTTATAGTGCCTAAAATACTCCTATAGTATTTTAATGTATTGAACTTGATATGTTTTATACTTGTTGTTGTCTTATAGTATCATAAAATACTCTCATAGTATTTTAACTTTATGTTCTGATCTAGAAATCTCTTGAATAGAGTTAGGTAAGTTTTAAGGCTGTTGCAACAACAGATCACTCCCAAACACATGTTGGTCACACCTCAAATGAATATAGTTGATCAGGCTATATTGATTCAAGATGTGATTACATAACTGTCCAGGTTTGACTGCATTGTTCAACCTTTAAATACTTTTGTTCTGTTCTTATTGTGATACTTGTTCTAGTATGTATAATCATGTATGTATACTTTTATAAGGTATTGCTATACCTTTAAAATATATTATTATCCAGAGCACTTCGGCCCCATTGTATTTATAGTTGTATATCTTTTATAGGTTGATATACTTAGTTCACTATAAACAATGCTCTGATACCAATCTGTCACACCCCCAAACCGGAACGGCAGAAACGTTCGGGGGCGGAGGACGTCATGTTTAGTATCACAAGACATGCAACATAGTAATCAAAGTAATGAACAACCATATTTATTAGAAAGAAAGTGTTTACAAAGTATGTGTTTCACATAAGATAGAATACATAAGTAAATGACAAAACAAGACACGAAGCTACTATGCTCTATCTTCTGAATCCCAGCACGTGTACCTGTCTACTAGTTACCTGAGAATACAAGTTATTTTGAAAGAGTAGATCAACATTTAAGCTGGTGAGTTCATAAGTATTTAAGTGGTGTATTAGTAAGTTGAAAGCTCTTTTAGAAAAGTTCGCCTGTTCCTCAGAAGATCCTATACCTTCTGATATGATAAAAGATAAGTATAAATGACTCTACAATCCTTTCTATGAGTACTAAATGAATATAAATTATATAGAATACAGATCAAACAAACAATCGATTGTGTGAATCTGCCCTAAGCCCACAACCAAACAAGGAACAGGGAATGAGTCGGAAGTCATACATCCCATTGTTTGTTAGATCTTCATTGTATATAACTCTGGTGCATTCATTTGATACTCACGGAGTTAAATGTAATAGTTCTTTTAGTAAAAACAGTAACCACAATAGTTCCTTCAATAATCACTTAGTTTACACTAGTTATATATGATCTAATATCAAACAGATAGTTAACTATGTGAATCTGCCCTAAGCCCACAACCAAACAAGGAACGGGAAGTAAGGCGGAAAGCACACATCTAACTATCTGTCGGATATTACATATATATATAACCCAGATGTATAAACTAAAGTATTATAGAATTAACCACTTAAGGTCCTTTAGGTTGTATTGGTTTAATAGAATGGATTAAACCTTTCACTGTTAAGTTTCTAGTTTAGTTTACTCAATCTTCTATCTGAAAATATGTTTTTGTACTAGAAAACGATGTATTGAATTTGTATACTATGACCTGACATATACCTAATACTCCTTATGATTACTTGGTGTATACGAAATATATATATAGTCAGATCGAATAGATAGTAGACTGAGTGCATCTGCTCTAAACCCACAACCAAACAAGGAACAAGGAATGAAGCGGAAAGCACACATTCTACTATCTGCTGGACTCAATTAATATATATATCCTAAATGTATCTACCGAGAAATTATAAAGTTAGCATTATAAGTCACCTTCTAACTGAATGTTTATGTTACATGTTTTACTTATATTGAATGTTTTTCTTGTATCATACATCGTGTTTGCTAACCCTGGTACGTTGTCTTTGTACCTTTGTTATTGAAACGCGGTATGACGTAAGTGTCATTCTTCAAGTTTACTAACCCTGGTACGTTGTATTTGTACCTTTGTTATTGAAACCCGGCATGACGTTGTACCTCGTGTTTGCTAACCCTGGTACGTTGTATTTGTACCGTTGTTTGTGCAAACCTGGAATGATATGTTATTACTTTGTATTTGTTAACTTGAATTTTACATATGTTTATATGTTTCTTGTATCATACTTCGTGTTTGCTAACCTTGGTACGTGGTATTCGTACCTTTGTTATTGAAACGAGGTATGATGTAAGTGTCATTCTTCAAGTTTGCTAACCCTGGTACGTTGTATTTGTACCTTTGTTATTGAACCCCGGTATGACATTGTACCTCGTGTTTGTTAACCCATGTACGTGGTGTTCGTACTTTGGTTTATACAAATACGGTATTCCTGTGTAATTTCATGATTTGTTCTTCTGTTATAGTATGTTCCTTCTGTTATAGTTATAGTATGTTCCTTCTGTTATAGTTATAGTATGCTCCTTCTGAATATGTTCTCAATGTTATCGTGTATTGTATATTTTTCCCTGGGTATGTTCTATATGTTATTGTATTGTATCTTCTTTCCTGGGTATGTTCTATATGTTATTGTATTGTATCTTCCTTCCTGGGTATGTTTTATATGTTATTGTATTGTATCTTCCTTCCTGAGTATGTTCTCAATGTCGTATGTTCTAGTATCTAGTATGAACTGAACCTCTAAACCATAACTATTATAGTTTACTATTATGTTTACTTGAACTGTTACTGACTTCAATAAAAGTCTCATTTATCTACTAAGTTATGATTGTACTTTAATAACGGAGTTTTATAAACTATAAAGTAACATAACTTATAAAGAGTTTTTGAAATGTTTTGATTACTCCTTATACATAAGTAATCCAATAAAATGATGTTTATAACAAAACATTTACACAATTATCATTGTGTTCAACTTGTATCCCCTCATAAAAGTATTTAAAACAGTTAAAAGATTGATTATAGGGGTATGAACTCACCTTTAGTGGGTGATTCAAACGAATATGCGCGTAAGGATAAGAAGTTCCACGAATGAAGTCACGAGACTTAACGAGTCCTAAATTACATATAATGGCATATATTGACATAAATATAGTGTTTAGAAGCAACCAAATGCAAGGAAACACTTTACGGGACTAGGAAACACTTGGACCAAGTGTTAGAATCACATGTGATTCATCAAAGGGGAGTGTACGGCCACAAAGAGGAGTTTATGGCCCAAGTGGTATGTCTCATGGAGTTTACGGCCATAGGGTTTACGACCCTATGAGTTTATGGCCGTAAACTCAAGGCATCTTGTACCCAAGTGTGCGATAAGGTCCTATTTGCATCAAGGAAGTGTTCTAGGTCACAAGCTTAGCTTCTAGAAGAGTTTATGGCCAAAATGGCACCTTTATAAGGGTTTACGGCCAAAGGAGATGCTCTTGGCTGTAAACTCCTATTGTTCTTCAAAAATGGATGATTTCAAAGTGTAAATCAAGTGCTTCTAGCATACAACAAGTTAAGGAAGGAGTACTCACGATATTGAAGCTTGAAAGGGTTGATTTTGGTCCAAAAACACTAGTGTGTTCTTGGTGTTCTTGGTGAAAGTTGAAGATTATGAAGATCTAGACAAAAAGGATGTTTTCATGGATGAATCATGAGGATGATACATGATTAAGAAGGATAACAACAACTAGAGGGAAGAACACTTACGTTTTTGGAGGATTTTGATGAAGAACTTGATGATACTTGAGAGATTTTGAAGAGATTTCGGCCAAGGAAGGAAAAGAATGAGGAAAATGAAGTGCTCTCATATATATATAGGAGGGGTTTACGGCCATGGTTGAGTTTACGGCCATAAACTCCATGTTTACGGCCGTAAACTCCACATGATGGAGTTTATGGCTTTGTTTGATGGTTTGAACTTCAGTAGCTATATCCTAACACTCCTTCCTTGAATGAACTAGGCTTAAAACACTCAAACAGATTCTAAACAGTGCTAAAAGATAGCAAAAACGAGTCTGACACTCAGTTGAATTGAATGGCTAGACTTTACAAAGCAAAAAAATTTGGGTTATCACACCCGGCATCTGACTTCATCCAATCTTTTGCATAGGGTCATCACAAGGTCTTCGTAGAAGGGTGAATCCTTTCTTAATCCCATTTTGAAAGCTTCTACAGCGATGGCCATGTCAATGTTGGGGATGCACAGAGCTTCCCTGCCAAACCTGTTAACTAAGTCCCTAAGTTTTTCCTTAGGATCCTGAACCACCCTGTAGAGATCACTAGTGATCTTCTCGAAGGTTCTGCTGCAAGAAAATTGGTTATTAAAGATATTGAATAAGTGTGCAAATGAAGTAATAGAGTATGGGGGAACGTTTAGAAGCCATTTGAAGGCTGATCATGTAAGAGTCGAACCGAAACCTTTGCATAGGCAAGCCTCCTTCAAGTGCCCTGGGATGGGAATGATCTCCATCCTTTCTCTATATTGGGCTATATGCTCTTCGGGATCTGTAGTCCCATCGTATAGCTTCATGCTGGGAGTTTGGAAGCGTTTAGGAGCTTCGGTATCGGCTATCATAGGAGTAAATCTTGAGATCATGTGGCTTGTAGGAGATGCTTCTGGTATTGGTTGGACCACTCCGGGTACACTGGAGATCATTTGTCTTAACTGTTGAAGTTTCCTAGCCATGTTCGAGTTTATTCCTGCATCAACATTAGTGTAGTTAGTATTAATAGTATTGTTGTTTAAGAAGTTACTAGAGTCAAGGTTTCTAGGAGTGTTGAAAGGCTCATTGAAATCATTGATCATGGACGCTCGGTTGTCCATAGTTGCCCCCAGGGTGATGCCACAGTGGTAGGAATTGTGTCCTTCTGGTGCTTTTCTAAGGATCCTACATTATTGAAGTCCAGGATCCTTGGTTGCACAACTGTGGGCGTAGTTTCCTGGGATTTATGAAATTCCGCTTTCATCCTCTTCACTTCTTTGAGTAGTGCTCTATTCTCCTCCTGTTGTTGGGTCACCTGTTGCGTTATTTTCCTCATCATAGCGAAAAGTTCCGCAGTAGTGACTGAGGCATTCGGATCCTGGAGCCCTGAGGATCCCAAACTTCCTGGATTAGCGATCGTGAGGGTGCTTTTCTTGGAAGTGTCGGGCATTTTCCTCTGAGTGAGGGATCCAATCGGAGGAGGTGGTAGGTTTTTGGTTGGAATGGAAGGACCAGAGGACGAAGAGAGGATCGGTTGTGTAGACATGATTTTTTTCGAGGATTTTGAACACCACGGCCCCATGGTGGGCGCCAAATTGTTTTGGTCAAAAATTACGCAAGTACTAATCAACCAAACTGAATGAGAGGCTGTGATGTTCGGATTGTGTAATAGCATGTAGTAAAAGAAAAATAACACGATGGTTTACAAGGAAAGCCCTTGATCCTTGCTAGGATCTTCGGCATAAAACCTTGGGAGGTGATAATGATCACCTGCCTTGATGATTTTATTGATATAAAGTGAAGATTACAATGAGTTCTTAGTAAGAATGAGTAGAGAATTTCGTATAGTAAGCTTAAGCTAAAGAACAGTGTCTTGTGTGCATATTACAAGTGTCAATTTATAATCTAATCCAACCAACAAGATGTCCGATATTTTCGGGATCCTCTATGACCAGCTTCATGAACGTTATTTGACCAAGTATTCTGGGTCTTTAGCATAGTTGAGTTGATTCTTCGTTGAGAATTGGTCTTCCCTTGACTACTTCTGCATACGTGTTAGTTATGGACAAAATATGACTGTTATAAATATTGATAAAAACAATAACGGTATTTAACCGGGATCTTGATGTTGCTGAGGATCCTGGATATAGTAAGGATCCTGGTCCCAACAACCTGTTTTCCTCCATTTTCTGATTTGAGTTAAAACCTTCATGAGTCACATTTTCATTGTCTGCTTTCAACAATTCATATATTTTTGGATCAAAATTATTTGCATTTCCTGTTGTTACAAAAACTTGGTTAGGAAGACCTTTAATGAACGTTGGATAAAGATCTGTATTCGTTTCCAAATAATGTTTTCCTTTTTCTTTCAAAAATTTGTGAATTCCTTTGTATCATCATACACTTGAGCTTCAACAACTCGAGAAATTTCCTTATCACAAGAATCATTGTCACTATCACTTTTGTTAATTATTATGTCCTCGGTAATAACCTTCTCTGTAATGCCCATATTTCTTCCTAGATTAACTCATAGTCTATAATAAATTTGGTAAACTATTGTAACCTTTATATGAATGAATAAGAAAGGATCATTCATATATTTGTATGCTTACGTGTTTTATAGGATATTATGTATAAATTATATGAGTATTTAATAATAAAATAAATAAAATAAAAATACGCGTCAAAGATAAAATATTAGTTAGGACAAATAATCTTAACCTAGTTGTAGTATACGTTATAAGGATTCCAGAGATATAACGAGCGCTCAAATCCGACTTCATATGAAGAAGTTATGCTTCTTCGAAGTTTAGCGATTAAACCGGTATGGCTCTACGTCTCATAAAAAGTAAGTTTTTGATAAATTACTTTTTAGGCTTAGTGATCTAAATAAAATTCGTACCAGTCGTTAAATCGAGAGTGTTTATATAGAGAACATTCAAATCTGACTTCGTGAGAGGAAGTTATGATTTTTCTAAGATTTGGCATAAAAAATATTTAACTCAAGAATTGAATTTTAGATCAGTCGAATTTTATCCATAATAATCTAGAGGAGAGTTGAAGATCTCATTAATAGGAGTCCAATGATATAAAGTTTGTCGAAAACGGACACCGGATGAGAGAGTTATGTTTTTTATACGGGCTTTAACAGTCTAAGCCTGTGTGAAAAATATAAAGTCAAATAGCCGATGGATTCTAAACAAAATTTGTAGATCTCGTCGAGATCTTTCCGGGGATATGAATAACGTCAAAAACAGAGTTCGTATGAAGAAGTTACGCAATTTTGAAAATCTGAAATTTGGCACGCGTATGCGCGACGCGCAGTAGGATCTAGAAGATGCCACATAGCCCCAACCAATTCGTGCCACATGTCAGCAGGCCTGAGGAGCCATGACATCATAGTGCGTGGCGTGCCACTATGGCGCACGACATGCATCCCAAGAAACCCCCTATAAATAGCAGCTCATTCACTCCTTCGTCCTCACACCATTTCAGTCGATACTCCCTCGACTATTGCTCTACTTTAAGCCTTTTTCCCTCCATTCTAGCCTACGCCGAAGACCTACGACGCCCTTGAGTACTCATCCGAGTAGTAGCCTTCGAGTAGGAGATCCCGAGTCTGTATTCTGCCCGTTTAGATCCCGGTTTTCATTAGGAACCCCTGCAAGTTAAGCTACACTTAGTTTATGTTAAATGTAACTTTTAATTATAGTCATGGTCGTTATTATGAATCTATAATTAAGATTTACTAGTGATCCCAAGTCGTTATATTGATTGATCTACTTACGGGAGTGATGTCTAGGCAGGATTTAGTGAGGTGTTTAAAGTGAAATTTCCAAACAGTATAATGTGTATACCAAACGGACCCTACCTCAGATATGATCCTAATTGGTTATTCTTTATTTAGATCTTGAAATAGACTACGGGACTGTTGAGGAATCTAATTCCTTAGGATAATAGTTCATAAATCATGAAATTAGACTAAGACTTAGCGTTATGTACATCTAGGCCTTTTGAAAAAGGTGTAAGGCGAAGCTCTGTCCGATTCACCAATCACCGGACACTTTTTCAGGTGAGTATGTACTTATTATCAAGATCATAATATAAAATAAAAGCATTATTTATATGAAACATTAAATGCTTGCCTGTACCATCTCTGTTATATGATCTTTGTGTAATTAGGATAATACTATTGTATTAGAAATCGTAGCGGAAGTCAATTGCTCTTAGTTATAAGTCTTACCTTAGGTTTAAGAATAATACTTATAATGGTTACTTAGTTCAAATTAAGCATGACATCGAATAGGTCTCATGACTAAGGTAGAGTGTGTGAGATCAGAGCGGAGTGTTTCTCCTTTTTCTTGGATAACCAGAAATGGTTTGTCCGTATCAGACAACTGGAAAGTATGTATGGGTCATTTACTAGAGTAGATGACAACACTTGACAATTCTAGGATGTATAGTGAATTACGTTGCTAGCATGGACTTATAACCCATGGACGAAGATAAAATGGGATACCGTATTTATCAAATCTCTGAACATTGGTTGCCTTATATGACATACACCGGCCATGGACTCCCCTAGCTGTGTAGCCAAACAGTTGCTCAAACGATTCATCAGGTTGGGTGATTCCTCCAGATAATCGTTGCTTTAGGATCTGTAAGGATCGGTTGGGTTGGGTAGTTGGTTTTAGGTTAGATTTATATTATCACATAAAGTTGTTTGTAGGAATGATATTATTTATTATCTTTAAATTATTATGGGCTTGAAAACCGTATGCATCTCACCAGGTTTTACCAAAACCTGACCCGCTCATTTTATGCATCACAGGTAGCGGATGTAAGGATGTCGAAGTCTAGTTAGAATGTTGAGTAGAATAAAGAGATGTGCCTATATTAAGTAGTTTCAGGACCTTTTATTATTTACGCTGTAATGTATGTTTGGATATGAATGAATGACATCCTCAAGGTTTAAAAAAAATAACTTTCGTTATTTTAAAATGTTTTATTTAACTGGGAAATTCCACATCTAAATTTATAAAGCGTAAAGAAAAATGTTTTAATTGGTTCTGAAAAACAGGTGATATCACAGGTGGTATCAGAGCATTAGTTTAAGCGAACTAGGAATTTAGGAAATTTATAGACATAAACTTAGAAGCTAAGTATGATTGGTGAGGTGTGCGATAGAATACTTTAGGATAAATGCCTTAGTTACTTTAGACACTAACACTAGTATATTATAGGAAGATGCCTTAATTGCTGAATATGTGCTAAACGTATGTGTGTGTCTGTGTGTGTGTCTATGTGTATATATATATATATATATATATATATATATATATATATATATACACACACATACGTGTAGCACATATTCAACAATTAAGGCATCTTCCATTAATATACTAGTGTTAGTGTGTGTGTGTGTGTGTGTGTATATATATATATATATAGTATAAATAAATAGCGAGTAATCACTATCCTAAAAACTTCTCGCCTCTACGACTATAGAACGTCATGAAAATCATTATGAGTGGAAGAGTCGTCAATAACGAAGGAGTTCCAGCACCTCAGAAGGTCGGAGCAGTCATTGTTCAAAACCCGATGAATGAAGCTCAAGAAATGATGCAAGAAATGCTCGATCAGCAGTGATGTGAGCTTACGGAGCTCTTAGCTCAAGAACTAGCTAATGATAGAGAAGGATCACCAGTGATCAACGAGCCGGTGGTTGTTGAACAAGACAACAACGAACCAATTCCTTCTCATCCAGATATGGTCCAGGAAGGAAATGAGGACTTGGAAAGTCATCAAGGACCACTTCCTCCTCTAAAAGAATTGGATATCCGAAGGAATGATGAGCCAAGGGGAATTTGCAAGTACAAGGATTTTACGGCTTGCAAACCATCATCCATCAATGAAAACGAGGATCCAATTGGATTCATGGATTGGATATCGGAGATGGTGTCAGGTTTTATAACATGTGGTTGCTCAGGGAAGCTACAAACCACCTATGTTGTGAGGCGGTTCAAGGGCACATCGCTTCGTTGGTGGAACACATTAGGGAAGATTGTGAGCTCTTACAAGCCACTGCAATTGACCTGGTATGAATTCTTGACCCATTTCAAGAGGAAGTTATATTCAACTGAGAAAAGGCTGGAATTAGAGAATCAGTTCTTGGCTTTGACAAAGGGAATCATGTCGGTGGACGAGTACACCAATGCTTTCACTGATAAAATGGAGTTCGCCCTACGACTTGTTCCGGATGAACTGGCCAAGATCGATCGGTATGAAAAGGGATTGGCATGAGAGTACACTGTGTTGGTGAAGCAGGCACCTACTGTTGAGGCAGACGTCTGGGTTGCAAAGTCTGTGGAAGGTATGATGAAGAAGAGAACCGCCGACAAGACTGAGGTCGGTGAAAAGAGGAAGCCCGAGGAAAGCAACAACAATTACGACAAGAAGAAGAAGTTCTCTAAGTCAAGTAGTAAATCAGGAAGCAACCAGAAAAGGAAGTGGTGTGACCAGTGCAAGAAAAAGCATTTCGGCGATTGTGTCATTAGCTTCAAGTGCAAGAAGCCCGGGCCTATTTCTACAAATTGCCCAGTCAAAGGAACAGTTTGTTTCAATTGTGGAGAGGAAGGACACATGAAGGCAGAGTTACCAAAGGTTGAGAACCCTTTCCCAAGGATCATGCCACCGAAGCCCAACGATCGAAGATATCAGATGACCCTCAATGAAGCAAAAGAAGATACCGATGTTGCTTCAAGTACATTCTTAGTTAATGAAATTCCTACAAAGATATTATTCGATCATGGAGCAGATCATTCATTTATATCACATGAATTTGGTAGGAAGCTTAGATTATCACCACTTAGACTAAGTACCCCTATCTTAATAGAAGTAGTTGGTGGTAGGAATGTATCTCTTAGCAATAGATTAGAGGTCGTAACTATCGACTTGAATAGAAACAAATTTCGTCGAGTGATTTTGCCTTTTGAGTTGAGTGAGTTCGACGTAATTCTCGGCATGGATTGGTTGGGAGAAAACCTCGCATACATCTTATGTGGAAGGAATATGGTGCGTATTAACCCCCTTGGGAGAGAGCCGTTCATGGTTTACGGTGATAAGAGCATAGTGAAATCTGGAATTATCACAATGATGAAGGCTAGAATATGCCTATCCAAGGGATGCACGACATTCTTAGCATACGTGATAGATGTGAAGAAGGAGAAAAAGGAAATGAATGATACACCTGTGGTGCGAGATTTTCCTAAGGTATTTCCGAATGAATTACAAGGATTACCACCAGAGAGACAGGTAGAATTCAGGATCGACTTATTTCCAGGCACGATGCCAATTGCGAAACCACCGTATCGTTTAGTACCTACAGAGATACAAGAGGTAATGACACAAATCCATGAGTTGTTGGATAATGGTTATATAAGACCTAGTTCATCACCCTGGGGAGCTCCAGTACTTTTCGTAAAGAAGAAGGATGATACAATGAGAATGTGCATTAACTATAGAGAGTTAAACAAAGTTACGATAAAAAAATATGTATCCCTTAACTAGGATAGACGACTTATTCGATCAATTGCAGGGAGCAACAATTTTCTCCAAAATTGATCTCAGGTCAGGCTATCACTAGTTGAAGATTAGAGAGCAATACATTGAGAAGACAGCCTTTATAACAAGGTATGGACACTAAAAATTCCTTGTTACTGTTGGATTAGTGTCTAAGTCCATAACTATTTTGGTATGTACTTGACCCGATTGTGAGCATGGTCCTTTTGGGTTGCCTTCACACGGGTGACTAGACAGGATGACAATTGAGGAGAGAGGTTGATTAGGGCATAAATATGATTTATTTATTATATTATATGAATAATATATTAATTTGGAATCATATTATTAATTAGTATTTAATCAGAAATTAATCAGGAATTAATTTTGGGATTAAAGGAATTAATTAAAAGTACAGGGCTGTTTTGTAATTATTTGATAGTTGAGACTTTGGGCTATTGGATCACCTTTATTAAGGCTTGAATGAAAATCCTAGAAGGATCTAGGAGTTTTCGTCCAAGGGCTTAAGGAAAGGAGTCTATGGACTTGCTTAGGCCCTAAGCTAAGGGATTAGGGTTTCCACCTTGAAACCCTGGCTAGCCTCAAGTATAAATAGCACCCTAAGGCACTAGAATTCGTCCAAGCCTTGGGAAACCCTAAAAGGGACGAATTTTAGGGCAAGATACCCTTCTCTCCTCTCTCCCATATTTATCCTTTCACCTAGTGTGTTTGTGAGCCATTAGAGGTACTACACTTGTGGTACTTGCTTCCAAGAGCTAAGGTGATTCAAGGAACTAGTTGTTATTACTATATAACAACAAAAGGTATGTATTCTATTATTCTATATGGATTTCGAAAATAATAGTAGCATGCCAGGTTTCTTTTTGTGTTCATAAAGTTGTATGTCTAATAGTGAAAACATAGATCCAATTAGGGTTGCATGCACACATAGGATTGTTTGTATAAAACCCAACAGTGGTATCAGAGCCTTTGGTTAACTTGTTTTCAATTAGTATTATACAATTGTATGAACTTGACATATTAGGGTTTATTGCCAATAAACCCTAGGAGGCTAGGATTTTCAAGATTAGGGTTTGCAAACCCTAATTTGCAAGAGTTTGAATAAGATCTTCAAATCCTTTCCTTAAACCCTTAAATTTCGAAATCTAGGGTTTGTTTTAATCCCTTGATTTTCGAAATTAGCCTCCTCCCCAAGATAAGATCCTAAATTTTAGGGATTTGGATTATCCCATATCTTGTAATTATCCTCTAATTGTTATATATGGTAATAATAGTTTTTTTTTATTATCCTAACCATATTTTCAAAATCTAGAGAGATAATTAAGGGATTAGAATATCTTAAATGTATAAATGGTAATTATCCTCATGATTTAGATAATCCCTTATGATTTAATAATTAAATTAATAGTCTAATTCCAGATAATTATTAAATCAAGAGTTTTAATATTTAAAATTTTAATTTAAATAGTCTTAAATTTCGAAAATTTTAAAGTGAGATTAAAACCTAATTGTTTTGAAAAGTTTCAAAACTTGCCCTCAAGTTTTGGAATTTAAAAGTTGATTAAAAGTTTAATTTTGAAATGTTAAATTCTAAAACCCTCGTATTTTGAAAAGGTTCAAATTACACCATTATGGTTTTGTAAAGTTAATAAAACCACCTAGTATTTTAAAAGTGTAAAATACACCCTATACTATATATATATGACATTAAAAGTCTAATATTATATATGTATAAGTAAACAGTCAGTCTTACCGTTAGTAGGCCTCATTCACGAAGCTGGTCTATAAGGGGTGTTTAAGGAAGTTGCCTATAAAATGGCGATTGAATGGGTATCCACTCTTACCCACCGCACTCTTGACTAGTGGAGGGTCGTTAGCCGAACGGGTAGGATAGGACGAAACCTTCCATTATAAGTATAATGAAGTACAAAGTAACTACATGCTTTTACAAATTCCCAAATTCTAGTTACTTTAGGGCAAAATGTGAATTTGTATGCTAATCCATGGAATTACACTTCGTACCCTTGTCAAACGTTAGTGGAGCGTGTGTGGCTAACCGGCACACTAATTTGGGAATGACATTGGTGGCGAAGGGTGGCTCGATGTTTATCATAGATCAATGGAGCGTGTGTGGCTAACCGGCACATTGATTAGGTGATAGTAGCAATTGGGTGCACCACGTGATTCGTATGGTTATTCACACCTTGTTTGTGATCCTCGGCATCCCAGTCACAAATAGAAGGGCATAATCGAGATTAAACATGCCATTGAAAAGTTCAATGAATCTCAAAAGATCTAGGAGTTTCAATTCATTTAAAACTTAAATTTATTTTTTCGTTTTTCATGGTGGGAATTGGTAAATCGTCATTTACCTACCTTCAAATATTATGCAACTAGATTACGGCATCCCTCTTCTAGGTTGTAGAATGTTGTGTTGGATCCTAGCCTTGATGTTTCATTTGGGTGTTACATCAAGGATTCTTATCAACTAACTTGAATTTTCTCCCGTTTTGTAGATGTCTAAATCTTACAATGGTCTTCCCAAGTCCCTTGGAACAAACTTTCCAAATGAAAATGACGTTCCACGATACGATCAAGGAAATGAGAGTCATGCTTCACTTCCTCCACCTCCTCCAATTATTCTCCCTAACCCACAAGTTCAAAGGCTTGAAAAGTTCATGCTCACTCAAGCCCTATTGGCAAGTAAACACGAAGATGGGAAACCTGTGTGTGCACACATCTTAGAGATGAAGTCACACATTGATAGGTTAAGGATGATGGGTGTCGATATCTCAGAAATGTTGGCTGTTGACTGGGTTCTTCAGTCACTTCCTGAATCATATAGTGAGTTCGTTAGAGAGTACTATATGATGGACCATGATGTGACCCTCATTGATTTGACCTATTTGCTTATAGCTGCTGAATCAGAAATGATTTGGCGTGCTAATCGAGCAAATTTGTCTGGCAAATCAAACTCCCAAACTTCAATGGACATTGAAAATAGTGACATTGGAAATCCAGAAAAGGTAAATTCTGAGATAGTTCCTTGTGCCATTCCAAAAGAGTCCATCTGCTTCTACTGCCAAGAGAAGGGGCATTGGAGATGAAGCTGCCCTGTTTACCTGAGAGATCTAAGAGATGGGAGAGTCAAGACGTATGGCTCTACTTCAGGTAAAATCCAATAACTAACTCTATAAGTTCCTATTCTTTGATTTTCAATACATGATGTGATAAGATTACATTTTGATGTTTTGTAGGATCGAAGAAAAGAGAGGAAGCTTAAAGGAAGAAGTAAGCTGAATCTGATCGTAAATAAATGGATTTCGATCGCATTGCTTGAAGATCGGATTTTTGAGCTACTACTTTAGAGTTAGAATAGATTGCTTAGAAATTGAAATAACATAGTTTTCATTTGAATTGCATTGTAAGGACAAGTTTTTCCGCAATAAAATGAATTTTGATTTCGTCCTATTTATTTATCCTTGCAATGGCATATGTGAAAATGGATGTTTATGTATTTCTAATTTTAGCAATGTTGAATTGGATGTGATTCTTGATTATGTTATTTGTGAAATGTCGAGGATTTGCCAAATAAAGGAAGATTCTCATCGCCCAAGTTTCAATTGGACAAAAACTTGAAATCATACAACTTGGTTGCGTGATGAATGAGAAACTTCATATTTTGGAAATTAGACTAATTCTTTGGCAAAGAGTCAAGAGAAGGACCAGGAGATCGAGTACACTAGGTTGTGCGTTGATCAAGTCCACCACAAGAGTGATAAAGATATTCGTCATGATTTACTAAAGGTTAGTAAATATGATTATACTTATAAGATTAAGTATAATTCTGAGTTGATTGAAAGAGTTTCAATCAATAGCAGAACGAATAAGAAGAATCAAGTAGGCAGAAAGATAAAAGTTTCTCTATTCTAAGAAGAAGGGAGAGTACCTTTTATTGTGTTTTATGATAAGTCTTAATGATTAAGAACCATATCTCAATTGATCCTCTAAGTGAGTCTTAGTGCAATTGCATGTCTAAAAAGAGGAATCGAGAATTGTAGAAATGGTTAAATCAAGAAGTCAATCATACTTCGTTCCAATATCAAGTCTTAGAGTCAAGATTTTGACATGAGTGACAAGTCTTAAGTAGGTTTATAACACTCGACAAATGTGGAATTTGGAAAAGTTTTCTTATTCTTACACATTTGAAATTGGTAAGTTGTGATGTCTTGGATAAGACAAAGACCAACCAGGACCAATTGTGTGAAGTGTTAAACTTGACAAAAGGCTACACTAACTCTTGAATATTTGTTTGTCAAGAAATGTTTCTTGACAAGAGAATCTTATATGTCAAGGAGTCAGTGGGAGTCTTAATGGTCTTGAAAAGTTTCAAGAACAAATCAAGAGTAAACCTAGTTGATCATCACTAGCACACGACTTGAGGTTTAAAGCCTATCGTGGATGACATACTCTTTTTCTGTGCCATTCCAATTGAGTTAATTATGCGTGTGAGTTCTATGAGTTCTCATTTGAATGCATAAAGACAAAGCACCTTGATCAATGGAAAGTACATTGATATGAAAGGGTGAGTTGCTTGGAAGACATGGTGGGCATTCATGTTACCATGAGGCAAGAAATCAAGATTGAACAAGTTCAGTCCATATGTTTTTGGATTTGTCGCAAACTTTCGTTTTGACAAATTCACATGGATAGGAACACATACATCATAAAATCTAAGTGTCATAAGGTTTTCCTCCTTTATGAAAATGATTGTGAGGAAATGCTTTCACTAAGAGAGATTTTAAGAAGATAGCAATTGTGAAAATTGTATTCACAAATTCGATTATGATTACGGCATCCCTTTTCATAGTTCGAATTGTGAGATTTGGCAATTGATCTGAACATTTGGGACTTAGTAACATAAATTCTGAATTGTTTAGACACACATGTGAGCTATCTAAGGCAAATGTGTATGAGCTTAAAAATCTTAGATAAATTCTTATGAAAGCATTAGGTATTAGAAATATGAACTTAAGGAATTCAATAAGCATTGTTTTCTAGAAGTTCAATTGTTTTCTGAATACATGTCAAAGCTAGTGGGAGCATAAGTGTTATGCTGGTAAGAAAATAATCGTCATGTTAGTGGGAGCATGATTATTATAGTAAGTATTGCAAGTTAGCAATATTAATTATAGAAAACAAAGATTCATTTTTTCAAAGTTGCAAGGGTTAAAAAAAAAAATTTGTTTTGCTATAATTAAGGGAGAGAATATTATACTTCATTTCAAAATTCTAAAGCTTAGATTGAGAAATGTTAATAAATTTAGTCAAGGATACATAGTGCATTCTCAAAATTCGATTATGATTACGACATCCCTCTTCATAGTTCGAATTGTGGAAACAGGGCACATAAAATATTATGGCAGAAGGATGATAAAGTATCACATCCTTATGTGATACATTATGCATCGTGTCTAATACGCTTCGGGTATGGGACCGATTGCATATGTTATAATATTTCACCATTCTAAATTTTCCAAATGCCTAGGGCATTAAGAGGGAAAAAGGACTAGAATCGGTTTTGACTAAAATAATTAAACAACCATCAAAGGACGGTCTGAGGTTCACTGAGGATTTGTCGCTTGTGAGTAGTTGGAAGTATAGTACTGGATGGACTATATTGACATTATTATGAATAGATAAGATTCTATTAAGAATAAGTTGTCATATAGCAAATATGGAAATGTTTCCATTAATGGGAGTTGGATATTAAGACTCTATGTAGATTAGAAACTTTTATGCAAAAGGATGTTCAAAGGAATGTACTTTGAGTGAGAGACATCACATCTATAAAATTGTTTTGTAACAATTTCTGATAGAGAACTTAGTAATTTCATTAGCCGGGTCTTGGTGACTTTTGTGCTATGACATTACGAAAGAATCATTGCATAAAGTGTTAGAATCTGACATATTCTAAAAGTGGCAAGAATTTGGTATTCTTATACTAATAATAAAATTGGGGATTGTGAAATGAGTTTCATTGGAAAAGTTTTTCAATTGTTGTATTTCACAGAGTATGGACCATAGGTAACCAAAGTGTGCATGCTTGGAGCATGGGACAATTGTGGTTATAATTCGAGTAATAAGTTGATTTTCTGAAACAGTAAGCAATGAATAATGAGTAATCAATATGGTGTTTAAAAGTGTTTTTATTTACGCTCAAAAAGTTTTGGGACCATATAGGATTAATATTATTATTGCGTTTCATTTTTCATGTTTTGACTTCCAGAATAACTAAGTTATTCGAAGCTCCACAGTCGGTCATACGTTGGAAGTAGGTATGAAGGAAGACTGTCATGAATCTGTCTGTAGATTGTCTAAAGTGTTTAGACATAGCACAAGTTTGCTGCAGAGTTCATGAGTGCTTTGATAAGATTAAAGTATTGGATTAAACCCACGCTCACTTGAATCACTTCATGGTTTTATCACGAGTGATTGGTGAGACGATAACATTGTATATTCTTGAAACCGAGACGTGTGAGTTGTTATTTGCTAGTCGGTTGCACATTGATGATAAGTAAACACACCAGTAACTTGGTGTTATAAAACTTATTGTTGTGTGTGATTCGATTAGTAGGTGCAAGCAAGCATTTGAGTCAAAGTTTATCCATTCCTTTTACCCAAGGTGGGATAAAAGCGATATCTGTGGGCCCCTCGATGATTTAGTGATGACAAAAGAAAGTGCTCGGCCGGGCCAGGACTGATTTGATTTGTTCAATTAGTCAGTCGTCATAAATCGGAAATCGGGAAACGACACATAGACTGAGAGAATGATTTCAATCCATGTCTCATGTCTATACGATATCTTCTAGAATGGAGGAATATATGATCCCTTATCTAAAGGACACGCGTATCTGATAAGATCAGAGTTGACAGCGGCTTTTGGAAGCTACGATTGCTGATCAGGTTCTGAAGTCATACGTAGAATAGTTATTAGACTTATCCAAGTGGGAGACTGTTGGATTAGTGTCTAAGTCCATAACTATTTTGGTATGTACTTGACCCGATTGTGAGCATGGTCCTTTTAGGTTGCCTTCACACGGGTGACTAGACAGGATGACAATTGAGGAGAGAGGTTGATTAGGGCATAAATATGATTTATTTATTATATTATATGAATAATATATTAATTTGGAATCATATTATTAATTAGTATTTAATCAGAAATTAATCAGGAATTAATTTTGGGATTAAAGGAATTAATTAAAAGTACAGGGGCTGTTTTGTAATTATTTGATAGTTGAGACTTTGGGCTATTGGATCACCTTTATTAAGGCTTGAATGAAAATCCTAGAAGGATCTAGGAGTTTTCGTCCAAGGGCTTAAGGAAAGGAGTCCATGGACTTGCTTAGGCCCTAAGCTAAGGGATTAGGGTTTCCACCTTGAAACCCTGGCTAGCCTCAAGTATAAATAGCACCCTAAGGCACTAGAATTCGTCCAAGCCTTGGGAAACCCTAAAAGGGACGAATTTTAGGGCAAGATACCCTTCTCTCCTCTCTCCCATATTTATCCTTTCACCTAGTGTGTTTGTGAGCCATTAGAGGTACTACACTTGTGGTACTTGCTTCCAAGAGCTAAGGTGATTCAAGGAACTAGTTGTTATTACTATATAACAACAAAAGGTATGTATTCTATTATTCTATATGGATTTCGAAAATAATAGTAGCATGCCAGGTTTCTTTTTGTGTTCATAAAGTTGTATGTCTAATAGTGAAAACATAGATCCAATTAGGGTTGCATGCACACATAGGATTGTTTGTATAAAACCCAACAGTTACGTCCTTTGGACTAACAAATTCTCCAGCGGCATTCATGGATCTGATGCATTGACTTTATAAACCTTTTCTCAATAAATCAGTAATAGTGTTCATTGATGATATCTTGATTTACTCCAAAACAATCAAGATCATGGTAAACATCTCTGATAAGCACTGGAAGTACTAAAGAGGGAAAATATGTATGCAAAATTTTCCAAGTGTGACTTTTGGATACGGTAGATACAATTATTGGGTCATATTGTTAACCATGAAGGCATTATGGTTGACCAAGCAAAGATATAAGTTGTGATGAAATAGGAAATGCTAAAGAGTCCCACTGAAATTTGTAGTTTTCTGGTATTGGCGGGTTACTACCAAAGATTCATCCAAAACTTTTCTTCTACTGCTACTCCATTGACAGCCCTGACCAAAAAAGGAGTCGCATATACTTGGAGCGAAAAGAAAGAAAGAGCTTTTGGTGAATTGAAGAAAAGGTTGTGTGAAGCACTAATCCTCGTCCTACCAGAATGAACTGACGACTTCGCGGTTTTTAGTGATGCTTCTAAGATTGGATTGGTATGTGTCCTTACCCAACGGGACAAAGTAGTATCTTACGCCTCGAGACAATTGAATCCCCACGATCAAAATTATCTGACTCACGATCTAGAGCTTGCAGCAGTGGTTTTGGCCCTAAAGATTTGGAGACACGTTCTTTACGAAACCAAATGCAAACTATATACGGATCATAAGCGCCTTCAATATCTCTTTGCACAGAAATAATTGAACATGAGACAAAGGTGATGGATGGAGCTACTCAAGGACTACGATTGCGAGATACTTTACCACCCAGGTAAAGCTAATATTGTAGCTGATGCCTTAAGTAGAAATGTGATTCTGGAAGGGAAAAGTGCTAGATCGTTGAATATTGAAATGATCTCAACGATTGTGGAAAATATCAAGGAAGCTCAGACAAGGGCTTTGGCAGAAGGAGATAAGAAGGATAACGTCCAGGCAAGACGTTTGTATTTGAAGAAGATAAACAAGGGTTGAAGACGTTTAAGAATCGCGTTTGGGTGCCAAAGTTGGGTGGTATACGAGATCTTCTTATGTAATAATCTTATAAAACCATGTATTGTATACACCCAGGCAGTACCAAAATGTACTAGGATTTAAAACCCTATTATGGTGGCCAACAATGAAGGTCGATGTGGCAACTTATGTAGCAAAGTGCGTAACATGTGCAAGAGTAAAGGCAAACATCAGAAGCCATACGGGGATTTGGAACCCTTACTGGCACCCATAGGGAAGTGGAATGATGTTACCATGGATTTTATAACAAAGTTGCCAAAGACAAAGAGAGGTCACAACATGATATTGGTTGTAGTAGACCGACTTACAAAGAGTGTGCATTTCATAGCCGCACGAGAGAATTGGTCTATGGAGAAGTTAGTTGAGACCTTTGTAGAGGAAATTGTCAGGATACATGGAGTACTCTTATCTACTATGTCAGATAGGGATAGTCGATTCACTTCCAGATTTTGGAAGAGTTTGCAGGAAGCGATGGGCACGAAGTTGTGCTTAAGTACTGCCTATCATCCATAAACGAACGAACAAAGTGAGAGAACTATCCTAACCTTCGAAAATATGTTGCGGGCATGTGCCTTAGAGTTTCCTGGTAGCTGGGATAACCACCTATCACTGGCCAAATTTTCCTACAACAATAGTTATCACTTAAGCATTAAGATGCCTCCTTACGAAACACTGTACAGAAGGAAATTTCATATGCCATCGTGTTGGTTGGAAGCAGGATAGAAACACTTTGTGGGTCCTGAGTTAGTACACCAGACCGCGGAGAAGCTAAGAGTCATCATAGAAAGGATGCTAGTTGCTCAAAGTCGTCAGAAAACCTAAATAGATAAGAAGCAACTATCAATAACATTTGATGTGGGTGATCAAGTGTTACTTAAAGTCTCACAATGGAAGGGAACTATTAGATTCGAAAAGCGAGGAAAGTTGAGTCCTTGTTTTATAGGACCATTCAAAGTACTTCAAAGGATAGGGAATCAAGCATACAAGCTTGAATTTCCCTACAACCTGCGAGTCATCCATAATACATTTCACGTTTGTTATTGAGGAAGTATGCGGGAGAAGAAGTTGATATGATCCCACTTTCAGTGTTAAGGGTTGATGAAGATAGAAGGATATTTGAAGAGCCTCAAGCAATCGTTGACCGTTAGAGAAAGAAATTATGACAAAATATGATTGACGTGGTGCTGGTGTGATAGAAACACACGATAGAGACGAACATCGCCTGGGAAACAGAAAGTAAAATGAAAAGTCGTTATCATCATCTGTTTGTTGCTGCATGATTCCGGAGATGGAACAATCCTAAGGGGGAGATACTTATAATGCCTATGTCTCCTGCTAGATTAATTCATATTCTTTAAACACTTTGGTCAACTATTATAACCTTTATATGAATGAATAAGAAAGGATTATTCATATATTTGTATGCTTACGTGTTTTATAGGATATTATGTGTAAATTATATGAGTATTTAATAATAAAAAAATAAAATTAAAATATGCATCGAAGATAAAAGATTACTTAGGAAAAATAATCTTAACCTGTTGTAGTAAATGTTATAAGTATTCCGGAGATATAAGGAGCGCTCAAATCCGACTTCATATGAAGAAGTTATGCTTCTTCGAAGTTCGCGATTAAAAAGACATGACTCTACGTCTCATAAAAAGTAAATTTTTGATAAATTACCTTTTAGTCTTAGTCATCTAAATGAAAGTCGTAGTAGTTGTTAAACCGAGAGTGTGCATATAGGGAACGTTCAAATATGACTACGTGAGAGTAAGTTATGATTTTTCTAAGATTTGGCATAACAATATTCAGCTGAAAAATAGAATTTTAGATCGGTAGATTTTTAGCCAAAATAATCTAAAGGAAAGTTGAATATCTCGTTAATAAGAGTCCAACAATATAAATTTTGTCGAAAACGGACACCAGGTGAGAGAGTTATGCTTTTTATATGGGCTTTAACAGTCTAAGCATGCGTGAAAAATATAAATTCAAAATTAGTTGACGAAGTCTAAACAAAAGTTGTAGATATCATCGAGAGCTTTTTGGGGATATAAATAACGTCAAAACGGAGTTGGTATGAAGAAGTTACGTAATTTTGAAAATCTAAAAGTCGACACACACAGGAGCGGTGCGCAGTAGGTTCTAGAAGCTGCCACGCAGCCCCACCCAATTTGTGCCACGTATCAGCAGGCCTGAGGAGACACGCCATCATAGTGCGTGGCGTGCATCCCAGAAAACCCCCTTAAAATAGCAGTCCATTCACTTGTTCGTCCTCACACCATTTCAGTCGATATTCTCTCGACTTTTTCTCTACTTTAAGCCCTTTTTCCCTCATTTCTAACCTACGAAGAAGACCTATGACGCCCTTGGAGTACTCATATGAGTAGTAGCCTTCAAGTAGGAGATCCCGAATCCGTATTTTGCCCGTTTAGATCCCGATTTTCATCAAGAACCCATGTAAGTTAAACTACACTTAGTTTATGTTATGTGTAACTTTTAATTATAGTCATAGTCGTTATTATGAATCTATAATTAAGATTTATCAGTGATTCTAAGTCATTATACCGATTGATCTAATTACGGGAGAGATTTTTAGGCTGCATTTAGTGATGTGTTTAAAGTGCGATTTCCGAACAGTATACTCTCTATACCAAATGGACCCTACCTCTGATATGATGCTACCTGGTTATTCCTTATTCAGATCTTGAAGTATACTTCGGGACTGTTGAGGAATCTAAACCCTTAGGATAAATGGTCATAATTCATGAAATTAGACTAAGACTTAGCGTTATGTACATCTAGGTCTTTTGAAAAAGGTGTAAGGCGAAGCTCTGCCCGATTCACCAATCACCAAACACTTTGTTAGGTGAGTGCATAGTTATTATCAAGATCATAATCTAAAATAAAAAGAATTATTTATTTGAAAAATTAAATGCTTGCATGTACTATCTATGCTATATGTTATTTGTGTAATTAGGATAAACTATTGGATTAGAAACTGTAGCCGAAATCGACTGCCCTTAGTTATAATTCTTACCTTAGGTTTAAGAATAAGACTTGTAACGGTTTCTTAGTTCAAATTAAGCTTGACATCGAATAGGTCTCATGACTGGGGTAGAGTGTATGAGATTAGAGCAGAGTATTTTCTCATCTTTCTTGGATGACGAGAAATAGTGGGTCCAGATCAGACAACTGGTAAGTATGTCTGGGTCATCGACCAGAGTAAATGAAAACACTTGACTATTCTAGTCAGTCTAGTGAATTACCTTGCTAGAATGGACTTATAACCCATGAACGTAGATAAAATGGGATACCATATTTATCAAATCTATTAACATTAGTTGATTTATATGAAATATACTGGCAATGGACTTGCCTAGATATGTAGTCAAATAGTTGCTCAAACGATTCATAAGGTTTGGTGATTCCTCCAGATAATCGTTGCTTTAGGATCTGTAAGGATCGTTTGGGTTGGGTAGTTAGTCTTAGGTCAAATTTATACTATCTAATAAAGTTGTTTGCGGGAATGATATTATTTATTATCTTTAAATTATTATGGGCGTGGAAACCCTATGCATCTCACCAGGTTTTCCCAAAACCTGACCCACTCATTTTATGCATCACAGGTAGCGGATGTAAGGCTGTTGAAGTCTAGTTAGAATGACGAGTGGAATAAAGAGATGTGCCTGTAATAAGTAGTTTCAGGACCTTTTATACTTTACGCTGTAATGTATGTTTAGATATAAACAAATGGCATCTTCAAGGTTTTAATAAAATAACTTTCGTTATTTTAAAATGTTTTATTTAACTGGGAAATTCTGCATCTCAATTTACAAAGTGCAAAGAAAAATGTTTTAATTTGTTCAAAAAAAATGGGCTATGTTACATTCTCCTTTTGAGAATCATAAATTTTGGTTCTCGAAGAAGAAGATTCATCGTTTAACTTTGTTGTTGAATCTACATTATATTTGTCTTTACGTAACGAAGTGACATTAATGACAGACAATTTTGAGCAATCAACACATTCCTCTTCCTTGATTTCACTGATATTGTCAAAGTCATCTTAGATATCCGCAACTATTTTTTGAGTACTTTGTGTCGAATTCTCAGTCTTGTTCAAAATTTTGACTTGTTCATTTTTGGTCAAAGTCTCGTTTACAATATTAACAAGTTCATCAGCATTCAGACAGTCATTTATGTTAGCAACACCATAAGCATACAAATCATTAGAATGGTGGCATAGTTAGCTACTTTACTTTAGCAGTCAGAGGTAGTTTCGTCAACTAGTTCTCTTTTGAAAGTAATAAAAGTTAGCAGCTTCCCATGTTGTTCAACACATATATCTCATGAATGATAGAGATCTGTCAATTTACCATACAATCTTTTAGCAATATTGCAATATATGTTTTGTTGTTTCACTAACATATAGCTATCCATTCTAATACCATCCCTATCACACATGATATTAGTAAGCTTAAGTTCTAAACTCGTTATTTTACTGTTCTTCTCTTCCAACCTATTGTGTGCTTCGTATAGGGAGGCCTTAGATTTTTCAGCATCACTACTCATTGAAATTAGCATGTCATTCAGATAAGAGAAAGTTTTATCAAAATCACATAAAACAGTATGATAAGAATTTAAAGGAATATTAGGAGAGATTAGAAGATCATGCACCTTAGCTGTCATTAGAGATTTTGGTGTTTTCGAAACAAAACACATCCCAGTTGTCTCCAAATTTTCTTCATCACTCTCATCACCTTTCACATTCTCTTCCAATCCATTATCCATCATCACTTTCTTCCATATCTTCCTCAAACCAGCTCTTCTTCCCAAATCCACCCTTTTCGTGTTTAACGAATAACACACCATGTGTGGGATGACACATTTCCTCGTCATCTGATGCAGAAGACAATATCTGATAAGTGTCATCGCTCTTATCACCTTCTTTAGCCATCAATAAAAGATTCTTTGTTTGAGCACGAACTTCTTCAGGCCTTTTCGCATAATAGGCTTCATCATTCACTTTCTTTCTCTTTCTTCTCTTCTTTCTTTCTTTTCATACAATCTTTTTCCAAATGATTGTGACCATTGGAATAATTGCAATTGTACCCCGAATCACCTTTCAATTCAACTCAGTCTTCTTCTCTTCTTCTTTCTTCTCAACTTTCGCATCTCCTTTCTGACTTACACCAACATTCGACATCGACTTCTTCTCCAAGTTGTTTTTGAAATTTCCACTTATCAGCTTTTTATAGAACTTTTTCACCCTATTATTCGAATAATAGGCAACAACTTCATCATTATAATTAAGGAGAAAACCTTCTTCGAATTCATTCGCATTTTCTTCAGACTCATATTCCTTTGTATTTGTTTTAGACACCAATGCCATAGGACCACCAAAATTCAAATTGTTTTCTTTAGCAATGTCCATTACCTCCGTTTGTGTGCTTTCCAATGTTGTAGAGATTCGACAGAGAGTATGTGTTGAAATTCTCTTATGTCTTTATCATCAAACAAATGTTTCTCCACTCCTTTCTAAGTCTGAAAACAAAAGTGAGATTGAACTCCAGAGTTGTACGTCTTACTCCATATCGATTGCATTTGAAGATCAACTCATTAGGCCTGTCATAGTATGCCTCAATACTTTTGTCCTCCTTTTGCTTGAAATCTGGTAGTTCGGGCAAACATTTCATCACCGAGCTGTTCTTCGTCTTTCATTTCCTTGATACTTTTCTTTCAAAGTATCCTAGATTTCCTTAGCAATTTTGCATCCACGAACGTAACTGTAAACTACATGAGGAAGAGCTCCTCGCAGTTCCTGGAGACACTTTTTGTCGTTAGCTTTCTTCTTATTCCCTTGTGCAATCATATCCTCAACTGCTCCAAAATTACTAACGGCTTGAACCAAAATCTGCACGATAAGGTCCGGTCTGGATTGATCTCCTCAGATCCTCATCGATATCATTAAGGTAATCCTCCATACGATCAGCCCACTGATCATAATACTCTAGAATTAGCATTGGGATCTTGGTTGCAGATCCAAGAAGATTCGTGAAGTTCATCAATGTGTTTATGTTAAGATCTTCCATCAGATTCAATGAAAAGAAGAATTTATTGAAGAGAAATGAATTGATTACTAGATCGACTGACAAAAACAGAAGCATAATCGATTAATCACACTTGACTAAAGGAAGAATTATGCTTTTATCTTGCGGAAAATTTGAATCGGAAATATCAACTTAAAAATATGAAAAACGTGAACATATTTTTTAATCAAAGTAATGATTCCTGCTCTAATACCAATTGAATAGTGAAATGAAATGTGTTTAAGTTAATCGATTAAAGAAAGCAAGTAAGAACGTGTAGATCTAAATAAGATCTGTTTTTCAGCTCAATATATGTCTGGAAAGATACAGAGAGAATACGAATATAAAGTGTTATACAAAATTTCTTACTCTACCCTCTAAGTACTTACCTTATTTATAGGGTACTCACAGACTAAAAAGTACAAGGACTAGACATGACAATACGAAACTTTTTTATGCATTGTAAATACATAAAGATAACGAAAGTCCTTAGACTTTCTCTATTTACAGACACAATGACAAAGACACTATAATTTGACTCTTACAATAACTTTCGACCTAACACAGTCAACAGTCAAAGCCACTTCATTCGATCGCCATGTCGTGACCACTCATTAGCCACGACGTCCTTCCCAAGATCTTGATGGATAAACTTTCCAACTTTACCTATTAATACATCCCAAAGAGTCTAAATCTCTTAAACCTAGATTCTTAATGACAACTTAAGGAATGGACTCAATATAGGTAAAAATAGGGCAAAAGACCAAAATCTCATACATGGAGCTCAAAACACAATCAAACTTCAGATCCAAAAGATATAGTGACCAAGGGACCAAAATGAGTTATAAAGTTGCAAACTTTATCTCATCAAACCAACCCAAACTTGAATATGAACCAAGAATAAAATAAATCTTAGATCTATGAAGAGAGAACCAAAAAGGTGGAAGCTTTATACCTTCCAAAGCTCCACAAAATGCATGAGGTGCAAGATCTGAAGTAATGCACTCTTCCAACTAGAAAGCACATCTTTCCTGCTTCGAAAATGAAATCCAAAGCTCCAAACTTCAAGAATCACCACTACTACAACAAAAATCACCCAAGGAGGCTAGGGTTTCGTTTGAAAAGAGTTGGAGGCTGAACAGGATGCCCTAATCCTTGAGATTGGGTGTTTATATATGGAGAAAACCCTAAAAATCATGGGCTTGGCCCGTCACAGCTGCCACGTCGTGTCCTTCCCTTACCACGTCGTGGCAACCAACTAAACGCGCAATCATGCACAAAATACACCACGTCGTGGTGCTCCAATTGCCATGTCGTGGCACCTAGGTTTTCCCAAAAAATCTGATCTCTGATCCCACCAAGCCCTCACTTGATCTATTATGGGAAACGGGTGTTACATGTTGACTGCAAAAAAAAGTGATTTTTTTAAAGATTTTTGCAAGTTAATGCCTGCGAAAATCTAGGTTGACTGCTATTTTATGTTTTATTTTTTTGTTTTACGCAAGCTGTGAAAAAAATTTCTTCATATTTTTGTATTTCATCTTTGTAATTGGGAGAACCAAAATGGTATGATGATTGTTATGAAGTTCGTATGCGAAAGCTTTTGGAGCAAAAAAAAAAATATGACTTATCAGCATTCAAATTGAGAGTATAATATGTGTATGGAAAACTTTTATTACAAAGAACACAAGTTAAAAAAATATTATAAAGGTTCGAAGTTTGCAAAGAAAAAAAAACAATTTTGCAGCCAACTGTGAAAATCTACATTTTCGTAGGTGGCTAATTGGGAAATTTGTGGCTATTTTAAGTATTTTGTGGCTATGTTAGTAGTAAAAAAATTTAAAAAATGTTGTAGACACTTATTTATTATTTAATTTATATTTAATATATTGTTTATTATTAATAATTATATAACTTTTAAAACTTATTTATTATATTTTAAATTACTATATACTTATGTTAATAATTCTAAATGTGTTGACCTGCCTGACCATGCTCTTATGCCCATTTGTTCAGGAGGTTAAGGAGCTAATGTTTGGGTGGATTGGACTTTCTCAATTGCAGTTTAGTAAGAATGAGGAACTTACTAAGGGGCTGTTTGGTAAGATCTGAATCTTTAAGATCTGAATTTTTAAGAGGTCTGAATTTCTAAGAGGGTCTGAATTTTTAAGATCTGAATTTTGAAATGATGTTTGGTTGGAACCTCTGAATTACAGTATTGAATGATAAAATGACCCTTTTATATTATTTTTTGCTGAATTCAAAATTTTTGTTTATAAAATAACTGAATCAACTTCATGAATACTTATAAAAAAAATATAAACACTGCAAAAATCCAAATTAAACATAAATCAAAACCGAACATAAATTCAAATCAAACATAAATGTATGAATAGTTTTTTTGTATGGATCTATAATTCTATCTAGACATTCATGTTTTGTATCTCTCTAATTACATACAAACAGAAACTCTCACAAGTGGGAAAACATGTTTTCTCTTCCTTCCTCACATTTCACCAATTCCCTCACTTCATTCCAACTTTCTCTAGTCATTTTTCCCCTTTTTAACCCAAGGTCATTTTGGGAAAACATGTTTTCTCTTCCTTCCTCCTATTTCTGTAACCACCGAACCCACAACAAATAAATTCAACAAATGAACAAAACCCATAACAAATAGATTCAGCAATGAATTCAATTTCAGCAAATTAATTCAATTTCAGCTATACATACACATATACTTGATTTCATAATTCCATTTCAGCAAATGAATTCAACAAAAATTCAGTACAAATCAGCAAGATCAACAACAAATTTCAGCTATATAGTTCAACAAATAAACACAAACTCAACAAATTTCAGCAACAGATTTCAACTATACATACACATACATTTCATAAATCAATAAAATCAGCAAGATCATCAACTTATATTTCAGAAATCAAGCCATAACAGCATTTAAGATTTATCAGTTTTCAGATTTATCAAACATCATATACCATACCATCAGTTTTCAGAAAGAGGGAACGTGGGAGGCAAAAGTTGCCAGAGGCGCAACAGTCACCGAAGGTAGAGAAGACGCCGACAATCAACAATAAATTCCAGAAAAAACAGCAAAAACCAAGTTTATATTTATTGATACTCGATTTTCAGGGCAAAAAAATGACAAAACCCTTACCTACAACCGGAGGTCGGCGTTGAAAATAGATGGAGATCTATGTTGCTGCAATAGTTGGCAGAGGCGGGGCGACGAAATTGGCGACAGTGGTGTTGTAGATCAGAGGAAGCAACGATTATTGGAGATCGGTGAGGGAGAAGAAACGGGTGAGAAGGAGGTGAGAAAGAGAGAACGTGTTTTGGGGTTAAGGGCATAGCGCGTCTTTTATTTTTTCAGATGGAGTTTCAAATCTGATTCGGTAAGTGCTAAAATTCAGATTCAGACCAAAATTTAAGAGGTAAACAAACGGTCTGAATCTTAAAGATTCAGACTTAGCCCTTGTTAAGAGGTATTAAGATGCAAACAAAGATGCCCTAAATGTGTTGATCTTCAACAAACACACGTCAACCCTACTAATGTGGCGGAAAAGATAGAATCAATGATTTTTCTCTATGTGGGAAATGCAGAGGCAATATGGATGGATATATTTGGCCTGGTTTTCACATTCTTTCTTATGTTTGTAATCTTTGATATCTGTAATTGTACTTTGTTCCCTTGGTTTGGTTGATCCTGGTTATTTATTTGCTACTCGGGTGATCCTATAAAATTTACCATTTTAAAAGAAATATGTAGTTGATTATGTATCATTAACATCATTTTTTGAAAAATGTTCATGTTGTACGGATACGAAGCTAATTATAAAAATTAATTGGACATAACCAATGACAT